>NW_020664490.1:3621600-3711275 GCF_002925995.2 Terrapene triunguis | reverse complement strand
CCCCCCCCCCCCCCCCCCCCCCCCCAGTTACTGGGGCTACCTCCACAGTTACCAGCTCTCACACACACACAGCTACCAGGGCCACTTCCACTTTCCCCCACACACAGTTTCAAGGGACCCCCCCCCCAGTTACCAGGGCCCCTACCTCCTCTACAAACACACTACACACCTCTACCAGGGGCCACCTGCCCTCCCCTCCTCTCCATACACACAGTTACCGGGGCCCTTTGTCCTGCAACCCCCGTTTAAATATGACCACTTGTTCCCCTCCACCCCCCATCAGTACCTCCAGCACAATCCCTTCTAGGGATCCCCAATCCCTCCCTTTACCAGGGCCCCCCACAGCCTCCTCCTCTCCATTTCCAAGGTCTCCCCCACAGACCAGTCCTGGAATCCCGCATCCCATCCCAGTTACTAAAACCTCCCAGTTACCAGGGTTCCACATGCAGATACTCTCCCCCTCAATTCCCTAGCCAATGAGCTGGGAAGGCCCCTTGAACAGTTGCAGGGGGTCCATAGGACCTTGTGGCCCTTCCCCTGCCAGCTGGTTGCATTGTGAGAGCTGCAGCTGCTGACAAAGTATGAACAATATTTCCTTCTTTTCTGGGGTTTTGTCCTCTGTAATTAGTCCCGTAACTGGGTCTTTTGTTTCCCAGTGCAAAGCCCTTTATAAAAAATTAAGTCAGACTCTATCATGTGAGTAAGATTTTGGAGAGGGGGAAAAGCAACTGCCAAATGAACTTTAATGGCTCAGGGCACTTTATTAAATAATCACCACTGAAAATACAATCAATTTAGGATTGAATAAGGACTGGGAATGGCTGAGCCATTACAAACATTGAATCTATCTCCCCTTGTAAGTATTCTCACACTTCTTATCAAACTGTCTGTACTGGGCTATCTTGATTATCACTTCAAAAGTTTTTTTTCTCTTACTTAATTGGCCTCTCAGAGTTGGTAAGACAACTCCCACCTGTTCATGCTCTCTGTATGTGTGTATTTATATCTCCTCAATATATGTTCCATTCTATATGCATCTGAAGAAGTGGGCTGTAGCCCACAAAAGCTTATGCTCTAATAAATTTGTTAGTCTCTAAGGTGCCACAAGTACTCCTGTTCTTTTTGCAGATACAGACTAACACGGCTGCTACTCTGAAACCAGGATTAATGAAAGACATCTGAAGTCAATGGGTACCCAACCTTTTCAGGCAACTGCAAGTTTACTCAGCTGAAACCTCATCTGTACCATCTAGAGCAGTGGTTCTCAAACTTTTTTTTTCGCGGACCACTTGAAAATTGCTGAGGGTCTCAGTGGAACACTTAATGATCTTTCCAAATGTTGTTTGTACCGTTAGATAACTATTGTAAAGCCCTTTGGATAAAAGTGCTATATTAAAAAAATAATTAACAGTTTTTTTGTTCTACAAATAAAAGCACATAACTCATATTTTAATATCAGTAGTCTTAGCTTTCTAATGCAATGGATGTGCTCTCTCTCCCCCGCCGTGGCAGCCCCCAAGCTCAGGCTGGGAAGGAGGGGGGTCTTTCCCTCTCTCCTCCACTGCAGCAGCCCCTGAGCTGGGGCTGGGAAGGATGGGGGTCTCTCCCCGGCAGCCGCAGCTCTGGAGCTGGGGAAAGTCGCCTCTTTCTCTGGCCGCTGCAACCCTGCACATCCCAAATTTCCCCACCCCCCCTTCTCACCCCACTGCCCCCACACCTACCTCCTATTTCCCCCACCTCACCCCACTGCCCCCTATTCCTCCCAAGGCCACCACCTCACCTTACATGTGCGTCTTCTTCAGGGTCCAGGCACCTAATTAGTGGAGCCACACCTGCGCGGCTCCACTAATTAGGTGGGTGGCCCTTCATTCTCTCGTGTGCGGTCACCCAGGCGCGCACCTTAGAGGGAACTATCCACGGACCACCTGAATGGAGCTCACGGACCACAGTTTGAGAACCTCTGATCTAGAGTCCACCAGCTCCCCATTCACTTCACGCCATAGTGGAACAGAGTACAAAACTGGGCTTTGGAGCACATCATTCTCCAATATAGGATAAAGCACACACAACTACATGAGAAGCAGGCAGCAGAGGGGCTGGGCCCCATATAAACCACTAAGACCTTGATTCTTCCACATTTATTATGAAATAATATCTTATGCAACTGCTTCCATTAATTTTGGAAGGATGGCTTGGATATTAAGATTCTACTCAGTGTAAAGACAGCAGAATTGGGCCCTAAGATATGGAAGTTGAACCTAGAGTCAGAAAAATCAATAGTATTAGAAACCAGCAGTTGGAAACCATTGATCTAACTCTCCAAGGTTATGGGACAAAAACCAATAAGCAGTATGGCTTTTTACATTTTTCAGTACAGATGATGGTAGCTTTAAAATCACTGAGGCAAAACAGACAGAAGGCTAGGTGTCATTAAGCAACATCACTTACATGGGGGAAGGAGATGGCCTCTTCCTCAATATCAGGGTCCAATGGGGCAAAAATCTTTAGAGAGGATGATCTCAGAAGGTTTTGAAAAGAAATCGTTTTGCTCAAAAGGTGATTGCTTTCCCTAACACACATACAGCAAAAGAGAAAATTATTCAGAGACAGTATAACAAGACAGCTGGAAAATTACTCAGCATTGTTAAAACACTAGTACATTAGCACTGGTTCAGTAACATTTTATAGTGGCATTGAGATTCTAGGGTTTAAGAAACATTAATTTTAAATGGACCTATTACTACCAGTAATTTTTCTCTGCTACAGCAATAGAAACTGTAAGTATTCTGCATGAAGCAAGAAATTAATGCATATTTATTCCATCCACTTTCCAGTCTCCTGGATTTCTTCTCGGCTCACATTCTTCTTTTCATACTTTAGTGACACTGTTACACCAATACTTGTTTTTTACAATAATTTCTAAATGTTTGTAGAAGTGGAAATCAGAAGCAGTTTTAAAATTTAACATTGACCTGGTCTTGGAATTTGCTAATAATGCAAGCTGCCAAGCCACTTATATTTAATCTGTCCTACATTTATAACTTGCTTTATATTAAGGGACAAAAATTGCTGGATAAATTATTCGCAATGAATCATTCAACCAGTTCTAGTTATAGGTATTGTTATTTTGGGGTGAAATCCTTCAGTCCTAGATTCAGGAAAACCCTCTGGAACTAATGTCTGCCGGACTGGGCTATTAAGAGATGTCCAGGACTAGGGGCTTGACCCTCCATCTCATTAAAGCAATAGTAAAACTCCCCCTGGCCTCAGTGGGTGCAGGATCAGGCTTCAATTGGAACTGCTAATGCAGGAATATTAGACATCAGGATTGAGATATATTAACAGAGCTATTTGTGGAAGTGTGCATAGTAAGCTGTTTGCAATATAACTGACTCAGCTCAGCATTATGAGGCCCTCACTTTCTTGAATTGTGTATTTCACACAAAAATATAATATTAAATAACATTTCTGAAGTCTATTCTCTGCTGTAGCTTATGAAGGTGGCATAAAAACAGTTTTTATAGACAACAATTTTCAGTATCATGAAAGTATAACATTGCTGAGTAATGTTAAAATAAACAATCTTACCACAAATGATACAATCCCCTGATAATCATTACAGTGCCTCTTATAGAACATCATTATGTCTCAGAAGTGTTCAGTGTTGAATCAGCATTTGAAATAAATTGCTTTTTCCTCCAGCCACACCCTACAAAAAGGCCTCCATGTCTTCACTGGGGTAATTGATTTAGTACAACTAGAAGATACTTGCAATACACAATATAAGATGCATTACTACATTATGGATTACTACATATGCATTAGAGGAATTTAGTTTTCAGGGCTGGTTTTCCTTAGCTTTCATAAGTATATCCATATTAAAGAAAGCAAAAGGCAAATTTTTATGAGATCACTGACTATTCTGTAATTTTATTTACAATTTTTTCTTGACTACTTCTCCACATTAATGCACTCAAATTACTGGAATATGGAGAAACTAGTAAATTATATTAAGATGAGATTCAACTAGATCCTTAGTAGAAAGATATAAACGTGAAGTGGCATTATTTAATCTCATTTGTAACTGATCTTGTGAAAAAATGCAGAAAAGCAAGAACAAAAGGTAAGACCAACAATTTTTCAAGGCACTTGCTTTCATCAACTGCACAAGATCTGTAATTACACAAATAATGAGTAAGGCCCATTAAGTTTAAACTCATATTAAGTATTTGCCATTTAAAGCACTTATGTTATTTCTGTAGGCTGGCTCCAGGGTCCATCAGTGTTCTGTGTTAGGATATCATAAGAAGTGGAAACCAATGGTCTGTAGCAGGAACAAACATAGGGCTACAAAACCAGACTCCCTTTTTAAAAATAAATAGGCAAAACCACACTTCCAAGCTCATGGTCAATCAGGAGATCTTCAAGAACAAAAATAAACCCTGTGGAATATAGGAAGCACCAAACCATGAAACACCTATGGTCCAATTAGTCCAGTAACCATCTCGGATAGCAGATAGTACCAGATGCTACAGAGGAAGGTACAAGAAATTCCACAGAGGACAAGTGTGAAATAACTTACTTAAAGAAAAAAGAAGGAGGGGTACTTGTGGCACCTTAGAGACTAACAAATTTATTTGAGCATAAGCTTTCATGGGCTAAAACCCACTTCATCAGATGCATGCAGTGGAAAATACAGTAGGAAGATATATATACACAGAGAACATGAAAAAATGGGTGTTGCCATACCAACTGTAACGAGAGTAATTAATTAAGGTGAGCTATTATCAGCAGGAGGAAAAAAACTTTTGTAGTGATAATCAGGATGGCCCATTTCCAATAGTTGACAAGAAGGTGTGAGTAGCAGTGGGGGGGTGGGAATTAGCATGGGGAAATAGTTTTTACTTTGTATAATGACCCATCCACTGCCAGTCTTTATTCAAGCCTAATTTAATGGTGTCTAGTTTGCAAATTAATTCCAATTCTGAAGTTTCTCGTTGAAGTCTGTTTTTGAAGTTTTTTTGTTGGAGTATTGTGACTTTGAGATCTGTAATTGAGTGACCAGGGAGGTTGAAGTGTTCTCCGACTGGTTTTTGAATGTTATAATTCTTGACGTCTGATTTGTGTCCATTTATTCTTTTGCATAGAGACTGTCCAGCTTAATTTGCAGCAAGGAAGATTTAGGTTAGATATTAGGAAAAACAAGATTAAACAAAATAAGGTTCTTATCTTGAAACTTTCTAACTATAAGGATAGTTAAGTGCTGGAATAGGAGTAGTATACAGCTCGATGTCATTCATCACCATGTATTTTTTGACAGATTTCCACGTCCCATTTAGGGCTTATGTCCCGCCCTCCATCCTCATTTCCGTTAGCGCTGAAGTTTGGTGCTGTCGGCCATTTTGGAAAAAAAATGTTTAGGTTTGAATAGGAGGAGCGTTGTGTGCTTGTGCTTTGATACATTTAGAAAAAAAGATTGAAAGAATAGAGCAGGGGTCGGCAACCTTTCAGAAGTGGTGTGCCGAGTCTTCATTTATTCACTCTAATTTAAGGTTTCGCGTGCCAGTAATACATTTTAATATTTTTAGAAGGTCTCTTTCTATAAGTCTATAATATATAACTAAACTATTGTTGTATGTAAAGTAAATAAGGTTTTTAAAATGTTTAAGAAGCTTCATTTAAAATTAAATTAAAATGCAGAGCCCCCCGGACCGGTGGCCAGGACCCAGGCAGTGTGAGTGCCACTGAAAATCAGCTTGTGTGCTGCCTTCGGCACGCATGCCATAGGTTGCCTACCCCTGGAATAGAGTGAGAGAGTATAAAGATAAAAAAAAGAAAGTCTGGGTAAGGTTGAGAGGAAAAAAGGAAAGAAAGGTTATTTGGGGAGGTTGAGTAGGGAGAGGTGCTTTTAAAGGCCTAGTTTGGTATGTTATTAAAGAATAGAAAGTGAACTTAAAGAAAAAGGAGATTTTTGTTTTTCAAGGGCTAGTTTGAAAGAAGAGAGGTAAGTTATTGAAGAAAAGAGAGATTTTTGGTGAGGTTGAGTAAGGAGAGATGCTTTTAAAGGCCTAGTTTGGCATGTTATTAAAGAATAGAAAATTTTGAGATAAATGTAAAAGGTGTATTAAATATAGTGTAGGTTAAGAAAAAACAGTTGAAAGGTTAAATAAAAGAGAAAACTAGGTTTTAAAAGAACACACATGGCCAAAAAAGGGAATTTACTAAGGCAAAGCCTGTTTAGTAAACACACGTTAAAAACTATAAAGGCAGGTTAAGAAAAACACAATTAAGCTATTAAATACCAGGCTAGGTTAAGAAAAGAGCATTTTAAAACATTAAATAATATTAAAAGCTAGTTTTAAAGAGGGAATTTACTAAGGCAGAGCCTGTTTAGTAAGCAGATGGTAAAAAAGTTAATAGAAAAGCATTTAAACTATTAAATACAAGGGTAGGTTAAGAAAAAAGCATTTAAAAAGAGTTAAATAAAAGAGAAACATATAAAGAGATGTTAAAAGAGAGAACAGGGCAAGAAAAGGGAAAAGAAAGCCCCTTTGCAAAGGGCAAAGATAGACAGTACATGGTTGAATCAGAGAGAGAGAGAGAGATCTTACCATTCCAAGTCTTTTTGCCGAATGAACCAACTTCCCAGGTTTACTCCCCCTCAGACTTGTTATCACCATCTTTGGATGGGACCAATCAGATGTTGTTCTAAAGCAACGTCATAGAAATTATTTTCCTGAACCAATCCTAGAGTCCCAAGATTTTAAACAAGAGCCAACTCCCTTCTCTGCCCTCTCCCCCCTTAACTGCCTTATTCTTATCTAAAAAAACAGACCCCAAGCATTTTTCCCGCCATCAAGCACTCCCTGAGAGAGAAACAAAATGAGGATTGTCCTGGGTGCGCCTTGATGCCGGTCAGAGGCATCACGACTGCATGTACTGGTCTTTAGATGATGTGAACTGTAAAATTAAAGAAATTAGCGGTAGTTTGTGTATGGAGAGTGTGTTAAATATCATCATCACATTTGGATACACACTGCAGTGCCTCTGTTTAACCCAGGAACATTTAGCTCTAGTGGCAGAATTTGTGGACAAAGTGACAGAGGCTGAGGACCCAAATAGCGTTTTAGATGAAATCATCAAACCGACAAATAAATGTTTAATGCGAAATGTTGAACGTCTTCTTCGTTCAGCAAATTACAAAATCTTGCTAAGAAAAAACACTAACTGTTAGAGTGTGTTTTGGGAACAAAACAAGCCGTGTTGTAAAATAAAATGTCAGTTGAAAATAACTGTGTGAAGCATATTATTATGGAATTCAGGGGTGTGGGGTTTGTCAAAAGGGTAGTAGGTTGCCCCCATAGTATACGTGCAGTTAGGTTACAGTTTGTCAACAACAACAAGAGGTATATGAGCGGCCTGTCCCTCTAACAAAGGCCTACCCAGCCCTGGCACTCGTGCATGAGGGATGTAAGCTGTTGGGGCATCTGGACCATTGCAAAGTAGCCCCAGAACCCTCTTAAATCATAGCATCTTCCGCTTCGGTTGTACCTTTTCATTTTCCACCCCAGTCCCTTTGCATTAGGACTTAATCACAACCCCTCTGATTTCAACAATGTCTCAGCTCTCTTGTCTACTGTTTCAAATTATTTAATGCTTTACAGCATCTAGGGTTACAGTTTGCATTAAAGTGTTTTATAAAAACAAAACAAAAACATATTTTCTAGGGACTCAGACAAGTTAATGATCAACCAAATTGTAATTGTTGCTTTGCGGGCATTGCTACAAAGTATCTTTAAGTTTGTTTTTGTTAATATTTCTGATAGGCCGTAGGATGCGGGAGATAATACCTCATAAAGTGGGAAAGTGCTTCCGAATGACAAACACTTGCCCGTGCTAAAGCATAACAACTAACACAGAATGGCTGTGTAGCGGGGTAGACACCTGCTCCTGCCCTGAGGGGTTGGAAAAGCCCTGCAGAGGGCTGGGGCTGGGCAAGGTAAAACCCTGGCTGATTGGGGGAAGTGGCTGCAGCTGGGCCACACCCTAATCAGAGCCCAGATGGCCGGTATAAAGGCAGGGAGCCAGGAGCTCAGGAGTCTCTCTCTGCGTTCAGGGAGAGAAGGGCCTGGCTGCAGGGAGCTAGACACAGGGTACCTGTAGTGGAGTAGGGCTGGGGAGCTCCAGCCTGGAAAAAGGAAATGTTCATTTCAACAAGTATTTGGTATAATTTTGTTTTAAAAGCAAGCCTAGGACTTTCTTGTTATGTTCTGGCCTTCTTATCTCCGATCCACTGACTCACAGACGCTGTTTTTGTTGAAAAAGCATGCTGCTTCACATTGTTCCTACTAAAAAATGACCCATGTTAGCCTAAAACATAGGGGAAAACTTTTTTTATCACTATATGTTACTTTTATAAACAGGTTCTCTGTGTTTTTAACCATGCGATGTTTCTGCATGCTAGCTTTTTATTGAAACACATATGCAAAAGGGCTAAATAAAGAAATTTATCTTCAGATAGGCTTGTCTTTTAAAGTATTTATTCCTTTACAAGGCTTAATATAACTTTTACTTGTGTTTGTTAAAAAGTGGGGGAAGAAACAAACTTCTTCTCTCTGATCCACTGGCTTACAGAATAAGGGGGATATAAACTGGCTGTTACTAAGGATGTGTGGTTTTAAACCTAGGGTGTTTCTGCATGCTCTATTTTATTGAAACACACCTGTAAATAAAGGGATGTGACTTCATATAGGTTTGTCTTTTAAAGTGTTTATCCCTTTATAAGACTTAATATAATTTTTACTTGCATTTGTTAAAAAGTTTGGGGAAGAAGCAGCCTTCTTATCTCTGATCCGCTGACTCACAGATGCTGTTATTGCTGACAATGGCTTTGCTGAAAAAGCATGCTGTTTCAAATTGTTCTTACTAAAAAATAACCCATGTTAGTTTAAAACATAGGGGAAAATTTTTTATCACTATACATTACTTTTATAACCCGGGGTTGTTTCTGCATGCTCACTTTTTATTGAAAAACCTATGCAAAAGGGGCTAAATGAAAAATTGTGTCTTCAAATAGACTTCTTTTTCAAAGTGGTCTTCTTCTTTTCTAATCCACTAACTTAAAAGGCTCCTTCAAATTGTCCTCACTAAAAACATAGGAATAAGCTTTTAAAAACTTTTTCTTAGTCAGGGTTTAGGCCTGGGGTACTTCTGCATGCTCTTTTTTTATTAAAACATATGCAAAAGTGCTACGTGAAGGGATGTGTCTTCATATAGGCTTGTCTTTTCAAGTGTTTATTCCTTTAAAAGACTTAATATAACTTTCACCTCTATTTGTTAAAAAGTGGGAGGAAGAAACAAACTTCTTCTCTCTAATCCACTGGTTTACAAAATAAGGGGAATATAAACTGTCTGTTACTAAGAACCGGTGGTTTTAAACCTGGGGTGCTTCTGCATGCTCTTTTTTATTGAAACACTCCTGTAAATAAAGGGATGTGTTTTCATATAGGCTTGTCTTTTCAGGTAATTATAAAGCAGAGTTTTATTCCTTTAGAAAACTTAATGTAACTTTTACTTGCATTTGTTAAAAAGTTTGGGAAAGAAGCAGCCTTCTTATCTCTAATCCACTAACTCACAGAGGCTGTTTTTGCTAATGGGGACTTTGCTGCAGCTTCAAGTTGTGCTTACTAAAAAATAGCCCCTGTTAGTCTAAAACATAGGGGAAAACTTTTAAAATTGTTTGTTATTAAATGCTTATGGTTTTAACTTTTATTAAAACCCCTATGTAAAAGGGCTACATGGCTGGGAAAATGCTTGGGGTCTGTTTTTTTAGATAAGAATAGGGCAGTTAAATTTCCTTTTTTCCTCTAAACCTTACCCAAACTTTCTTTTTTATCTTTAAACTCTCTCACTCTTCTCTTTCAACCTTTTTCTCTAAATGTATCAAAGCACAAGCACACAACACTCCCCCTATTCAAACTTATTTTCCCCCAAAATGGCCAACAGCGCCAAACTTCAGCGCCAATGGAAATGAGGATGGAGGGCGGGACATAAGCCCTAAATGGAATGTGGAAACCTGTCAAAAATACATGGTGATGAATGCTGTCGAGCTGTATACTACTCCTATTCCAGCACTTAACTCTCCTTATAGTTAGAAAGTTTCAAGATAAGAGCCTTATTTTGTTTAATCTTGTTTTTCCTAATATCTAACCTAAATCTTCCTTGCTGCAAATTAAGCCCATTATGTCTTGTTCTATCTTCTGTGTGCATGGAGACACTTGAATACTGTCCCCATACAACAGATATGTTATCAGGTCTCTCCTCAGTATTCTTTTCTCAAGACTATACATACCCAGTTTTTTCCCTTTCCTCCTAGGTCTGGTTTTCTAAACATTTTATCATTTTTGTTGCTCTCCTCTGGAGTCTCTACAGTTTGTCCACATATTTCTTAAAGTGTGATACCCAAAACTGGATACAATACTCCAGCAGAGGCCTCGCCAGTACTGAATAGAGCAGGACAATTACCTCCTGTGTCTTACATACAACACTCTTGTTAATTCATCCCAGAATAATATTAGCCTTGTCTGCAACTGCATCACATTGCAGGCTCATGTTCAATTTGTGATCCACTATAACCCCCAGATGCTTTTCAATAGTACTACTGCCTAGCCAGTTATTCCCCATTTTGTAGTTGTGTATTTGATTTTTCCTTCCCAGAGCTGAGTACTTTGCACTTGTCTTTACTGAATTTCATATTGTTGATTTCAGACCAATACCCCAATTTTTCAAGGTAATTTTGAATCCTAATGCTGTCCTTTAAAGTGCATGTGACCCCTCCCAGTTTCATGGCATCCACAAATTTTATAAGCATACTCTCTACTCCATTATCCAAATCATTAATGAAAATATTGAATAGTACCAGACCCAGGACAGATCCCTAAGGGACTCCACTAGATATGCTCTCCCAGTCTGACAGCAAAGCATTGGTAACTACTCTTTGAGTACTGTCTTTCAACCCATTGAGCACCCACCTTATAGTGATTTAATCTGGACCACATTGTCCTACTTTGCTGCTGATATGACTAAGCATTCTCAGGAGTATGCCATTAGATTGTAACCTTTTCAGAACTGGCATCAGGTCTATCTATGTGTTTGACAGGGCCGGCTCTAGCTTTTTTGCTGCCCCAAGTAGCGAACCAAAAAAAAAAAAAAAAGATAAAGCCGATGGGCGGCACTTCTTTCTTCCTCGGTGGCGAGTCCTTCACTCCCTCTCTTCCTTTTTGGTGGCACTTCAGTGGCAGCTCAAAGAGGAAGAGAGAGACTGAGGGACCCGCCACCAAATTGCTGCCGAAGACCCAGACATGCCGCCCCTTTCCATTGGCCACCCCAAGCACCTGCTTCCTTCGCTGGTGCCTGGAGCCAGCCCTGGTGTTTGAACAGGACCTAGCACAACAGGGTCTGATCCTGATTGGGGCCCTTGGGTGCTATCACCATATAAACTAATAATAACATAAATCCTAGGTGAGGAGAGGTTTCTATTAAACTAAAGCTGGAAATTATTTGTATGATCAGTACACTACCCTTATATTATTTATTTTTATATTAAATTTGTTTAATTTTATGCTGCCCCCAAACATAAACCAGGCCACATGAATTTATACTGGCAACATAAAACTACATGGTAGCATTGTCAGAGGGGTGTTGGAGTGTTTGACAAGGAGAAGGCAAAGATGGGATTTTGGTACTGGGGAGGCAGTTTGGATATTTGACACTCAGAAGGCACTTGAGGTTTTGGGCATTGAGTTGAGGGTACAATTACTCTTTCCCTCCATCACGTGAATAGGGCTGAAGGTTACTTTACATTTTAGGGAGACTGGAACCCCTAGTGTCACACCCCAGCACCGCTATTTGCCAGTATCCACCAGTAATACACGGGTAGGTTCACTGGAAATTTCTGTTAAGATATCAGCAGTGAAATAGTTAAAGTTGATCTTTTATAATTTCACAATAGGCTTCAGATACCCAAATAGCCTGCTGCAGTCCTGAGCAGGCTCTGCCTACAGGGCTAAACTGGCTGAGTAACCCAGAATTGAATATAGGCCATAATTAATAGTGAAGGTTCATTTTTTAGAAACACCAGTGATCAGTTTTTGACCTCAAACACCAGATTTTACTTTTTAAAAATAAGCAGAAAATACACATCTTCATAATATCATAAAAATATTTTAAATACTCCTGAACTGGGAGGAACATCTTATTGAGAATAATAGTAATAAGGTAAGCTTGTTTGAAAAACAAGTACATTTTTGAAAATGCAAAACTTAATGTATAATTAATATGTCAAAGCAAACTGGGGACAATTTTCAGCAAATAAACATAAAGCGAAGCATTTTAACTATCAAAGCATATGTTAGCAACTTATTATTGCTTCTTCCAATAAGATATCCCTCACCAGTATTCTTGCACTACTTCTCACTGTGAAATTAGCTAAGCGTGAGATGAAGTTCACACTTCATAGATTAAGAATACATGGGGGGTGGAAATGGGATTTTTCACCAATATATATACACATACATTTAAGCTTAAAAACCAGAATCCCTTTTCATAACAGTTTGAGAATATCACATTGCATGGATTTTTGGTTTTAAACATATTCTTTAATTCAGCGGTTCTCAAACTATGGGTTGCAACCTTGTTTTAGTAGGGTTGCCAGAGCTGGCTTGGACTTGCTGGGGCCCAGGGTCGAAGCTGAAGCCCGAGCCCAACCACCTGGGCTGAAGCCTGGGGGCTTCTGCCTTGGGTGGTGGGGCTTAGGTTACAGGCCCCCTGCCTGGGGCTGAAGCCCTTGGGCATCAGTTTTGGCCCCCCTCACATGGGGTGATGGGGCTCAGGCTTTGGCCCCCCCATCCTGGGCTGTGGGGGGTCAGGTGGGCTCAGGCTTCAGTCCCCCCTCTTGGGGTTGTGTAGTAATTTTTGTTGTCAGAAGGGGGTCACAGTGCAGTGAAGTTTGAGAATCCCTGCTTTAATTGTTTTATACAAAAGCATTTAAGCACGTTCTAAACTCCAAGCACCAGAGTAATCCTATTGATTTCAGCATGGATATTAGAATGCTTAAAGTTAAGAATGTGCTTTGCTAGATTGAATCAGAGTGCTTGGCACCTTGCAGGATTGAGCCCTGAATTAAATGAACATTTAAGGCAGTGGTCCCCAAACTGTGGGGTGCATCCCGCAGAGGAACATTCAGGGAGGGCGCAGTGGAGCCTGGGCCAGCCCCTACTGGGGGCGGGGAGGGAGCACCACCCAGCCTCGCTCTGCCCCCAGCTCCACTCCGTTCCCAGCCTCGACCCCTGGTTCCCGGCTCTGACCATGGCCCCACTCCCAGTCTCAGCCACAGCTTTGCTCTCAGCTCCAGCCCGGCTGTGGTTCCACCCCCGGCCCCAGCTCCCGACCGCAGCTCCCGGGGGGTGGGTGCGCAGACAGATTCCACTACGGGTAAGGTGGGGCATGAGAGAAACATTTTGGGGGCCATTGATTTAAGGTAATTATATGTGCAAGATGTCTGAGTACATATTCCTCATTTTCAAATTCCTAGTTGCACAAGCAAATCCTACATATGTGCATGCAAAATGGACTGTGTAAGAAGCTTTGTGCTCAGATATCCAGGAGTTATGTGTATATAACAAACACAAATGCAGAACTTGCAAACGCAATTAAAACTTGCTGAAAAATTGAGCCTACATTGTATAGAAAATGCTGTTTCTCCTCTCTCCATTTCTGTTATGGAAAAAATGTACAAACTGAGTAAAGGAAAGATTTAAACAAGTCCTAGGTAGGCGGAGATTTTCAGCTGTAGGAAGATCTGTCATTTAGCTAATAAAATAATCGCAAGAGTTGATAAAGGAGTGAATGAGTTGACGTGTACCAAGGCAGAGCAAAAACCCATAACGGGAAAAAGAAACAGAGAAATATTAGAGGACCTTCAGAAAGGGAGATTGGAAATTTCTGAGAGACAGAGACAGAGAGAGAGAGAGAGAAGGAAGCACTGAAGGGGGAAATAAAAGACTAATTTTCTTGTTTAGTTTTAACTGGAATCTGAGCTAGATGGTTTTTTTGCCATACATCAAACTGATTTCTGGGATTCAAGAAACAAGACAGTTCAATACAGACTGTCTGCTTTTATGTGTCTTTTTTGTTTCTCCTTTCAACTGATACCTCATGGGAAACATTACAAAAAAACACATCCTGTTTAGAAACAACTGTCATTACATTACATTACATTTATTTATTTATTTATTTAAAGGCATTTTAAGAACAGAATAAAAAGGTAATCTTCTGTAACTTGTCTGCTCTTTTCTGTTTAGGTTAATCCAAATGTCTGATTTTTTTTATTACAATTCTCAGTTAAATCCTTCTCTAAAGTCAAATCTAGATTTGTTTTATTTTATTCATACCTTCTCCTTCAGTTGCCTCCCTTTTGGTATTTTATTCCATAAAGTCATTGTATAAAAGAGTTTCGCCTAATTTCCTTGTTTACTTCTCATTGCCCATCAATTCTTCTTTGGGGTAGGGGCTTGTCTTCCTATGTGTCTGAATTGCATCCAGCATCCTGGTGCTGTAAGTATAGTAAAATGATAATATCCCTTGTTCTTTTTTTAAAATAATTTACTGTGGTGTCTGGAGTTAAATAACTGTTCTTATTTTTTTTCTGTGTACTGGACCTCTAAATTTCTAGGAGACTGCATGAAGGAGCAAGAACAACCTATCACAGAAGAGAGGCAGTGCTTTTTCTAATGGAGACTTTTGTTCTTTCTAGTTTTGTTCTTTGTCTGCTCTTTTAAACATAAGTAATTTAGATTGAAAGACACGACTGTTTGTATGGAAAACATAATACTAGAATCCACATTTTCTATCAGCTTATTTATCCTTGTATCAATTATTGCACTATCATTTCATTAATGAATAGGCAAAGTTAAAAACAAACAAGTCTAGACTTCCTGAGACATCACATCAGCCACCAAGGAATGTTTCTATAATAGCATCCTTCTAGTGGGCATACTGAATGCTTTTATCATTTTTCTGGTAGTCCAATAAATGCATCTTGGAGCAGCTCCAGACTCTAATTAATTCACAGTAGGATGCTCATAATGGTCACCATGGATCAGAAAGGTCAAGACTTTGCCTGTGCCTTTAAAACATCAGTAAAAATAAAATTCATGTCTCTCACAAAGGTCACCACAAGCTAAGTGTACAACATGAGCCTCTCTCAATCAGTCTCATGCTCCCTGCTGATTATCATTATTTTTGCGGTTACCTTAAGGATTTAAAAATTTAATCCAAAAACGAAAGGGAAGTAGTGTTTCAGTGTTTGTCAGCTATGTTGGAAACAGAATATTAGGTAGATAGGTAGATAGATAGATAGGGTAAGTCAGAAAAAGTGAAATAGGCACTGTAAACGTGTAGAGTCGTTCACTGATGAGGACACTGATTTAATTAATCTCATTTGATTCTTAGCAGGACTAAGACAGGAAAATCCAGCTTGAAAAACATCTGTTGCACAGTTGTTAGAATAGTAATTCAAGGTAAAAGGCTAGAAAATGAGGCAGAATATTAATCCAGCTCCTTTTTTAAGGGAATTAAAAAGTACTGTCTCCATGACCAAAACAAGAGAGAGGCTGTGCAATCACCAATTTACAGGAACATGGTGATCTGTAAATGATTAAAGAAGACACAGCACTAAGGTCAGTTACTTAAAGGATGCAGAGAATAGCTTTTATAGCTGATTCTTTGATTATAGTGCTCTCTAATCCTTTATTAAACAGCTGATTATTCATTTCTTTGTTAACCTCTAGTCAGCACCCTGGACAGTTCATGCCTCCCTCAGCTATATATATACTGCAGTACAAATTGAGATAGCTGTTTTCTAAAGCCAAATCTTTCTGATTTTTTTAATGTTTACAAAGCACACTCACATACATTAGTAGATGGTATGTACATCATGATATTGTTATGACAGGAACCCAGATAAGTTTAAAGATAATGCTGCTGTTCTATTGTTTACTCACCTCACTATCATAATACCACTTAGCATTATGGCTGGTGATATGAAAGCAAATGTTGTTTCTCATGTTACACACTGATCTGATACTCTTTTGTAACTAGTGACATCAGTTAAAGGAGATTTAAACAAAACAAATAGCTTGTGGGCTCAATTCACTCCCCGGGTTGCACTGGCAGAAGATGGCGCAAGACAGGCTGCAGTCCTCCAACTGGGGTAAATCTTCCAGGAGTGTGGGCAGAGTGGTGCTGCACTGGGAGTCCCAGAGCCAGGCAGAGCTACCCCACTAATGAGTAGGGTGAACCTGGTGGAAGGTGGTGCCGCCTTGGCTGAGAAGCCCTGATTCAACACCACCCACAGACAGCCTTACAGTGGAGTTCCTGTGAAGCCATGCTCGGGGGCAGGGTCACAGTCCTCCTTATGGGTGAATCACCCTCTAACACAGCTGCTCCCACAGGAACACAGGCTTGGAAACTACATGCACGGGGTGTCTCTGACCCTGGCTGCTTATGTTTGGCCAAGGACAGAGATATCTGATGGCACCATGGGGATGCTTTCAGACTGCAGTGGGCAGAGTGAAGTTATTATATTACTGTCAGGGTTCCCTTGGTGTTAGTTTGCATCATTACCAATTTTAAATGCAGGGGAGCTTGTTCCTTTCCTTTGGTTCCCCGCCCCCATCCCCATAGCATGTAAACAAAAAGAAATCATAATCCCTCATTAACATGTATGCAAATCAATACTAAACGTCTACAATGGGCTCTTGACCTGACCGGCAGTAGTGACTCCCTAGGAGTTCTGCTGTTAGATTATTAATGTTCTGTTATATGAATGCTTCACCACAAGCCCTGTTTCAACACTTTTTATTTTTATGTATTCATTTAGGGCCCATCTATTTGCACTAGGGACATGTACAGGGAAAGCAATTACTAATCTTGCCAAGTATCAGAGGGGTAACTGTGTTAGTCTGGATCTGTAAAAAGCGACAGAGTCCTGTGGCACCTTATAGACTAACAGTTAGTCTATAAGGTGCCACAGGACTCTATTGCTTTTTACTAATCTTGCCAAATAAACCAGTGAAAAAGGAAAACTTCCTCATCCAATTGACCCATCAATACTATGAATAACCATCCCCCTTAAGCCCATAAGCACTTTCCTAATCCTCCCTTCTCACGAGCCTGGGGAAACAGATAGGTCTTGTAGTGTGCCATGAAGGTCAGCAGACTTTATGGCTTGTATCTTTATTTACTGCATAAGATTTACAGCCAAGGCTCCATTATATTTGCTGCAGCTGTCATGCCCTTTGAAAAGGGCATTGTGAAATGTTTTTGTAAGATGGATATTTTGGAGGCTGGCAATTTTAAGGAGGATATGAGGAAGGCACCAAAAGGAAACCAAATAATGCACATTTAGCCAAGTCCTCTGAAAAGAAAACACAGACCAACCAATGTGATGCACAAATTGAGGCTGACTCAGGGGGTCTAGTCATACAGACTCCTCTACTCCTACCACTCAGCTAATCAAAACCTCATTATCACTGTACTGAGAGGTACATCTCGTATTCATATTGCCAGAAACCCTGAGAGCCAAATTCTGTTCTAAATTACCCTGATGTAAATCCAGAGTAATTCTATTAACGTCAATGGAGCTACTCTAGATTTACATTAGTGTAACTGAGAGCAGATTATGGGCTGGTGATTTTACTGTTCTGTCCTTTACATTTTAAGATAAAAACACTTGCATCACAGGTAATCCACCCTGATATTTCTGTACATGAAAAAGAAAATTAGTCTCTTTAAAATGGTGAAAATCAATAAGAAAATATTGATTCATGTTAAAAGATAATTTGGCATATGGTTGTGATATCCCATTATTTAGATTGGGAGGAGCCAGCTTCAGGGACCAGAAAAACACAAGAGTCAGCTTCCAGGGACCACCAGACACTGAAGATGTCATTAGACTGCTTGCTGCTTTCACTCTGACCATTATTGCCCTGTAGCTCCCTCCAACCTCCTCACTCAGTCTCTTCATTTCAGGCTCACTCGACCTGCCCAGCATGCTCCCTTCTGCCATCTCCCCTTTGCTCTCCTCCCTTCTATGTCCTCTTTCTCTTCCTTTGTCTTTCCATTCAGCTATTCCCCTCCTAATTAAACCCCATCCAAGGAATCTAAAAAAAATTAAACTCACAATTTCCTCCCACACCCCATAAATATCCAGGGAAGTAAACTAACAAGACATCTGAAAACCATCACATTGTTCACAGTGCTTCTATGGTATAGTCCTTTCTCTGACCCTTTGTGTCTCTTGTCTACTCAGATTGTAAGGTCTTTAGAACAGAGACTGTCTACTGCTCTGTTTGTACAGTACAATCTCAGTTGGCCCCAAGATGTTATAAATAGTATTCGTAATTCCTCTATTTTTAAATTAAGCTGTGATCTTTATTAAAGATCTAGGTAGATGGATTGTGATATAGTTCTTACTATATGAATCATCATCTCACTGTTACATTGTACTTCTGCCACTCCATTATATCCATCTATTGTCTTCCATCATATACTTTGATTATAAACTCTTTGAACAGGGGCTCTTTTCATTACATGGGTGGACAGTGTCTAGCACAATGGGGCCCTGATCCCAGACGGAGGCCTCTAGGCAATACTACAGTATAAATAATAATGAGCTGCATCAGTCTGCTCCATACCCTACTAACTCCATCACTAGATGAACTTCTAACCATTTGGGTGTTCTCGCATTGCTGTAATAAGGTGACTTGACAGGGACAGACCATTACACTGCTGTTGTGTACTGCTAGAAGTGCTGTCATGTAGGTAAGACATGGTAATTAATATTCCCTTGGCCCTTTTCTCATTAGTAGAGGTATAAAAAAATCACAGTATCCTAACTATTTGAGTAATTACAGTCTGCCATCGTAAATTCCTCCTGATATTTCAATGAGCTGTAGTATTTTTCACTTCCAGTCCTAAACTTTGTGTATCTTTCCTATGCAGGATTAAACAACTGATTTTTTTTCCCAGAGGTGACTTTCAGGTATTACATGAAGTGACATTACATAATTTAGGAACATGGACGACCATGAGTTCTGTTTGGGCATCTTAGAAAAGAGAAGGAGCATTGCTAAGCTGCTGGGTTGTGATGTTTGACAGGAAAGCTTCACATATAATAAGCTATATGTGATCTGCTCCAGACAAATAGAATCCAGGTTGAGTCACAGCACCACAATGGTAGAATTCCCTCTGAGACGTCTTTCCACTTGGCTTCCTGTGACGGCGTTGGGACTGACCACCGCAGCGCCTCCTTCTATTCAGTCCAGGAATTAGCTCTTAATAGTCCTGGTGCGCCCTCTGCTGGCAGTGTTCCATCCATCTCTTGTCCTCTGTTGGCATCCGGACCCACATTGCTCCCCGCTCGACGGCATCCTCTTCAGGACACTGCCTTCTGGCAGTGCCCCTTAGTCCACCTCACCCCCTTCCGAGGGGGGTTAACAGCAGTGGCCACCTGCAACCTCACAGTCTAGCCCCTGGCTCAAAGGCTGGTTGCAGTCTGCTCTGACTGCATCTCCACCACCAGGTGCAGTTCAAGGGGGAAAGGGGGGACCCAGGCCCACCCACTACTCTGGGTCCCGACTCAGGGCCCTCTAGTGGCAGCCTCCCTGCCCTCTTTCTCTCCCCTTGTCCAACTGTCCCTGGGCCACTTCCCCTCTGGCCCCTCGCACCCTCTAGGCCCTTTCTATCAGGTCCCGCAGTCTGGCAAGCTTTGGGCCGGAGCCCTAGTATGCTCCCCCCGCCCTCCGAGCCTGCGCAGCACTGCTCTGTCCAAGGTGCTGGTCTCCTGTTCTGGAGACAGACCTTCCCCCATGAAGGTCTGGGACAGACTCCCTGCTCCCTTCCTGGGCCGCCTTTATATAGGGCCTAACCTAGCCCTGATTGGCTGGCTCTAATCTCGGCCCTAATTGGCTCTCAGTAGGCCCTTCCCTAATTGGCTACTGGCCTGCGCAGCCGCTCTGGCCTACTCTAGCCCCCTCTTTCATGGGGGTGGGGCAGCCACCCCACCACACTTCCCAAGAACTCAGTTTGACTCCAGACTTGGTCATTCAGGTATCTTTATTTGGCATACAGCAATGTTCTGCTGAGGTAATCAGAATCAAATGTAGGCCGTGGAGGCAGGGTAATCACAGATCCATAGTTACACATCATATTGCATTTACTATGCATTGCATTACACATTTTGGGATTGGCTTGGTTACTTTGTAGGAATCAATCCCTGTACAGCATGCTTTGTCCATGCACTTCCATGTTTGACCTACTCTTTACCTCATCTTTACATTCCTGACTTATCTTGTCCATTGTTATCTTGTTTTCGTAAATTGTTTCCTGGGTGTTCCTCCCCTTATCTTAGCTGGTTCTTAGCTAGCTGTCGTTTAGCTTAATGACCTATTTACCTATCCTTACTTAGCACAAACATCCTATTTTCAGCCTGCTGATCTATTTACCTCCCTAATCCTGTCTTCCAAGAAATGAGGCCTCCCCAAGTTTAATTATTCATGTTCAGCTAAGCCTACAATAGTCAGTAAAGTTTATAAAGCACTTTTGGATCTGTTGTATGAAAAGTACTACATATAAATGCAAGACTCTTCTTACTCTAAAGAAAATGCATTAATGACATTTAAAAACTGTGTTCTTCTGGCAGCCTCTCTGAGGGGCATGGCTGTTAGGGACTGAAATGTAAGCGGTCTGGCCTAGTAGTCAGGTCTAGTGCACAGAGCAGGCTGCCACGGGTCAAGCCAGAGTCAGAATCAGGAACTGAGGGTCAGAGTCAAGGGTCAAGCCAGAGTCTGGGTCAGAAGTTGGAGGCCAGAGCCAGGACTGGTCACTGGTGAGGTGTAAGGGCAGGAGGAAAGGCAAAGATCAAGCATAGAGCAGGAGGAAAGGTGGGGGTAAGGCAGGAACCAGGTTGGATGCAGGCACAAGCAGGGTCCAAACCAGCCACCACAGAAATCACCTTGTTGCTCAGACAAACTTCCTGTACCTCCTCTTGTCTTAAATAGCATAATTGGACTAATCAGTGGAGGCAGGCGATCCTCCAGTCAGAGCTCCCATGAGTGGTGCCTTGGCAGGGTCTAGAGCCCTAGTAGCTTCTCAGCCCACTAGGTTTTAGGAACCACTGGATGGAGGCCAGGATATGGCAGCTGTGTGGGGATGCCCAAGTCTGAGTGCAAGACCCACAACATCTCAATATCTACACTGTAATGTACCCCTGGATTAGTGGGATTTGAGATAGCTGAGCCATGTTAGGGAATCCTGTGCTGAGCATCTACATGGTATTTAAACCCTATGTTAAGACTTTTCTAACCCATGCTCAAACCTAGGGCACAGACCTAATTCAAAATAACCATATCCTAGACTCCCTAGTGCCTCCCAAAATGTGGCCGCTCTAGCCCTAGAGTAGGGGTTCTCTAACTTCATTGCACCGTGACCCCTTCTGACAACAAAAATTACTACACAACCCCAGGAGGAGGGACTGAAGCCTGAGCCTGTCTGCCATGCTGCCCCAGGCGGGGGGGCCAAAGCCTGAGCCCTTCCCTCCCCCCACAGTCGCCAGCCCCGCTGCCCCAGCCCACCCTGCCCGAGGGGCCCCAACCCCAGAGCGCTGGGCACCACGGTCCGGAGCCCCAGAGTGCTGAGCACCGCGGCTCTAGCACCCCCAGCCCCAGAGCACCAGGCGGCGCATCCCCAGCACCCAGGGGGCAGGCCGGCCCACCCTAGCCTCAGCCCCAGAACGCTTCCGGGAAGAGGAGCAGCCTGCCTGGGCTGGGGCCAACAGGGAAGCGGCAAGCAGGAGAGGACCTCAGGACAGAGCGTGAATGGGACAACACAGACCTGTTAGGGGAGGCTTAGCCTCCCCCAGCCTGCGATACCCACCGCCCATGCTGAGCAGTCATTTTGGTCTGTGCACGCCCAGCTACTGGAGCCAGCAATGTGAAAGAGGGACCTTTTGACAAACTTCTCTTGCTTATACTTTCACTCCTATGTCAGGAAGCTGAAAGAGCAACCACAAGGCACTGGTGGACATTTTGGCTGCATTTTCTGTTTCACGAAAGATACCTGATATATTTCCTGATGGAGCTGCAGGAGGAGGAGTACCCTGGCATCGCAGACTCTCACTGGCAGATGCTTCTTGGTATAATTGGCATAGCCGCTGATGCCCCCTATGCAGACTGCTGCTTCTGATGCAGGGCCACAAGCACAGCCTGGAGGGATCACATAGTCATGCAGACCTGGGATGGCCAGTAGTGGGTCCAGAACTTCCACATGAAGAAAGCCAAGTTTCTGGAGCTTTGTGAGCAGTTTGCCCCCACCCCCCAGCTTAAAGAAGCACATCTGAAGTCACCCATGCCAGTCCAGAAGCAGGTTGCTATAACTGTGTGGAAGCTGGCTACCCCAGACCATAGGCACCAACTTTCTCCAGCGCTCCCCCGCCCCTTCCTCCGCCTTTTCCCTGGCCCCGCCCCGACTCCACCCCATCCCTGCCCCTGGCCCCACCCCCATTCCAACCCCATCCCAAAGGCCCCACCCTAACTCCGCCCCCTCCCTGCCCCTATTGGATCCCTTCCCCAAATCCCCGCCCTGACCCCGCCATTTCCCCCAGCAAGCGGCGTCCCCCCTCCTCCTCCCTCCCTCCATGCCCCGTGAATCAGCTGTTTCGCAGTGCAAGTGCTGGGAGGGAGGGGGTGAAGCAGAACGTGGCGGCGCGCTCACGGAGGAGGTGGAGGCAGAGGCGGAGGCTGAGGTGAGCTGGAGCAGGGGGGCGGGGCAGGGCCACGGGGAGCTGCTAGTGGGTGCTGAGCACCCACCAATTTTTTTCCATGGGTGCTCCAGCCCCAGAGCATCCATGGAGTCAGCGCCTATGCCCCAGACTGCTACCGGTCCATTGCTAACCAGTTTAGTATTGGCAAGTTAACTGTGGGTAAAGTGGTGGCAGAGGTAATTGACACACTCAGGCATGAGGTTTACCCTAAGGTGGCAGACATTCAAGATATTCCAGAGGTAATTGTGGGCGTTGCGAGCCTGGGGTTTCCTAACTGTGCTGGGGCTATTGATGAGACTCAGGTGTCCCTAGTTTGCCCTTAGGGTGACCAGATTACATGAACAAAATATTGGGACACATGGGGGGGCAGGTCCAGAGCGCCGCCCAATCAAAAAAAAAAAAAAAAGGCCCGAGCCAGAATATCGGGACAAATGGCATCCCGACCATACATCCATCGGGACGCGGGACAAACGACTGAATATCGGGACGGTCCCGATTTTAACGGGGCCTCTGGTCATCCTATTTGCCCTCCTCAAGAAGCACGAGTACATACACTGTATTGGCTACTATTCCATTGTTATGTGGGCACTAGTGGACTACAGAGGCAGATTTATGAAAGTCAGTGTGGGCGATACAGGAAAAGTTCATGATGCAGAGGTTTTAGCCACTTGGGAGTCTACATTCATGGACAGGCTGGAAGACTATTTCCACCAAATGACATTGACATAAATGATGTTACTATCCCCTCTGTTATTCTGGGGGACCCCGTGAACCACCTTTTGCCTTGGCTTATGAAACCATACCCTGATTTCAGAGGCCCTGGCAAAAAAAAAAAAAGGTTTAATTTCACTCTCAGCAGCTATAGAGTGGTTGTTGAATGTGCTTTTGACAGATTAAAATCACGTTAGAGATGTTTACAAACCTATTTTGATGCCAGTGGCATCAATGCTGTCCACATTACTGTGACTTGCTGTGCTCTTCACAATCTGAAATCAGAAGTGAGTCATTTCCCCCTGAATGGATCTATGACAGCGAGGGGGCACTGGATCAGCACCCTCAGCCAGCAAGTGCAGCTACCACTGCTGGAGCTGGTTGCATCTGGACAGCAGAAATCAGAGATGCTTTGTGTGAGCACATTATGGACTTGCATGGCCCATGGAAGAGGGGAAATAGTACCTATATGAATGTGCTTAGTGGGGGGAAAGCTGGTTCATTAATTTTTTGGGGGGTGGGACAGTGTTTGGAAGGGGTGTGGGATTGATTGCCAGGCAATGTAAGTCTGAATGGCATGATGAATAATGCCTTAGTTGGAAGGGAGGGCACAATGGCTGTACAGACAGAATTAATTGAAATGTGAATTGCTGTACCTAGCTAAATAGCAGAATACAGTTTGCTTACTAATGCTTAATTGGTCCTGAATACTCAAGGAGCTGACTGAGGAGATATCTGAGCCATTAGCAATTATCTTTGAAAAGTCATGGAAGATGGGAGACATTCCAGAAGACAGGAAAAGGGCAAATATAGTGCCCATCTATAAAAAGGGAAATAAGGACCACCCAGGTAATTACAGACCAGTCAGCTTAACTTCGGTACCTGGAAAGATAATGGAGCAAATAATTAAGAAATCAATTTGCAAACACCTAGAACATAATGAGGTGATAAGTAACAGTCAGCATGGATTTGTCAAGAACAAATCCTGTCAAACCTGATAGCTTTCTTTGACAGGGTAACAAGCCTTGTGGATGGGGGAAAGCAGTAGATGTGGTATATCTTGACTTTAGCAAGCTTTTGATACTGTCTCCCATGAACTTCACATAAACAAACTAGGGAAATACAACCTAGATGGAGCTACTATAAGATCGGTGCATAACTGATTGGAAAATCATTCCCAGAGAGTAGTTATCAGTGGTTCACAGTCATGCTGAAAGGGCATAACGAGTGGGGTCCCGCAGGAAATGATTCTGGGTCCGGTTCTGTTCAATATCTTTATCAATTATTTAGATAATGGCATAGAGAGTACACTTATAAAGTTTGCGGACAATACCAAGCTGGGAGAGGTTGCAAGTGCTTTGGAGGATAGGATTAAAATTCAAAATGATCTGGACAAACTGGGGAATAAATAGGATGAAATTCAATAAGGACAAATGCAAAGTACTCCACTTAGGAAGGAACAATCAGTCACACACATACAAAATGGGAAATGACTGCCTAGAAAGGAGTACTGCAGAAAGGGATCTGGGGGTCACAGTGGATCACAAGCTAAATATGAGTCAACAGTGTAACACTGTTGCAAAAAAAAGCAAACATCATTCTGGGATGTATTAGCAGGAGTATTATAAGCAAGACACAAGAAGTAATTCTTCCGCTCTACTCCACGCTGATTAGGCCTCACCTGGAGTATTGTGTCCAGTTCTGGGCACATGTCAGGCAAGAGGTGGACAAATTGGACAAAGTCCAGAGAAGAGCAACAAAAACGATTAAAGATCTAGAAAACATGACCTATGAGATTGAAAAAATTGGGTTTGTTTTGTCTGGAGAAGAGAAGACCGAGAGGGGACATGATAACAGTTTTCAAGTACATAAAAGGTTGTTAGAAGGAGGAGGTAGAAAAATTGTTCTTCTTAACCTCTGAGGATAGGACAAGAAGCAATGGGCTTAAATTGCACCAAGGGAGGTTTAGGTTGGACATTAAGAAAAACTTCCTAACTGTCAGGGTGCTAAGCACTGGAATAAATTGCCTAGGGAGGTTGTGGAATCTCCATCATTGGGGATTTTTAAGAGCAGGTTGGACAAACACCTGTTAGGGATGGTCTAGATAATACTTAGTCCTGTCTTGAGTTCAGGGAACTGGACTAGATGACCTCTCAAGGTCCCTTCCAATTCTATGATTCTATGTTTTGAGCTTTAATATCTCAAATCATGATTGTTGTGATACAGTGATAGCAATAAACTTTTTTGAAAATATGACATGCTTTATTTGTAAACAGGTCTGAAAACAGTAAACCACTCACACAGTCTTGGGCAGTCCAGCTGCCATTCACACACCCAATATCACCCCCCCCCAAAAGGGCAGGAAATAGTTAATACCCAACACAATCCCCCTACCACCACGTGTCCCCTGACCCACATTCTCCTTTCCCTTCTTTACATGTTTTCTCCTCACTTGGTGAAGGGTGGAAGTTTCCATCAAAGAAGAGTGAAAGAAGGAAGGCTGCACAGGGTTTTGTTGCCCAGCCCAGCTGCTCACCAGTCCTGAATTCATGCGTTCCTCCAACATGGAGTTGTGCAAGCTACTGCTGGGCTGAGGGTACGTTGCTGGGGCATCATGCCATGCTGTGGGAGAGGGAACAGGAGCCAGTGATCTTGCAGCCATTAAGATAGGAGTTGCTGGAAAAGTTGTCTTTGTTAGGCTCTGTCCGCCTCCCTTAGCCACTGTTTCTGTTCCAGGAACTGCTGTGCAAGTGCCTGCTCCCTTGCTGAAACACTCGCCTCCACCTGGGCAGCGAGCCTCAACCCTGCCTCCTGCCTGTCAGCCTGCCATTGTTCCAGTTTTTCATCCCTCTTCTTCTGGTACTGGAACTGCTGCTCTGCCCTCTCAAGAACATCGACCATGTGTTCTTCATGGAAAAGCTTCCTTTTGGAATGGTCCTGAGGGTATGCTGAGCCAGGGATGGAGTTCCTGAAGAACAGCAGATAGTATAGGATGAGGGTCCTGAAATAGCTCAAGAAACAGAGGGTTATTGTTTAAAGTAGCTCTATGGAGGAGCACAGAATTAATAACTGTGGAACATCAAAGGTATAAATTATAACAATTCTAAAGTGAACCTACACATATTGTGAAGGGGATGCTTCAGTCCTCACACTGTCTCTCAACACAGTCTTGGTAGTCAGTTACAGACATGCAGAGATGATGGTAAATTTAAAATTATAACCTTTATTCTGTTTCATTAAAATTTCATAACTAATTACCATGTGGATGGGGGAGTGTGTATGGTGCCCTCACTGTAACAGGCTTTTTCTGTCATTTCTGGCCTTTCGTTTTTTTGGAAGACATAACTCTTCTTGTGCTGGCCTATTGGCAGAGGGGATGTTATTCCAAGCTGCTGGAGGGAAACCTGTAGTATATGCAGCTGAAGTATTCAAAAGTATAGTGACCGAACAGCACATTTGTGAGTGGAATGAATAGCCAGCTATACAGAGGGGCCCAGAAAACAGGCCTGTCTCCACAATGTGACTGTTTATCTGGTGTTCCTGCTTCAGGAAAAGTTTGCAGCTATCAGCAGCCAGGACTGGGTCGGAATCCATGAGAGAATTAGCATGATGCTGGGTTAGCTCACACATGGCTTATCCTGTTACTGCTGCATGCAAACATGCTGAAATCTGAAGTTTCACTCCACCCTGCACCCAGCACAGTTCTGGGAAATAACTGACACCGCCCTTGTACTTTGGAGAAATGATTTGGTGACTCACCCTAGCTGAAATGGACACACACACTCAGTTCACTGTTTACAGATGGCACCGTAGACCCAGGAGGAGTGATTTACAGAGTGGCAAATTTCTTAATACTGAAAGGAAAACATGAATGACCCTGGCAAACCTCTGTGACTTAACAGTTAAAATAACCTTTGAAGCTGTTTATGAATGTTTGAAATCCCAAGTCGTTCTGTTGAACTCCACAAAGTACAAGGGCGGGGGTGGGGGAGGGATGGACACCCAGGCACTGTGATACAATCCGCCATTAGTGCGCAAACGCTGGTAGCTGAGGCTTGTCATTTTTGCATTGTTTTTTACAGCAGAAGTCCTTCCCATTACTGTAATTCTGAAGTTTTAATTTGAGTCATACACTTACCAGGCTCTGGGGCAGCTTCTGTCTCCACCGGGTTCTCTGCAGATTTAGCAGTTGACTGTTCCTCAGCAGGGCAGGGGATCAAACAGATCTTCTGAGTAGGGACCAAGAATACGCTGTTGATTCTGATCCACTGCCTGCTCTAGGACTGGTTTCATTAAAAGAGTCACTTCATGCTCCTCACTGGTAGCCTGCTGCTGGCTCCCATCAGTCCCCAGGCTGGATTTAGGGGCCAACAAGGCACCATCCCGGCTGACCAGGTCATCATGAAGCATGATTAGCTCAGAGCTGGGCACAGTGCCCAGGACCCGGTCAAAGTCATCATAAAATGGACATGTCATTAGTGAGTTGCCTGATGTGCAGTTCTTGTCCTTGGTCTTCTGGTACTCACTCTTCAGCCTCTTAATGCACTCCCTGATCTGATCACCTGTCCGGAAAATCTGCAGAGCCGCCAGTATGTGTGGTCATTCCTGGTGCTTTTGCTGAAGTCTACAGTTTTGCTGGCCTTGCACCAGAGATTCACCAAAATCTGGCTGTGCTCCCATGACCAGAAAGCAGCTTGCTTTGCAAAAGGCTTGCTCGGTTTGCTTTCCTTTGCAATCCAGGAGGCTCACTGATAGTGTGCTTGCAGACAAGTGATCAGAAGAGAATGGGTTAACACTGACCTGAGCTACTGCCATTCACCAAGGAGCGCAGGCAGTGGCTTCCGTTTTCAATAGAGTGAATTGCAGATTGTTGGGCTAAAGAGGACTAAAGAAGGTGTCCCATGGAATTGTGGGATATTTCTGGATGACACCTAGGACCCGAGTCAAGTGGGACTGTGTCTACTGCAAAGCAATAGGGATCAGGCCCTGGGTCCTGGCTTGACTCCAACTCATACCCTCCAGGGTCCTGGGACCCTGGATCCGAGCCCTGGGTTGGCACAATTGCAGTATAGATGCAAGGAGGGTTAGGTTTGAGCCCAGTTTCAAGTGTGGGCTTATGTTGCAGTGTAGCCATACCCTGAAACACTAAATGGGTAAGCATTGGATTCTAAATTGTATTTCTCCTATTATGTTATCAAAAGGACCAACCAAGTGTAAAGGGGGTTAAAAACACTGCATATATCCTGCCAACCACCTGCTCCAGAATTTTCTGTACTTAGTAGAAGTTTCATCAGCTCCTCAGAATCTGGGTAGTTTTGTATATAAGCAGAACAGCAAGTAGATGTCATCTATATTTTCCTTAGTGTACTTAACTGTAAGACTTTTGAGAGTTTTATAAAAAAATACTAATTTGTTTACAGAAAGTTAGATGATATACATGGTTATATAATCTCGCATTCCATCACAGCACACTAAGGGAATTTTACATTAGTAACATAAGCGGCATTTGACCCTTTGTATAGCCATTCTTTAGTAGAGTGCCAGCATTTTATATTAAAGCTTTCAAAGCTCCATGTTCAATTAAAAGGGCATATTGAAGCACAGGGCCGGCTTTAGGACCTGTGGGGCCCGATTCGAATACCCGGAGGCGGTCCAGGTCTTCGGTGGAACTTCGGCGGCCGGGGGTCCTCGGTCCCTGGCCCAGATGCAACTCCACTCCCAGCATGGGGGGTAGAGGAAGACACATTCCATTACTGGTAAGGGGGGGACATGAGAGGAAAAGTTTGGGCACCATTGCTTTAAACAGAATCCAGAAAGGGGACAAATATTACATCTTTTAAATCAAAGTCATAATTTTGATTTGTGTGTAAAGCCTGATATTATCAGTTGCATGGCTATTTTTGAAAGCTCTTGTGGTACAGCAGCTAACTAGAGATAAGTAAACACATAATAAAATCTGTAGCGTTGCTTGGAAACACAGCTTGGGAATGCAAAATCATATTAGACTAAAGCAGCCCTAAACTTTAACAGCATTTATGGAATTCAGGTGCAAATTCTGCTTCTCGAATTAAATTATACTGTACATATATCATGTTTGCGGGGGGCGTTTACCTCCGAGGTGTGGATATAAATGCTTAATGGCATCACAACAATGAATAATTATATGCTAAACTATTATATATTTACTTGCCATTTGCACTGATTCTCCACCCCTGCAAAAATGCATCAAATTATACATGAGAAAGAAAGAGAGGACTGAAGAACTCAAAGGACTGAATGGGATATAAAAGCTCAGATTCTCTGATCCAGCCAAGCTGTGTTTGCACAAGATCAGAGGTGGACACATAGATTGCTTTAAGGCACATATATTTTCCCACTTATCCTGGGAAAGTTCAGCCCTCAGCATGTCAGAGCAGCCTCAGGACTGCTCTAATTTATACTCAGCTGCCTATGGCCCAAAGTATTACTCTGGCACAATAGATTGCTAGGTTTAGATACACCCTGGTGACACTCTCTGTGCCAGGGTGCCTGCAGAACATTGGTGTAAGACTTGCTTCATAGGACCTAGGCTTTAGGGAGAGCACTCTTCATATGGCTGGTGAAGCCAGCTTTCCAGCTGCTTTCCTTTCTAAGCAGAAGGATCCTGCTTAGAAACTTTCAAGCCTAGGATTCCGATCCAGGAAAACACTTATGTACCCATTTAAATCCATCCTTATTCAGGACAGCCTAAACATAGGCTTAAGTCCCATTTGTTTCAATGGGATGTAACCATGTGCTTAAAGTTAAGCACATACTTTTTTGTGATTACTTTTTTTATTAATTTTGATAAAGAAACAAACACAAAAAGGTAAACGACTTACAGCTTGCATACATTATCAAATATCACACATTTCACAGGATATCCAATAACATTATGCAGTTACACAACTTCACAACTTCTCAAAGCTGCAAGACCAGACAATACAAAATCAGACAACATTATACAGCCATTACTTGTTAAGGTGGAGTAACAAAAACAAACTATACACAAATAGGCAAACCAGGGAAGGAGCAGGAGGGACTCAGGGGAAGAGGGAGGGAAAAAGCAGAGAGGTCTGATGGAATGGAAGTCTGGCATTAGCTCATTATTTGAACTATCTCAGCTTTCTTTATGGACACATAAAAAGACACTGGGTCCAAAGTTCTCTGAATTCACATAATTGCTCTCTACCTCAATAGGTTTCACTGCTAACTCAGACAGGTGTGAATGTCACTGCGCTAGCCTGGTCATGAGCATACTCCTCCATTTTCATAAAATCATGCGCTTAGTAATCATTGCAGCCCTCAAGAACCAAATTCTTTCTAGTAGAGTTAAATGCAGCATATGATAAGTTCATAAGTGCCGGTAGGAGAGACATAACAACTGGGAAGTAAGCTTGGTATAAAACAGAGCAGCTACTCAATTCACGGTAGGCCAGTGGTTCTGAAACTTATTTCATTGAGCCCCCATTTTTTGTGTCTGTAGTAGTCTACGTCCACACCCCAAGTACATATGCTGCTACCCGGCTCTGAAGGCAGAGCGGAGAGCAGTGGCTGCTGGTCAGGCGCCCAGCTCTGAAGGCAGCATCACACCAGCAGCAGCACCGAAGTAAGGGTGGCAATGTGAAAAGTGATATTTGTCAATATCACTGTTCACAGCAGACCTCGTACCCCATTGCCACCCTTACTTCTGAGCCCTGCCACCCTGGGGCTGACACCGGGAGCCCTGCTGCCCCGGTAAGGGATTGGGGGGCAGAAGGAAAACCAGGGCTCCAGCTGTCAGCCTCAGAGAGGCAGGGCTCTGGCTGCTCCCTTTATCCCTGCCTCCTGGGGGTGCACAGCCTTTCTGCACGAGCCCCAGCCACCCAGGGCTGAGAGCCAGAACTCTTAATTAAAAAAAAGCACACACTCGCACCTCCCTTGATACATTCCCACGCCTCCCTTGGGCGGCGTGAGAACTGCTGCTGTAGGCTATTTAAAAAACATTCTGCTTCTTGTAGCTTTTGGTACAGCTGTTCTTCCTCACCAACCTTGACATGAAACTGAGTTGGAAATGTTATAAAAAATAGTCGAGCCCTTGGTAACATAAGTGCTGGAACTAGGGGTGCTGGGGATGCTGCCACACCCTCTGGTTTCCATCATATACCGGGTTTACAGTTTGGTTCAATGGCTCTCAATACCCCCACTATACAAATTGTTCCAGCACCCTGCATGGTAAGTTCCCTTGCTCTTCTAAAGGCTGATCACCATTCAACCTCAGCTTTTGCAAAATTTTGAAAAATCATTATCTTATTTTACCCCAAAACAATTCTTTTTTCCCTACAAGCTACCTGCATATTTTTTTTTCTTTTACAGTAAATCTGAGCAATTTGACAACCAAAGCACAAGGTTTGGCATTTGAGACCAACTTAGGAGCCAGGGACAAATGAGCTCTCTCTAACTCAAATTTCAAATCATCTATCAGGCTGAGCAATTCTGAAAGGAGCTGGGGATCGCCTTTTTCTGCTCCTTCAGGTACTCCCATAATTCTCAGATTTCAGCAAGACCTTCCCTCAAGGTCTGCCACTTTAGATTTAAGAGAAGATACATCTATGCGGCTTCTCTGCACCTGGGCAAAGAGCCCTTGTACTTGATATTTCACTGATGATATTCTCCCTTCTGCAGAGAACATGTAAGTGCTTGCCAAGAGGAGTTAAAAGTCATTTGTATTGTGGCCTGGATATCTACTGTATCTGCAGCAGTTTTCTCCAGCAGGGCCATCATAGACACAGTGCTCTCTGCAGCAGCCATCTTGTTCAGAGGGTCGGGGTGCCTCCATTTTCCTTTGTTTTCAGCTACTTTGGGAGTAAAACTCCCAGTTGGCAAATCTTTGCCTGCTGACATTTCAGAGGTTTGGGGTACCTCTTCCTTTACTGGAAGGGTCTGGTCAGGGGGCCTGGGCTCCTGATGGAAATGGATAATATCAGATGGCTCTGGAGCTCAAGAGATTGCTTCCTCCATCTCACGCAGCACTGCCTGGAGTTACAGTTAAGCACATATGTAAATGCTGTCCTAAATAGGGGTGCTTCCTGAATTAGGATCTGAATTGCTGGTTATACCCTAGGGTCCACTGCTGCCAGATGGCAAAGGGTTCACTACTACTCTGTGTCAGCAACTCCTAACAGGCCTGACAAACTCAGCTAACACACTGCGTTCATGGTATTTATCCATAAATATTGTCTTGTAAGATATCGAATGAAAGCTGGTATCATTCTGGTCATTGATATAATTGTGAAATGTATGCACCAATGATATTTAAAGAAATGTGGGTACCGCTAAAAAGATGTTTTAAACAATGTAACAAGCCAGTATTGACAAACAGCTTTTTTTGCCAAACAAAGCATGTCTGCTCATCTATCACTGTCTCTGATGTAAAATAAACACTGTAAACCAAACACAACGGGAGCTACATTTATAGTCCAAATCAACGTGAGGCTGTGAAGTCAATTTGAAGCTACCACACCATGAAGGGAACCAAGGGGGGAGGGGATCATCCTGACTTTGGGGACAAAACAATTTTGGGGAACTATAAGGAGAAGCAAAAAAAAGCCATTTTGGTAGCCATTGACTGAGGAAACCCCTTGATGGGCGTGGGGTATTTATGAAAACTTGGATCCTGGTTTGGACTGAAAACCAGCAGCTCTGTCAAAGACTGATTCCCTGGGAGAAAATCTACTTTATTAAATAGGAAAGGTAACCATTAATAAATGTAGAACTAGGATTGTGTTTTATATGTATAACCGTTCCTGTTCCCACTTATTATCTTTCCTTGCTGTCTCTGAAAACTTAACCTTAGGTCTCAGTGTGGTTCCTTGTGGACAGGTATCAGCATCAGAAAACACCATGACAACTGACACTATTTAAACTTTGTTAACCGTATCAGCAGTTAATTGGCAATTAATTGATCTTTGACTATTAGCGGTAAATATGCCCAATGGCCTGTGATGGGATGTTAGGGGCGGGGATCTGAGTTACTACAGAGAATTCTTTCCTGGGTGTCTGGCTGGTGAGTCTTGCCCACATGCTCAGGGTTTAGCTGATCACCATATTTGGGGTCGGAAAGGAATTTTCCTCCAGGGCAGGTTTGGCAGAGGCCCTGGGGGGTTTTCGCCTTCCTCTGCAGTGTGGGGCATGGGTCACTTGCTGGAGGATTCTCTGCACCTTGAAGTCTTTAAACCACGATTTGAGGACTTCAATAGCTCAGACAGGTCAGGGGTTTGATACAGGAGTGGGTGGGTGAGATTCTGTGGCCTGCGCTGTGCAGGAGGTCAGACTAGACGATCATAATGGTCCCTTCTGACCTTAAGTCTATGATTCTAAGCAGAGAGACCAAGGACTAGGCAAGCCCTGGAGAGGAATTGCCCTTTCACCCCTAGCTGTGGTCTCTTCAAGCCAGGGTTGAGCAAACAGGCAGGGCAGTGAGGGGACGCCAGTACTGCTGTTGCCTGGGGTGCATCTGTTCCAAAAAGAAAACCTCATTCTCCAGAGCTGTCAAGCCAGCACCTTTCATGATTTCAAAACTCACATTAGAAAGGTAAATTATATTTATAAAAGCACAAGTGGGAGATGAGTTCCAAAGGGGATTCTCACAGCCAGCAGGATGGTTCATAGTAATTGCTTTAAAAGCCTTTGAAAGTTTTCCAAGAAAGCTCTACACAGACCCAATTTATTCCTGCCAGCTTAGCTACCTAATTACCTTTCCCCTTCAATACCTATTTTTGTCCTCAACAGAGAACTCCTCCCTCCCTCAAGGCCCTCTGTTAATTTCATCACCCTTGATCAAGGACTGGATAGGACTCCCCCCGTCAGTCCCATCAGTACTGCTCCGACATCAGTCACAGAGCTCACTGCAGAGTGACACAAGGTGCTCTGACCCAACCAAGACTGACAATGCTGCCAGCATTCCCAGTCCGAGGAGTAAGAGACCAAGTCCAGCTCTCGAGTGTGGCAGTGCTGAATGCTAAGGACTGAGCCTTGCACTAACCTCACCAGATTTTAATGCCTGCATTACCTTCTGCATTTTCATGAAATTTATCGTGTTCTGTTAGCTGAGACACTAGATATGACCCGTTTAACTGCCAACGAGAGAAAGAGGGACCAGGCAAGACACTTGAGCCACAAGCAATGGTAGGTTATAAATCAGTACATTTTAATAAATGAGACAGGCTCTTGCAAACAATTTCCCCCAAAAATGTCACACTAGATCCTAGATTTTCCATAAATCCTTTCTTAAATCTGAATGTAACATTCACTGCCTTCCCATGCTGATGCTCAATAAGTTGTTAGATGCTGTACTTCAATCAGAATTTCCTCTCCTCCTTTGCGACTATTTTCAGCACTCAGCAGAAGAACTGGTCTGACCTGGGTTCTCTGAGGATTTCATAGAAACTCTTATTTCTTCATCAACTATTCTGTTGTGATTCTGAGTCCCCTGAGCACTTCTGTTTCCCTTCCTAGAAATCATCAACCTGTCTGTGGTACATCTGCCATCCTCACTTCTAAAGTCGGAGCACCCACATATTATGGTACTGTGTGCTTTAGAAGTGGTAATCAATAGGCCAAAAAAAACCCCAACACCATTGTTTGCCTTTCCTGCCTGGCCTGTCATTAAATCTGCCCTTTATCCTACTCCTTCTGTCTGTATGATTCCTTCAGTGCTTGAAGAACTGAATAATTTCTCATTTCTTTTTCAGTTTTTCTTATAAAATTTTAACTCACTGATTCATTTCAGAAGTGTTTCCCTCTTTCTTCCTTGTAATAATTCTTCATTATTTCTTTGCTGTATCCTTCCTTATTATCTTCATTGTTATTATGCCTCTATATTTAGTTCAATGTGACAAAAAGCCAGGGGTGTGCTCTGCGGCCCCGATCTTTAGCTGTTGCCCAGGAGTGCAGAGCACAACTTAGGAGGGCGGAAGTCAAGTAGCTTTTAGGCCCAACTTTTGTACTCCCCAGAACCTGGGCCAGACGTATACAGGTTCAGCCCCAGTGTAAATTAAAGAAATCTTCAGCCAAGACTCAGGGAATGCAAATAAGTCCCAGCCACACTTGGATGCGTAGGAGCCATTACACCAAGTCTATGAAATGGTGGATCCCCTTCCACGGCAATTACTGCCCTGTGGCTGACAGTGCCAGTTTTAGGGTTGCTTTGCACCAGCAAAGTGATTTGAAGCAGGTACAGCACAGTCAAGGACTGAGGCCAGTGGCTGGGATTTTCAAATGGAGTTAGGTGCCAAACATCCACTGGAGTTCAACGGGATTTGGGCATCTAAGATGAAATCCTGGCCTTATTGAAGTTAATGGGAGTTTTTTCTATTAATTTCAATAGTACGAAGATTTCACCCCTACACTCTTTGAAAAATTCTGGCCATTGTTCCTTGCACAATTTATAATTCCACTCATGCGTCTGACGAAGTGGGTATTCACCCACGAAAGCTTATGCTCCAATACATCTGTTAGTCTTAAAGGTGCCACAGGACTCTCTGTTGCTTTTTACAGATCCAGACTAACACGGCTACCCCTCTGATACAATTCCACTTTGTTGCCTATCCCCTACCCCTCATTGTTCAGGCACTCCCTTAGGGCTTCCAAAATCTGCCCTGCAGAAAAGTAAAATCCTTGGCTGACATTTGCAAACTTGGGTGCCAAAAGCTAGGCATCTGCCTCTCTAGCTACCTTAGTAAGTGGCCGGATTTCTAGAGGTAATTCCTGCAGCTGCCACTTCTTTTCATTGGCTCAATGGGAGCTGTGGAAGCTGAGTACCTCTGCAAATCAAGCCGTGAAAAGATAACAACGACCGAGGCTGAGCATGAGTGGGGAGGATAATGATATATGAAACGAGGGGATAATTCCCTTTGGGGATGCAGGTTCCCATGGAGAACAGAATGTAAAAGCTGTTTGCTTCATAGATTTCATTTTACTTTTGAAACCTTTTCATTTTTTATTTTATAATAAAATATCTTTCAATGCTAGATTAGCAATGAAAGCCTGTGTGGAAGACATGAATTAAAGAGGAATTTGAACGAGGAGAGGATGGTCAATTGGCAAGCAAGATAAACCCCCCCGATATAGGGCGTGCATGCAACTTGCATTTCCCATCTTTCTCACTGCCCAGTAATTTAGGGTTGCACATTCAAACAGCAAAGAACTCACAGCTGCAGTAAGGAAGTTGCAGTCTATAATTTATTGTCAAACATGATTCTGAAGTGGTTTGTAATTTGTGATAATGGTATTGTTACTCTGATTCTTTTCTTGTACATCATCCTTCATTAAACACAATGATCTACAAAGCTTTCCATGTTTAGCAGCATTAGCCCCTCAAGCAAGAGATTACAATAAGAATATTACTGTAGCTATTTTTAAGTCCCCAGCTGCAGTGAATTCAAGGTATAAGTGGGTAATGCTAAAAAAGATCATCTTCACCTATATGAGGCTAAAAATAAAATGCACGGCTTCTAATGCAAACTATTAATAATAAACATCACACAGATAGTTCCTTAGTTTAGTCATTTTCTAGTTCCATTGACTAGCAGTGATTGATATTTGCTGTGTGCTATCTTTCAAATAACCATGGGGAATGGTTGGGGGGGGGGACTGTTTAGACCATAGGAGAGACCAGCAATTCACTATCTCAGAATGCACCATTCCTTCCAGGTTTCAGGGCATTGTGCAAATAAAACCATCTGAAGATAATTTGGATTAAATGGGTGGTCTTGGCACAACACAGTTTACACCTCAGATACCAGGGTATAATCCAGGGATAGGCAACCTATGGCACGCATGCCAAAGGCGGCACGCAAGATGATTTTCAGTGGCACTCACACTGCCCGGGACCTGGCCACCGGTCCGAGGGACTCTGCATTTTAATTTAATTTTAAATTAAGCTTCTTAAACATTTAAAAAACCTTATTTCCTTTACATACAACAATAGTTTAGTTATATATTATAGACTTATAGAAAGACGTTCTAAAAACGTTAAAATGTATTACTGGCACGCGAAACCTTAAATTAGAGTGAATAAATGAAGACTCGGCACATCAGTTCTGAAAGGTTGCCGACCCCTGGTATAATCCATGCCACCACTGAATGAACCTGGAAAATGTAGTCTCTTACAATACAGGCATTTATCACATGTGATCAAGTCTGAGATAGGCATTAGCTCAGTCTCAGCTAAAGAATTCACTCTTTCCTGCTCTGTCAAGAAATTTACCTTTGCTTATCCCCAGGAGAGAGGGGGGTTGGCTAAAGGGAATTGCTCTACACAGCTCTACTGGAAGAGTTTAAAGCAGAGTGCTTTGCTGTTTGTGTAGGGCTAGAGGCTGAGGGGTGCACCTGTTTAATTACAGAACTGGACAAATCAAGGGAGGATTTGGAATTGCTAGATCCAAGGCTCCTTTGGATTGTGGCTTGTGGAAAGGATCCTGCTGAGTTTGCCATCGGTGAATCCTGTTACAAGCATCATTTTGAATTGTCAAGAGCCCCTTGGGAAAGAAGGAGCATGCAGCTACAGTACAGAGCTATGAAACACAAAGATACCAGACAATTGCTCAGGGTCTGTGATATTCTACTTGATTCCTTGATTGTTCCTGGCATTTTAGGATTGAACCAACCAGAACACAGCACATGGTCTAGAGTGTTACATAAATTGATTAAGACCCTATTCCTATTCCTCCTCCCTTGCGCTGCTTCCAAAGCACAGCAGACCAACGCATGTTCATTTTCATCTGCTGAGTCAGATGCCACCAGCAGAAGGTTGATTTTCTTTTTTGGTGGTTCGGGTTCTGTAGTTTCCGCACTGGAGTGTTGCTCTTTTAAGACTTCTGAAAGCATGCTCCACACCTCATCCCTCTCAGATTTTGGAAGGCACTTCAGATTCTTAAACCTTGGGTCGAGTGCTGTAGCTATCTTTAAAACTTTCACATTGGTATCTTCGTTGCATTTTGTTAAATTTGCAGTGAAAGTATTCTTAAAATGAACATGTGCTGGTCATCATCCGAGACTGCTATAACATGAAATATGTGTCAGAATGCAGGTAAACAGAGCAGGAGACATACAATTCACCCCCAAGGAGTTCAGTCACAAATTTAATTAACGCATTATTTTTTTAAACGAGTGTCATCAGCATGGAAGCACGTCCTCTGGAACGATGGCCGAAGCATGAAGGGACATATGAATCTTTAGTGCATCTGGCACGTAAATATCTTGCAACACCAGCTACAACAGTGCCATGCGAATGCCTGTTCTCACTTTCAGGTGACATTGTAATTAAAAAGTGGGCATCATTATCTCCCGTAAATGTAAACAAACTTGTTTCTCTTAGCGATTGGCTGAACAAGAAGTAGGGCTGAATGGACTTATAGGCTCTAAAGTTTTACATTGTTTTGTTTTGGAGTGCAGTTATGTAACAACAAAAAAACTACATTTGTAAGCTGCACTTTCATGATAAAGATTGCACTACAGTTCTTGTATGAGGTGAATTGAAAAATACTATTTCTTTTGTCATTTTTACAGTGCAAATATTTGTAATAAAAAATAAACATAAAGTGAGCACTGTACACTTTGTATTCTGTGTTGTAATTGAAATCGATATATTTGAAAATGTCAAAAAAAAATCCACAAATATTTAATACAATTTAAACTGGTATTCTATTAATAGTGTGATTAATCACATTTAATTTTTTTAATCGCAATTAATTTTTTTGAGTTACTCGCATGAGTTAACTGTGATTAATCGACAGCCCTATTAACAACCCTTCATGTTGCTTAAACACAACCCTAGCATGTCTTGATCAGTCTCTCAAGGCAATCTTCTCAATCTAACGTATTGAAAACCCTCTTTAGGCAAGTCTTTGTCTGTAACGGATTGTTCGGTTTCATGGTCAATAACAGGGCTGTTATATAGCTATTGATCGCAAAGGCCCAAAGAGCTAAAAGTGTTTATAAACTCTTTCACTCTCCAACATTAAACAGTGGTAAGTAGGTTCTGGGTTATTTTAAATAGAGGTCTTGCTTTTACTCAGTTACTTGGCAAACACCCAAAAGCATTCATTCAAATTAAAAGTTATTGATTAAACACAAGAAAAAACAAGAAATTAAAACAGGCATTTATACTGAAATTGTTCCTGAGAGATCATGAAAAACAAACTTAGTCAAAACCTTTAAAGCCTTTCTCCATTTGTAATCAAAATATTAGTCTCTTATTTACAGAACAACCTTTCTTTAATGAAGAGGAAAGGGTTAATTTTGAGGGGCAGGTAGAAAAGATGGGTGTAATGCAGCTTTTGTTGATGTTTCTGGAATACTGCACCACTGATTAGTTATAAGTGGCTGCTTTTGGCTGGCAAGTCAACCACCACACCTGCTGCTTGGATCCTGGTTAGTCCGAACTGTAGAACACAGCTGTACATGCTTGTGCGCCATACTTTTCATTCCCTCACCCTCGTGATCCTGAGCTGACACCAAGTGGTGGGTCCTCCTACCACCTGTGGACGGTTAGGCGCCCTCATGGGCCAGTCTGTACTCCACCTTGGTCCAGTGGCCCACTGGGGATATTAGTTGGTGGCTCCTTCACAGATCTGTGAGCCTGGGCATGTACTTGGCACAATTCATCCTCCCTTCGCTCACATATCCAGGCAGAGTTCCTCTGAGCCGTTTTCCCTGGCTCTCTGGACACCTTTGAGGAGCAGTGGGCACTGTCTGGGGTTCTCTGCTCAGTGTCCCCCTCTGCCTCCTTGCTTTTGACCCTGTGACTCTCACTCCTATTCCCATTTAATCATTTGTTGCCCCCCACTTTTACTTGAACCCTGGTTGTAGTGGCTTCTCCCTTTAGGCAGGCTCCTGTGATTTCGATAGGTTGGATCCTGGTTAACAATCTGGTCAGGGACATCATCTGATTGGATCTTTTCTTCTTAGACAAAGATTTGGATAAATGCAGCATAGTTGACTTCAGAATTTCATGAAAAACCAAGAGACTGAGAGATAGGATAGAAGGAAAGAAAGAGGGGCAGAAAATAACACAACAAGGGAAGAGAAAACAATGTAGGATCCTTACATGCCTCTGTACTGGCAATTAGATATCCACACTAATGGGCTGAGGATTGGATGTTATCATAATATGACGACTTTCAGCATTCACAGGTGAAAACAAATTTCCTTCCATAACATTAAGGCCAGCCAGCCTTCCTCTCAGGAAATAAGTCCTTTAGGTGAGTTGGGATGAGCTGAAACGAGTTGCAGTGCTGGCAGTTCAAGGGATGAGCTGGGATGCAAGGTGGGACAGGAGACGAGAGGGAGACCTGAACTGAACTCATCATGGCTTTTTTCAAAGTCGCTTTTTAAGGAATCCAAAAAGAGAAAAAGTGGCTGTCACAGTTCATCTCCCTCATTATTTTGTCCACCAATTAGACCAGTCAGCCCAACCTTGATACCTGGGAAGCTACTCCAGCAATAACACATTCAGTTTGCAAATACCTGGCGGATGAAGGGGTGATCACTAGCAGCCAGCATGGATTTACTAAGAACAAATCATGCCAAGCCAGGTTGAATTACTACTTTGAGACGCTAACTGGTTTGGTGGATGGGGGAGTGCGGTGGACATAACACATCTGGATTTTAGCAACTGTTGTGCAGATCTTGGAGCTCTCTTGTCCACAGGGACCTGCCAAAATCCTGCTGATGCATCTAATTTGCTGAAAAATGTGGCTCCTGCCATCTCAGACAATAGTTCACTTCTTGTGGGCAAGTGGGAATCTTCTCTTTTTACGTTTTTGTGCAACTCCTGAAGGTCCTTGCACAGCCGTCGTCCCCCTCCTTTTCTCTCTACAATTACTGTGGAGTGAACCCAATCTGTTGGTTCTGCTGCGGTTTGAATGACACCACTTGCTGTCATGTTCTGCAGTTCTCCTTCTAGCCTTTTTCTTAAGACTTGTGGAACTTGCCATGTTGCATGTACCACAGGTTCTGCATCTTCTCTTTACTGTATCTTGTATGTTACTAGGAGGCACCCATTTCCTGTGAATACATCTTCCTATGATGCTATTAATATTTTTATTTCTGGGTCTATGTTGTCTTTCTGTCTCTCTGTTCTCTTAATGATAGAGTGACCAGACGTCCCATTTGTAAAGGGACAGTCCCGTATTTAAGCCCTCCTGCAGATGTCCCAACTTTTTCTTAAAAACAGGCAAATTGTCCCGTATTTTCTGTCTCCCCCCACATCAATACCGGCAGGTCCTGCTGCTGGCTGGATCCCTGTCACCAGCCGCCCTCTCACCAGTGGTGAGTGGACGGTCCAGTGGCCAACGATGGAGGTGGATGTGCAAGGCTGGTGGCAGGGTGAAGCTGCAGCGTGTGGGGCTGGCCGCTCCCCTTGCTGGTCTGTCAGTGCAGCCCCGGCTGCCCCAGCAGGGCCCATCCCATTTCCGGACAGCACTGACTGCACATTGTGAGCTGCAGTGGCTGATGAGTGTGGGCATGTGCCAGCCTGTTATGTGTCGCTTCTGCTGCCCACCCATCGGCCATTTACATGCTCCCCCTCTCACTGTCCTCTCCCTGCTTTGCCCCTTCACACACACACCCAGCAGCGCGGTGCGGAGAATCAGCCCCTGGTTGGAGCACTCAGCTCACCAACAGCCTGGCCGGCAGGCTCCTTCCTTCCCCCACCTCCTCTGGCTGGGCCGGTGACCTGGGAAAGCCCAAGACCTTCCAGCCTGGGACACTGGCCAGGAGTAGCTGAGCCCTGCATGTACCAAAGCCCCGCACAGCGCTGGCATAGGGCAGCCTCTCCATGCCTCAGCTAAGCTCTGGAGTGGCGGGTTCGGGGGAATTGATCTCCAGCCTGTTTGCGCCCCAACCCTGCAGCTCCACAGCAGCCCCTCAGGCAGGGGCTTAGTACTCTCTTCACCCACCCACCCCCCAGCATGGGGCTGCTCCATCCCCTGCTGAGCCACCTCTCTGGCCAGGTTTGCTGAAGCCCCGGAAGTCAGGTTCCCTGAGCTCTGGTGCACAATGCATCCTTAGGGCTTAACCCCTTCCTGCCCGTGCTGTAGCCGGAGACAGCTGGGTTATGTCAGTGGCCAGCAGCAGCCTGGAGGTGTTAGCTGCCTTTCCACACTGTGCGGGCAGCAAGGGACAAGCTGCTTCCAGCCAAGGTGGGAAAGAGGGGAAGAGATGAGCTCAGCAAAGACATGGGCTAGGTCATCCCTTTCCCCCCCACCCCCCTCCCCTGCAGCTGGAAGCAGCTCCCGTCCCTTCCCTCCCGCACAGGCTGCTGCTGGCCACATTCTAGTGTGACAGAAATCTGGGGAAGAGGGGCATGCAACCCTGCGTGCCTCCCGCCACGTGTTGCCTTGGGAAGACATGGTGCCAGGTACCAGGAGAGGCGGGTCTGTCCCAGGGGCCCAGCCAAGCAAGGAGAGCAGAGAGCGCCCGGCAGGGAGGGTCAGTCGCCCCCCCATCCCTGCCGTGTGAGAGAGGTGTATGGGAGCGTGTGTGTGTCACCTCTCCCTGTCTGTGTGGGGTAGGGGTGTGTGTGTTACCTCTCCCCATGTGAACCCTAAAGCCTTAAAGATAAGAAGGTAAATAAAAAGAATCTACCTGAGCAGTATTTCTTTTTAACAGGGGCTCAGTCAACTTGACATTAATTTGAACATTTGTACTGCATAGTTCTAATTGATTGTCATTGACCTCACTTGAATACGAGTAATTTTACCAGGTGTTCTGTATTCAGCATAGGGAAATATGGACACCCTACTTATTGACAGCAAGTACCTAACACGTGTAGGCCCAAGACAGGTTGCTTGCCTCTGTGTACTACCACGAACTCTTGTTTTATCATTTTCCCTTTGTATCAGTATCAATGTGCACTCTCCAAACACTGGAATTGTTCCTCCATTATTTTCTTTCACAGGTACTTCGCTTCTTCCATTTTTATACACTCCTTACATTTCTCTGTTTCAGTGTCTGTTGTTACATTGACTTGCCATTTGTACACATTTTAATGAGCCAGTCTTTTGAGTTTTCAGCCTCCTCCATTACTGTGCTTAAGAACTGTTCTTCCTCCTCACTTGAAGAATCCTTTTCTGCATTTAATACATGCACTTTCCTGCTTCCTTTGCACATTTTAGCATCATGCTTGGGTTTATTTCAGTTTCTACATATTTGCCTGAATGCTAGAGATTTCCTATGCTCATGCTGGTTGTTGTATCAATGGCATTGTTTCCTTCTTTCCAAGTTTCTGTCCTTGTCTCATTTCATTTTTGAGAGCTTTTCCCTTGCCGATTTAGCTATGGAACTCATAGTTTCACGTGCTCTGTGCCTTTCTCTAGTCTTTTTATTTGAGTTTGTTTGTTTTGCTGCTTAGCATATACATACTTGCTTTTTCTACATCCATCTCCGCTAGTAATCGTTCTTGGACTTTTTTTATTGGAACACCTTCAAATAATCTGGACTTTTAATGAGTCTTTTAATATTCCATATTCACAGAACTCATTTTGTAGTTTTAAATCTGTGAAAAACATTTCTATTGTCTCCCCTTTGTTCTGTGTTCTCATCCTGAACATATCACTTCCATAAGTAACATTTTTTTCCCCTAAGAACGCAATGATCCTTAACCACTTTCATTTTTTTCTGCAAAGCTTTCCTCTCTTCCCATCTATATGGAACACATTGTGTACCTTAAGGGTTTCTGTACCAGCCTCTGCTAAAAGCAGAGCAATCTTTCATTCATCCTCCAGTTTATTTGCTCCTGTGGCTTTTATACATACTGTTAAAATTGCTGTTTGAACCTTTTCCGGGGATATGCGGCATTTCCTCTGATTCTCAGGGCAGGTGTGGGAGTTATGTGCAGTTGCATAAGCTCTGTAGCAGCCATTGCAACGTTACCTCTCTCACTGGATCTGCCAGCATGCTGTGCCTCTGCTGGAAAACTGTGTAATCAATTGTGTTAGTCAAATTCTATATCCTAAACAATGTTAGAGAAATGAGTGTTATATATTACAGGGAAACAAAGAGTATTGCTTTTGTATGTGTCCCTGCTAATGTGGCATTCCAGAATTTAGCTTACAGAACTTAAGGGGCGTATTTGGGAGCTGCAGGAAGGGGCAGCCAGCACATCCCTCAGTCCGCGCCGCTTCCCGCAGCTCCCATTGGCCTGGGACAGCGAACCACGGCCAGTGGGAGCTGCGATCAGCCGAACCTGCGGACGCTGCAGGTAAACAAACCATCCCGTCCCACCAGCGGATTTCCCCGACGGGCCATGTGCCAAAGGTTGCCGATCCCTGGTCTAGGCAGTAGTACTGCTGAAAAGAATCTGGGGGTTATAATGGATCACAAATTGAAATATGAGTCATGAATGTGATGCAGTTGCAAAAAAAGGCTAATGTCATTCTGGGGTGCATTGAAAGGAGTTTTGTATGTAAGAGATGGTAGGTGACTGTCCCGTTCTACTCAGTACTGGTGAGGCCTCAGCTGACGTATTGTGTCCAATTCTGTGTGCCACACTTGAGCAGAAAAGTGGACAAATTGGAGAGAGTCCAGGGGAGCACAACAAAAATGATAAAAGGTTTTGAAAATCTGAGTTATGAGGAAAGGTTAAAAAAAACTGGACATGTTTAGTCTTGAGAAAAGTTGGAAGTGGAAACCTGATAATAATCTTAAAATATGTTAAGGGCACTTATAAGATACATCTTGTCATTCTCCAAAGGTGCTATCCATACATCTGCCTTATAGCTAAAAGAATGGGCTTCCATAAAGTGCATCATTACTGCTACTTCCCAGTAGTCTGATAGGAATATCTTAATGATTCATAAAACCCAATTTTAGCAAATGGTTATGCAATACTTTGGAAAGCAATTTAGGAACTAGCTAACATACAGTTTCTGGTGGAACACATTTTAGATTTCTTTATAGTCTGTGATCTCCTGGCCCCATCTTACAATTGATTCATTACAAAATCTTGGATATGTTTTTAAGCATAAGAAAGTCTTAAAGAGAATTTTAAATGCAATCAGGTGTCCCTCGCCTAAGCCCAGGTGAGCTATGTGACAGTGCACACTGACTTCTGAATGCCAAACCCCCAAACCTCCTTGCACATCTTCCTAAAGCCAAATGTTCCAACTCTCCATTTCGCCAAAACCTCCATCTCCCCTGCTGACAGCTTTCACAATGCAGATACACAGTGTCATCACAAAAAGCTATAGGCACATTGAAAATTTGTGAGCTGCATTAAATATAGTGAATAGCAAAATTGGCATACAAGGAATACTGTACTATTGTGTCATGCCTTTTAACGTTTCACTCAATAAAAATCTCCATTTGGGTTTTATATGAATCTACCACTGAATTTCTGTTTATCTCGCTAGGTGTGTATGTGGTCCCCATCACTGTAATATCTGGCTCCTTTAGAATAGTTCCCGGTTTTCTGCAGAAGTCAGCACCTAGGTGCTATAGAAACCAGGGGACCGTGCTGCGGAATATAGGTCCAGACTGCCACATAATACACAGGGCCTTACCTGTGCAGCAGAATATTCTAGTGATGATCGCCAATACCGCTGCCTTTGATGCCAACCCAGCTTTCAGGTGCAATCTTGGTTAGACAAATCTATGGCAGCATGTTCTTTCCTTTCAGGGTTTTTGTGAACACAATGACCACAAACAGAATGAAGTGGTGCATGCCAGGTTCCTGGGTAAACTGAAAAAATATAGGCCCATATCATGCACATGAGCCACACATGCAACTGCTGTTGATTTCAATGGAAGATGTATGGGCAGAATAAGATCATGACATGGCCCTATATGACCATGACTCTCATAAACACCACATCATCCATCCACACCCCGAGTGACGTCATTATACCGACCCTAACCCCTCGTGTAGACAGCACTATGTCGGTGGGAGGGCTTCTCTCCTTGACATAGCTACCGCCTCTCGCGGAGGTGGAGTTATTAAGCCAACAGGAGGGCTTACTCCTGTGGGCTTATTGCGTCTTCAGCAGAAGCGCTGCAGCTGCACTGATGTAAATTTGTAGTGTAGATCTGCCCTAATCCTCAAAACCATTTACAGAACTTAAACATTTCAGAGAACTAATTGTGGTCAGAGTGATCATATTGGGAACAGGTACTGAAAACTTACTTCCATACAGGATGAGCTGTATTTGCCATCATTTGCCTTTTTTTTTTTTTTTAAAGGCTCCTGCAACCGATCTTATTAGCTGGAACCAATTTGTAACCAGTTTCTGCTCTGTTTGAAATTTAGCAGCTTGTAGCACCCATCTGTGCTTTGTTAATTAAATGCAAATGTCCAGACAAGGAATGGACCACCTGAAAATGAACTTGAATAACTGCAAAAGAAGTGTGAACATTAATCAGTGACACTTACAGAGATCTAGAATACATTGTGTTTAATCTTTTTATCTTGGAATAAACCCATTTGTGTTCAGGTATAATAAATTCCCTGGCCAACACACACACAGTACAAATGAGTGTAAATTCCCCTGGTTAATTCAAGTACAGTACAGTTCCAAAAACTCCAGTCTCTGAGTGTCAGGAAAGAGATCAGCTCTTAATTCTCTAAAGCCACAGCAGTACACAATGCCATGCCTGTAGTTTCATTTCCTAGCTTCCTAAGTGTTTTCTTTTGTGTCCTCGGATTTCTCACTACATCAGATCTCACTCTAGTGCAATTCCTGCAATTCTAGAAACATGGACATTGTAGCGGGGTGGTTACCCGCTCCTGCCCAGAAGGGGTTAAAGCAGCCCGGGAGAGAGCTGTAGCAGAGAAAAGCTGGGCTGATGGGGAAAGCAGCCACAGCTGTAGCCAGTGCAATCAAAGCCCAGTTGGCCCTTATAAGAGGGCTGGGGCCAGAAGCATGGTCAGTCTCTCTCTGCTTGTAGAGAGAGAAGGGCCTGGCTGCTAGGGAGCTGAGCAGGGTACTGGGAGTGGAGCAGGGCTGGGGGGAAGGCTAGAGGAGCTGGGGAGCTCCAGCCTGGAAAACCCCCAGGCTGCGGGCCTAGCTGAGGGCCTAAGACCAGTACCAGGGCTGCAGAGGGGCAGCCCAGCTATAGAGAGAGGCAGCAGGTCCAAACCCCTTTGCCTGTGATGAGTGGCTTATACACTGCAGTCCACCCCAGTGAATGGGGGCTAGATGAGGACTGGCAGTAACCAAGACTGAGGCAAAGTGGGGATAGTGGGTGGGGGTTCCCCTGGGAGGGGGAGACCCAGGGCTGTGAGGGGTTACTGCCAGGTGGCAGCACCCCAGACAACAGGGCATCGGGTCCGGGAGGGACCCAGGGGCCAAGCGGTAGCAGGACACCGGCCTGCAGAGGGCGCTCCAATGGCTGGAGAGCTAATTCCCGAGACGACCAGCAGAAGGTGCTGCAACGGTGAGTCCCGCACCTTTACAAGTGGTGGAGAATGCGGGCATAAGCGGTCCGCCCCTGATACAAGGGGCAAGGGCAAGGACTGTGGACTATTGCCCGGATCAGAGACTTGAGAGCCTGAAGATGTGGGACTATTATTGGAGAGCCTGTGTGGTGCGTCTCGCTGAGCAGCAAGCAAGGCTGTTACAGCTGTTGCAGGGAAGGGCACATAGGTCTCATTGGGGTCCAGGCACCTTTGGCAGGAGGCCGGTGCCAAGGCAGAGGAACTGTTGAGCCTGTGGGGAACCAGGTCACATGAAGAGGAAGTGCCCCTACAAGACTCACAGGGCCCAGGCGAGCCCTGAAGGAAGGACTACGCCAGAGACAGACTGTGGACAGACTAGAGTGCCCCCTGTGAACCCAACAGGGGGGCTCCAAATGTGTTGGGCCTGTGGGGAACTGGGGCACAGGAAAAGGGAGTGCCCTCAGAGGACTCGCAGGGCCCAGGCTAGTCCTGAGGTGGTCAGGGGTGGGCACTGGCTCTGCCTCCTCTGCCACAAGGGGCACCAGGGAAAGTGGCCTAGCCCCCAGACGAGGAGGGGGAGGCCATGTCCAAGACTGCCCCGAAGGAGGGGGTGGTGATGACCAAGACCCAAAAGAGGGGATTGTCAGGGGCAGGGAGGCCCCAGACAAACCGGGGATCCCATGAAGGAGCTGGAAGGGCTACCATGGGAACCCAAACTATGGAGGAAGGGAGCCGACTACTCCTTGCACTGGAGAGCATGCGCAAGGAGAGGGACTCCCTGGGGGCCCAGCTGAGAGGAATGCTGGGGCGTTAGGGATAGACACCCCCACCCCCCCCCGTGGAGGGGATCTTGAGGTGGGGTGTGTGTAGCGGGGTGGTTACCCGCTCCTGCCCAGAAGGGGTTAAAGCAGCCCGGGAGAGGGCTGTGGCAGAGAAAAGCTGGGCTGATGGGGAAAGCAGCCACAGCTGTAGCCAGTGCAATCAGGGCCCAGCTGACCCTTATAAGAGGCCTGCAGCCAGAAGCATGGTCAGTCTCTCTCTGCTTGTAGAGAGAGAAGGGCCTGGCTGCTAGGGAGCTGAGCAGGGTACTGGGAGTGGAGCAGGGCTGGGGGGAAGGCTAGAGGAGCTGGGGAGCTCCAGCCTGGAAAACCCCCAGGCTGCGGGCCTAGCTGAGGGCCTAAGACCAGTACCAGGGCTGCAGAGGGGCAGCCCAGCTATAGAGAGAGGCAGCAGGTCCAAACCCCTTTGCCTGTGATGAGTGGCTTATACACTGCAGTCCACCCCAGTGAATGGGGGCTAGATGAGGACTGGCAGTAACCAAGACTGAAGCGAAGTGGGGATAGTGGGTGGGGGTTCCCCTGGGAGGGGGAGACCCAGGGCTGTGAGGGGTTACTGCCAGGGGGCAGCACCCCAGACAACAGGGCACCGGGTCCGGGAGGGACACGCGGGCCGAGCGGGACACCAGCCTGCAGAGGGTGTTCCAATGGCTGGAGAGCTAATTCCTGAGACAACCAGCAGGAGGCGCTGCAGCAGTGAGTCCCGCACCTTTACAACATAAAAGGATGTTCAGCTGCTGATTCTGACTGGCGCCTGTTCTGTTCCTTCAAGTTCTCTCACCAGTCCTCTTGCTAAGATACTTCTGCCCTTCTTACATCTTCATATTGCACCGGAAAGCCTCTAATTCCCTTAGACTTCAGTCATACAAACTTTCAGACAGACCAGGGAATGAAGAACTAAAACCCACAGCACTGTCGGTGAACACAAAAACCAGTTACTTACCTGCACTGTAACTGTTGTTCTTCGAGATGTGGATGCAGATGTGGATTCCACTCCGGTGCATGTGTGCACAGCACACCATAGCCACAGAACTTTGCTTAGCAGTATCTGTCAGGGCGAGGTTCACACCCTCCAGTCCTCATAGCCCCTCCCCTGACGTTTTAAGGGCCGTGCTGCCCCAACCACGCTCAGTTCCTTCAAACCAGAAGTCAAAAGTGGAGACTCCAAAGCAGAGGGGACAGAAAGCGGGTCATGGAATACACATCTGCACCCACATCTCGAACCACAACAGTTTTAGTACAGGTAAGTAACTGGTTTTAATTCTTCGAGTGGTGGCAGACATGAATTCTACTCAGGTGACAAGCAAGCAATACTTGTACGAGGTGGGGCTCAGAGTCTATTTAAACAGGGCTGCAGAACTGCCTTTCCAAAGTCTGCATCTGACCTTGATGAAGTCATAATAGCATCGTGTCTGGTAAACATATGTTCAGTAGACCAGGTAATGGCCCTGCAAATATCCAGTGTAGAAACGTCACTGAGAAACACAATAGAAACTGCTGGGCCATTGTTGAATGAGCTACCCATCTCTGTGGAGGTGCAATCTGAGCTATCCAGTACACCACCATAATGCAGGACGCGATCCATCTGGAAGTTGTCTGTGTGAAAACAACCCTGACCCTTCATCCAATCTGTGTAGGAGACAAAAAGTTGAGGCGATGAACAAAATGATTTATTCCTTTCCAGACACAACGCCAAGCGTTGTCTCGCATGCAATGTATGAAGGCACTGTTCATCTGCATTTGGGGGGGGGGGGGGGAGAAGGGGAAGAATATAGGTAAGTACGTTGTTCGGTTAAGATGAAACTGTGAAACCACTTTAGACAAAAAATTTGGATATGGACTTAGGGCCACTCTGGCTTTGAAAGACTGCATCTATGGAGGCCCTGCCATTCGAGCCTGCAGTTTGCCAGGCAGCAGTGGACGGGACGGAGAACGCTGCCCCTGAGCTTTAATATGCACCATGCAGGTTCCCAGATGGCTGAGGAGGTGGTATCTGCTACTCAGCTTCCTGGGTTCATCAGTAATCTCCCTGGACTCCAGAGATTACTGATGAACCCAGGAAGCTGAGTAGCAGATACCGCCTCCACAGCCGCCCTGGAACCTCCATGGGGCATAACAAATAAGCAAAAACTTCCCCGGCTGAAGCTGTGTCATCTTCTTAAAGGAGTGGCAAATGGAGCACAACTTTAATATGCCCCTCTTTTACCCACCAAGTGTGGGGGTCGTTATTCAGAATAGCTACTCCACATGAAGGACAGTGTTTAAAATGGTGCAGGCATAACACCAGGTAAATACTAAAAATTAGTAACTAACTACTAAATTAACTAACTACATAATTACAAGGGTACTACTAACTAAATGAACAATTTACAAAAGCTCAGCCGTGCGGTAAAACCCACACAGGAAGGTCTGACTCAGGCTGTGGGTGATGACAGAAGGAAATGAGGATGGGTGAGGCAGTGCTGCCCCTAAATATGAGGGCAGAGGGTGCAAGTACTGCCTTGACGAGAACTGCTAAGCAATTTTCTCTGGCTCTAATGTGCCCAGAGCACCAAAGCCAGAGGGGAATACATGTCTGCAACTAGTCCAAGAAGGACTTCTATTAACACACAGAATTACCTTAAACTGTTACCAAAGATAAGAGCTTCTCTAAACCAAAGCACAACTGCCCTGCTGTGCAAGACACTTTGTGATACCAAGAGTTGCTTGTTTAGCAGACAGCTTCCAGAGCCCTCACAGTAAATCTATACAGTCTTATTGATGACAATGTTGTTACTTCATGGAGCCCAGAGAGAGTGGGATAACTTAACAGCTCATTTCAATTTGTTGTTGTTTCTACACTTTAAATAAGTAGTTGCAGCCTTTACCTAAATAAGGTCTTAGGGGGGCCAAAGTCACCATGGCCCTGCACTTCAGGTAGTCATTTATACCAGTGCAAAGAAGGCGTCTCACACTACTGAATCAGAAGCGTGCCTTTTCATACCCACTGTGCTGTGGGGTGAATGACTCTACAAGGTGCAGGCAAATGGTGAATGGAGCCCAGGCTTCCTAACTTTAGGCTCCTATGTTTTAAAAATTTGGCCTCAAGGTTTAAAATTTCCTGGCACCAGAACGGTGTACATTTCTACTATATTTCTGGAGGAAATTCATGGTGGTGTGGAGGGCTGATACAAAGCACTTCATGCCACTTCAGCAGGTCTGTGCATGGGGGAGGTCACAGTGGAACAGTGACTAGAATCCAGCATACTAGAAACACATGGAAGGAAGAATAAAACAGGGCGGAGTCACCCAGCAGGGTTCAGTACTACACAATTCATTCTTATTTATATTGTTATCTATTTCTGTCAGGTTCTGCTGTATCTTCTGCTAGCATAGGTCTATTTATTGTTATTTAAAAGCAAAGGATAGGACAAGGAAGGTACTGTTTTAAAACTGAATTTTTAACATCTGAAAGGAAGAACTTTGCAGTGTTCTAGATGAAGGGGATTTGGCTCTGAATGATTTGCAGTCCCTTTCCCTTAGGGCACACAAAGTCTTTTTTCAGGTACAACAGCTTTCCTGGGACGATACATAATAAATATCTTCACCTTCCTCCTGACACACATGCAGCTCCAGCTCCAGCCTCTGAGATTCAGGAAAGGATAAGCTCTTAATTCCCTGAAGCCAAATCAGGACATACACAGGTCCCTCTTGTTCCAATTCCCAGCTTTTTAGCAGTCTCCTCAGCTCCCAGTTCTCTTCAGAATTCCTTTTACAGTTCTCACATTCAGTCAGTCTGTGTCTTTGTAGCATTCTTAAACAGAGGGAGGGAAAGGAACATGTAGGCACAAAAACAGTTCCTTGCAGAACTGAACTGGACTGTAATACAGGAGGAATTAAACAGGATACAATCCTTTGTCTTTATACAGTAGTTCATAGCTTCCTATCCCCACCCTATACTTCTCAAAGGGGCTACTGGCTGCACCTTCATGGGCCTTTCATGGCCACTGATTTCCCACAGCTCTTTAGGAGCTCAGCTCACTCCGAATCCCTTCAACATAATATGAAAAGTAGGGACTTGTGAGAACTGATGTGAAAGTGGACCTGCCCATATACAATTCTTACAGATATAAAAAATGAAATTGATGGCATCTTATGAAACACATCTGTCTTTTCACATAGTGAAAGTTTTTTCCAGTGGAGGGACCCTGATATCCTGAGGGTCATCTAGGACATGGTCCCAAATTGCTAGGTCTGCTCCCTGCCTTTAAGGTTCTCTGTTGAAACTGTTACCCGCACATGCCAGGGCACCCCACCCTTACCCAATTCCTAGGGCTTGAGGCGAAAGGCACCTACCCATACCCAGTTCCTAGAGCTCAGGGCATAATCTTCTGCAGGTTTGCAGGGCCTTTTACCGGTGAAAGAGGGTTACACAGTAATATCCGTAACCTCTATTTATTAACAGTACCAAAATAAAATGTACATACTAAGCATACAATGCTCACCACTCCCAATAAGTCAGATGAACTTTTCTTGGTGGCCAGTCAAGATTAGATCGTCCGGGGCTCCAGCTTCTGCACAGTATGATTGGCAGAGTGTTGAGGTCTGGCAGCTTTGATCTTGGGCTGTATCCCAGAGTTAGATTCCAAAGAACTTCCTTTTGGACTCCAGTTTATACAGTTAAAACTCGGATCCTTCTTCACTCTACCTTAACCCATCGTAAAACCAAAGTACCACAAAACAGTATTTTTCACCAATACTAGCCCATTACAAAACAATTCCTTAATCAATCATAGCCACCTTAGTTGATTTAAATCTTGCAAAATTAGTTATGCAACAAACAGAAACAAAGAATCAGAGACCATACAGATAAACAATAGAGAAGTAGGGACCATAAAGGTAAAACGATAGAGAAGTATAGATTTGACAATCACAACTGATAAGTGATTCCTTGCCAGACAGAATGCTATCAGACAAAGTTTTCTTTAAACATCTTAAGATCTGTATCTTTATCTGGTGATGCTGGCTACTATTAGGACAGAAGCGCCTTCTTAATAGCCCGATATTACATTGTTTTGATGGAATGTGAGGATGTGGCTCTCTGCTTCTTAGCTCATGGCTGCTCCTGTCCTGCTGAAAAAAGCCTCAGACCTTACAATACATGCATTCAGATTTCTACCTTCTTATCACTGACACCCACTGGCCAGGCTAAAGCTGCAACCATGTCAGAGAAGCCACAATAGAACAGCTAATGATGCAATTTGGTACTCCACCTACCATGTAATGTTTATTTTCTTTATTCTAAAATTTATTATAAAGCATATTAAATTTATAATGTCACTAGTAATACTTCTCCAGCTCCAGAAACACCAGTACTGAGAATACAAACTTAGGGCATTCCATGCAGAAGCCTCAAAATCAACCTCTCCGCCCCAAGCCATGGATGTTATATAGTATCTAAAAGCAAATAAGAGAACCTCAGCTGGCAATTCTTACTGGCTTTTATAAAGCTCCCTTCAAATTCTCTCCCTACTCTTGTCACTGAGCTCCCACTGTTTTCTTCCACTTTCAATCTCCACAGAAAATGCTCCTGAATTCACTAATGCTTAAGTTAAACAATCCTTTAAACAACTATAGTGCCATTATGATTCTAACCTAGGTGGATTATAACTTAAATCCAAGAAGGTGATTGTGCTTGCTAGCTCCTTCATTCTAGCACGTCTCTCATAGAAAATGTAATAAACACCCATTACATGGTCACTAAACAATAACACCCGTGAAGCAGCACCTAATAGGGAGGACAGAACAAACCATCCCCCAACCTCTGCAAAAACCAATTGGAGGAGGAAAAGGGCCACTTTTGCAGCATTATCTTTCCTCTGTCCTTGATCCCACAGAAACCCCTGGGGGTGTCAATGGGACTCAGAGTGAGAAAATAAGAACGGCTATACTGGGGCAGACCAATGGTCCCTCCAGCCCACTATCCTGTCTCTGACAGTGGCCAGTGCCAGAGCTTCAGGGGGAGTGTACAGAACAGGGCAATTTTGGAGTGATCCATGCCTGTCTTGCCCTCCCAACTTCTGGCAGTCAGAGGTTTAGGGTCTCTGCAAGCCTGGGGTTACATCCCTGACCATGATGGAACTGTCCTCTATGAACTTATCCAGTTCATTTTTTAACCCAGTGCACAGATGGAGAGCGGGGCTGGCCAGGCATGGAAGGACTTGGCTGGAAAAGGGAAGCCACAGTCTTTGTTGGCTTGTTTCCCCAGACATGCTTTTCCCCCAAGTTCATGCTGACTGTGGCAACGTTAGTGCACATGGTTCCTCCTCTCTGATGTGCTTCCACACCCTGGAGGTGGATTCTGGGGGAAGTGAGCAGCAAGGCAGCCTGGCAGCTGGGGTTTCTCTGCACTATGTGCATATAATCATGTGTATGGATGCAAGATGGGCATTAGCGCTACAGTTGGATGCATCTCCTACAGCACCAAGTTTTTTTAAGTTCTGCCAAGTCTTTTACGGTAAGGAGGTTTGGCATCCCCTGCACCTTGTCAGCACAAGATTCTCTCTGTCTTCTAGTCACAGCTCTCACAGCCAGAAAGATTTCACTTTGTGGACAAGAGGGGTAACAGCTGCCCATGTCCTGCCCGATCATCACTCTGCTAAACTCTGTCCCCAGATCATTCACAGTTTATCCCTGCTATTGAGCTCCAGGCACAGCGTGTATGTCTCCGTAATGTCATGGTATCTGCCTAGGGAGAGGCAACAACATTTATTTTCTCTATATCACCATCTGGTGTCTGCTGGTGGAACAACAGGTTAGCAAAATGAATCATATAAGTGTAAGACTGGAAGAGACCTCTTGAGGTCTGCTAGTCCAGTCCCCTGCACACAAGGCAGGGCTAAGTATTATCTAGGCCAGTGATACTTGGACTGAGGCTCGTGAGCCACAAGTGCCTCTTTAATGTTTCTCCTGCGGCTCTTTGCAGAAGGATATTAAAACAGTGTGTGATTTAATTATTAACCAATCAGGATGCTTTTACTATGTTGTAATTCTCCTAGTTTGTTTATGTAGTTAGCAAAATAATCTTAGCCCTGCATAAAGGGATCCAGACTCAGCGCCTGAAAAAAAGCTTCACAGGACCATTCTTCTCTGGCTCCTGGCACTTACTACTAAGGGGACTGACGGGGCTTTAGAACCCAATGACCCCACACACGTTGTTGCTGAATTTGGAAGCTAGTAAACCCTCGGTTGCTGGCTGCACATACCATTGCATATTATCAGAACTCTGTACTGTGGACGACTCTTTGGAGACAAGACGTGCCTGAAATTGTGCTGCTTGAACATTGGCCAACATTTGTCTCCTTCTTTAATGTTATGTCTTCATCGATTTTAAGAGACTGACAAACTGATCATAAAACAAACACTATGGAAAAGGAAGGAAAGAATTACAACACATACAAAAGACTGGGTAGCTGCACCACTTTTCCTGATACATGACAGACGCACACGTGCACACACCATCCCAACAATCCCAAGCAGCTCTCATTTACAAAGCTTTCACATGACGTAAATCCCTAGCATAGTATACGTCATTCTTGTTACCTGAAATTGGGCCAGCTAGTAAGCTTAGGGAGGACTAATGACCCACCAGAGTTTGGCAGAAAGCAGCACGTTTATTATGCTGATAGCTAAGCTCAAAAGAGGTGGGGGGTCACACTCACACTCGCATACTCACGCTCCTAGGACAGGCACAGCCCTGGAGATGTCAGGATCCTTCAAGGTAAGTGTCCCACAGCACAGCGATGGATGGTGTGATGAAGGTAAGTCTTACCGAGGCACGATGGAATGCAACGCAGCGAACCACTGGCCAGGCGATCTGGGCAAAGGGCCTTCACGGGAGGTAAAAGCTTGTGAGTGCCCTTTTGAGCACATGGCCCCTTCCCCTTTTAAGGACCTGCTTCTCATGGCCTGCGACTAGAGATGACTTGGCCGCATCTGGTTGGTCACACACCACCTCGGGCAGTGTCCATGCACTGGGTGTGGGATCACTGCCAAATCGGAGTGTCATGGCCTGCGACTAGAGATGACTTGGCCGTGTCTGGTTGGTCACACTCCACCTTGGGTAGTGTCCATGCAGTATCCATGCATTGGGTGTGTGAGAGCTGCCTAATTAGACTCCCAGACATCTTGTCTACCAGGGAGCTTTTCTGATCTTCCAGCTGTTCAACCAGCCCATTCATCCCACAAGCATTCCAGGAGGGAGGGGGAGGGGGAAAGCCACTTCACAGGTATTCAGAGAGGGAGAGGAGACAAAAGGGTGGGGGAAAGTATAACAGACCTTTTGAGCATACTGGTTATACACAGCATAGTTATACAGAGCATACAGATCACTGCTGCTCCTACAACAGAAACCAGGGTCAGGGGACAGGCCATGGAACAGAACTGTGGTCAGAGGCTGTGGACAAGCCAAAGCAGGATCATAGTCAAATTCAGAAAGCAGGCCAAAGGGGGTTGGAATCAGACTAACTTGTAGCTCTAGCAAGGTCAGAGAAATGGCTGTATCCAGGCCTTGCTCAAGGATAGGCTGCCGCAGCAAGCTGGAATCACTGTGTAACCGTTCTGCCCATCAGAGTTGGCAGCAACAAGGGCCGGGTTCAGTATCTAGGGGTTCCATTTCAATAACACAATGCAAAACCGGCTCGAGCCCCCACCCAGTGACCTGGGACAATTACATACCACCCCCCTGGGCGCCTCTAAGCGGCAATACTTCCCCTCTCCCATGCACAAAGTCTGAGTGTAGCAAAAGCCTTTTAATAAAAGAGGGAAACAATGTGGCATTATGTTGGGGAAACACCACAAACAGGATTCATAACACAAACCATGAGCAAAAGACCCACCCCCAAGTAAGTTTGGCAGTGTCCTTTTCCCCTCAGGGTCTTAAGTCCAGCAACCCAATAGTTACCCCACCCACAGTTTCTGTCCTTGGTCAGTGCAGCCCCCGGAGTTCAGAAGTTCATCTGCAGGGAGAGGAGCAGGGGGAGGTATGGGGGGCATCTTACATGCTCTGTTGCTCGGGTTGACGGCTGATTGCCATGCCTCTCTGCGGGATTCTGCTGCAGTCTTCCCTGCCAACTGCGCCTCTCCACCAGCTGCCCTGCTATCCCCTCCTCTCCACTAGCCGTCCTGCTAGCCACTCACCAACTTGTCTTCAACCCTCCCCCCCCAGCGCTTAGTAACTTCAGCTCTTTAGTGATTTCAGTTGTTAGTGGGGGGTGGGCCTCAGAGCTGGCACACTCAGAACCACTAGCTCAAAGTAGGTCTAATGCTTAGACCTAGGAATCAGTGATTTCAGCTCTGCAGCACCTAACAAGACTCCTGAGTCAAAATTAGCTCTATTATTACACCATGGAGAGAGGAGGGGTCAAAGTGGTGTTTGGGGCCTCAGAAGGGGCCCACTCTACCAGGTACAAATACCTGTCCCAGCCTCTCTCAATTCACTGGGCTTTGGAACCCATGTGCCTTGCCTAGCAAGTGCTACTTAGTTGAGGGCAAGTCCCTTTGTCAGAAAATGCCAAGTAAAGTTCTACTGTCCTTGATTCACATAACCAGGATAAAAACCCTTTATTACTCCTGCCCCAATAACAAAGAGACTGGGGATCCCACAGCAGCCAAAGTGACCATTTGGGCAAGCAGTCCCATCATGCTAGGCAGGGTGAGTGTACCCATGCAAACAAAATCAGCCCCTGAAGTTCTTTTCCACAGCTCACCACCAGATGTCAGAGTAGAGCTCATTCTGACTCTGCTTACAACTGCAAACTCTACTTATGGAACAAGTCAGTGCAGCTGAGTTGCTGAAGCATACCTGAGCGATGAGTCCCTGCAGGCTCTGTTGAAGGGGTGAGTCATGGCAGCTGAGTGAGCAACCTTGGTGTGGCTGCAGGTTTGCCTCAGACCAACTGCCAGAAGCCAGGACTGGATGACAGAGGATGGATTGCTTGAAATTGCCCTGTTCTGTTCATTCCCTCTGAAGCACCTGGCATTGGCCACTGTCGGAAGACAGGATGCTGGGCTGGTGGAGCATAGGCCTGACCCAGCATGGCCGTTCTAATGTTCTTGTAAAATCCACCCTAGATTCATGGAGAATTTTTTTTTGTATTATCATCTTTTCCAATGCCAAGCCACATCCACCTGTAAGAAACAGACAAGTTTTGAGAAGATATTTTTAGTGCTTTCTATTACATTGTTTATGTCAGGCTAGTAACTGAGTTCCCAGTATGATCCTAATCTGGGATGATCCTATTTGGAATTGATCAAACTAACTTATTTGACAAGGTTAGCCTCTTTTTCTCTTTGCAACTCGTGAAAAGTTCATGGCTTTTACCAATCTTCGAGCTGGTTGAGTAATGTGTTTATATTAACACATTGGAGATAGACTGTTGGTGCTGAATATTTAATCAATTGTACTGTGGCATTAGGGGTATCCAAAAAACAATGAGGTGAGACCACACCATTGAAAAAATCCAACCAACTTTAATGCAGTCAGAGCCCTCGAACCCACAGCAGCACCTGCCTCCTCCAGCACAGATGAAAGCGCCAACCTCTAAAAAGAATTCCTCCAGCCTCTCTCAGACCCACACCCCCCGCAACCCAGCTTTTGAGAGAGGGGAAGCCTATTAAAATACATTATTGGCAATTAATAATTCCTTTGTTCCTGGTCCTGTATGTCTTCTGGGTGTTGTTTCTGTTCCCTGACTGGACAACATAACCTACTAAACTGCACCCACTTCCATCCAAAATTAACTGAATTTTGCCCCTTGATTAAATGCATCTGTTCCTGCCCTGATGTCAACTTTCCGACAACATCCAGGCCAACATCACTGCCATTGTGCAATGTCTGTGAACAGTAATAAGGAAGGGGAAGAGACTGTTCACCAAATTCTAACCCAAACTGCAAGACTCGGGGTCTGTGAACAGGTTCTTACACTATTTGACCAGATCTGGTAATGATGGTGAATGGCTAGTTATTATGTTGGTTCTAATGTTCCTGGATCAGATCCTGCTCTATTCCCAGTCCCCCTGCACTATCCCAGAAGCACAGAGGGGAGTTAATAGCTGTTCCTGGGTTGGCCAGCATAGGTGATGTGCTGGGGGCATTTAAGAAGGCTCATAGCCCCAGGGGGGTGTTACTGCCAGGGCAAGATAGAGCAGCCCTTAGATTGTTCTAACTTGTGTTGGAAGCCTTTGCACATACCTGATGCTGGGTCTTTTGAGAGCATCCTGGAGAATCCTCATTTTCCTGCCCCCAACAAAGCCCTATACATTAAGGATTGCAAATTCGACATGTTACCGTAACTGCTGGTTTGATGCCCAAAATGCTAACTGGACTGCAGAAGGCCATTGTATTTCTAACCCCAAACATTCAAAAATCATAAGCCAGGCCCTCAAAAAATCGTGAGATTTAAAAAAAAAAGTGTTGGGCCTGTGCTTATGAGCCTTTAGAGTTAACACATCTTCAGGCTTTTCTCTGCAGCCATGAGAGCTATTTTTAAAAAATGAAAGCTGAGATTCTCACATAACCACCTGACTCCAGGAGCTGGAGCTTCACGAAAAAAAAACCAGTTACCCACCTTTTGTAACTGTTGTTCTTCAAGATGTGTGCTCATGTCCATTCCACTGTAGGTGTGCGCGTGTCCACGTGTGCAGCCATCGGAGACTTTTGCCTTAGCGGTAACTATATGGCCAGCAGTGGCACCCCCTGGAGCATTGCACTCACGGCTCAGTATATCAGGCGCTGCTGGCCCTGCGCCCTCTCGGTTCCTTCTTGCCGACAACTCCAACAGAGGGGCAGGCGGGCGGGTATTGGAATGGACATGAGCAACACATCTCGAAGAACAACAGTTACAAAAGGTGGGTAATCGTTTTTTCTTCTTCGAGTGCTTGCTCATGTCAATTCCATTGTAGGTGTCTCACAAGCAGAATCCACAGTGGTGGGCTCGGAGTTCCCAGTCTTGCAGATTAGAGTACTGCTCTGCCGAAAGCAGTGTCACCCTAAGCCTGCTGGGTCAGCACACAGTGCAAACCAAACACGTGGACAGATGACCAGGTGATAGCTCAGCAAATTTCCTGGATCGGCACCTGAGTGAGGAAAGCAGCTGATGACGCCTGTGCCCAAGTTGAGTGGGCCATCACAATCGCTGGCAGGGGCATCTTCACCAGCTCATAGCAGTAGCGGATGCAGGCTGTGATCCAGGACGAGATTCTCTGGGTGAACACCGGGCAACCTTTCATCCTGTCCGAGACAGTGACAAACAGTTGTGTCGACTTGTGGAATGGCTTCGTTCCTTCTATGTAGAAGGCTAGTGCCCGCCTGATGTCCAGGGAATGCAGCCTGCATTCCTCATTCGTTGCATGAGGCTTCGGGCAGAAGACCGGAAGATATATGTCCTGACCAGTATGGAACTGGGAAACGACCTTGGGCAGAAAGGCCGGGTGCAGGTGAAGCTGGATTTTGTCCTTATAGAAGACCGTATAAGGGGGCTCAGACATGATCTTGGACATCCTACAGGCAGAGGTTATAGTGACCAAAAAGGAGACCTTCCAGGAGAGAAGCAGAAGGGAGCAGGATGCCAGGGGCTCAAAGGCGGGGGTCCCATGAGCCTGGACAGCACAAGGTTCAGATCCCCAGGACCTGAGGGTAAAGGTGCTCCAGACCTTCCAGGAAATGCGCCGTTATGGGATGGGCGAAGACCGACCTGCTGTGAAATGGGGGATGGAAGGCCGAGATGGACACTAGGTGCACCTTTACCAAGGACAGCGACAGGCCCTGGAGCTTCAGAGATAGCAGATAGTCCAGGATAACTTGCAGGGAGGCCTCCTCCGCCCGGACACGGTAATCCGAGGCCCAACACGTGAACTGCTTCCATTTTGCTACATAGGTAGCCCTGGTGGAGGGTTTCCTGCTGCCAAGCAGGACCTGCTGGACACTGGCAGAACACTGCCACTCCTCCCTGCTCAGCCACACAGAAACCAGGCCATGAGGTGCAGTGCCTCCAGGCTCGGATGCAGCAGGTTCTGGTAGACCTGGGACAGAAGATCCAGCCAAAGCAGCAGCTGTAATAAGGTGGCTGCCAACAGACTCAGGAGAATGGCAAACCGGTGCTGACAAGGCCAGGCCAGGGCTATGAGGATGACCGAAGCTTTGTCTTGCTTCACTTTGAGCAGGACTCTGTGGATCATCCTGGACTATCTGCTATCTCATGAGCGCTCCAGACCGCGGGATCAGGAAGGCATCTGACAGGGAGCCCTTGTCCCTGCCTAGCAGTGAACAGAACACGTGGCACTTCCTGTTCTGTCTGGATGCAAACAGGCCCACCTGGGGAGTCCCCCACCTGCGGAAAACTAGGCTGACCACCTCCGGGTGAAGCAACCACTCATGACGAGACGAGAAGGCCCTGCTGAGGTGATCCGCCAGGACGTTCTTGGCTCCAGACAAGTGGGCAGCCACCAAGTGAATGTCGTACCACACACAAAGGTCCCAGAGGCTGAGCACTTCCTGACAGAGGGCCAAAAACCTGGCGCTGCCCTATTTGTTGATGTAGTACATTGCAGCCATATTGTCCATCAGGACCTGCACCACCTTGCCTTCCAGGTGGGGCGGGGAAGCCTGGCATGCCAGGTGAACAGCTCTGAGTTCCCTGACATTGATGTGAAGGGCCAGGTCGTACAGCAGCCAACGGCCCTGGGTGCTGAGGTCGCCCAGATGGGCCCCCCAGCCCAGGTCCGACGTGTCCGACACCAGGGTGAGTGAGGGTGATGCGAAAGGGACATCCTGCAGCACCATCCTGGGATCCCGCCACCAGTCGAGTGATGAGAGGACGTGGCTCAGAACCGTGACTACTCAGTCCAAGGGTTGCCTGCTGGGAATGTAGACCAAGGCCAGCCACATTTGTAGGGGCCTCAGATGAAGCTGCATGTGGCTTACTACGTAGGTGCATGCTGCCATGTGGCCCATCACTTGCAGACACGTGTGGGCCGTGGTGAGCGGTTAGCTCTGTATATGGGCGATCAGGTCCGACATGGCTTGAAAATGTCCCGGCCCACCTAGAATCGAGAACCACGCCGATGAACTCTATGCGTTGAACCGGTGCTAACATGGATTTTTCTATGTTTACTGGGATGCCCAGGTCTCAGCAGGTGGAGCGCACCAGATTGAGGCTCCTCTGGACCTCCTCCGGAGACCTGCCCTTGATGAGTCAAGATACAGGAAGATCTGGACCCCTCAACGCCTCAGGTAAGCTTCCACTGGAGCTATGCACATTGTGAACACCCTGGGGGCCGAAGACAGGCCGAAGGGCAGCGCTGTAAACTGGAAATGGCGCTCTGACACCAAAAAATGCAGGAAACGCCTGTGCCCCGGGAATATGGACAAATGGAAGTAAATGTCCTTCAAGTCGAGAACGGCGTACCAGTCCCCCAGATCCAGGGAGGGGATGATGGAAGCCAGGGAAACCATGTGGAACTTCAACTTCTTGAGAGATTTGTTGAAGCCCCACAGGTCTAGGATAGGCCTGAGCCCCACTTTTGCCTTTGGGATTAGGAAGTAGCAGGAGTAGAACCCTCTTCCTTGAATATATCTTGAGGGACCTCCTCCACAGCCCCCATGAAAAGGAGGTTTTCTACCTCCCGAACGAGGAGATGCTCATGAGATGGGTCCCTGAAGAGGGACTAGGAAGGGAGTGGGGGCAGGAAGGAGGGGCGGCCAAAAATTGAAGGGTATAACCTGAGCCACTATGTCCAGGACCCAACGGTCCGAGGTGACCTGTGACCAGGCCAAATGGAAAGGGAAAAGGCAGTTGAGGAACTGGCAGGCAGGATCCGGGTAATTGGCTGTTGCGTTGCTCCAGGGCGCACCCTCAAAATGAGGACTTCTGGCCCCTTGGTGTTTCTCTGGGCCTGGCTGCACCAGAGACCTTGATGACGAAGGGTGGTGATGGCTAAACCCTGTGTCCCTTCTCCTCGCAGGCCCCTGCCAAGGTTGCCACTGCCCAGGAGGTGGGGGAGGCCAGAAAGCTGCCTCAACAACTGAGGCCGGGGCATCCCCAGGGAGTAGAGGGTCGCCTTTGTGTCCTTCAGGCCGTGCAGACACGCATCCGTCTGATTGGAAATCAGGCCAACACTGTCAAACAGAAGGTCCTGGATCGAGGCCTGCATCTCCTGGGACAGGCTGGCGGTCTGGAGCCAGGAGTTGCGCTGCATGACCACCACCAAGGCAACCACTCGGGTACCTGAATCAGTGGCATCCCAGGCCATCTGGAGAGAGGACCGGGCAGCTGTGGTCCCTTCCTCCACTAGGGTGGTAAACTCTTGGGTCACTTCCTGGGACATGGAGTCCTTGAACTTGAGGAGAGAGTCCCATAAGCTGAAATTGTAGCAGCCCAAGAGGGCCTGGTGATTCGCCACCCGAAACTGTAGGCTACCCGTAGAATAAATCTTTCGATCAAATAGATTGAGTCTTTTTACCTCTTTATACTTAGGGGTGGAACTGGTGGGCCCCTGTTTGTCCCGTTCGTTGGTCGCTGACACAGCCAATGAACCTGGTGGCGGATGAGTATATAGGTACTCGAACCCCTTTGCGGGGACGAAGTACTTCTTTTCTGCCCTTTTCGAGGTGACCGAGATGGAGGACGGGGTCTGCCAGATAGCCTTGGTGATATTCTGGACCCCTTCATGGACCAGGAGCACAACCCTGGCCGGGCCAGACGCAAACAGCACATTAAAAAGCATATCCATCTGCTCCTCCATCTCCTCTACTTTGAGGCCCACATTATCCGCCACCATACAGAGGAGAGCCTGATGCTTCTGGAAATCGTCCGGTGGGCTAGCTCTGATGGTCCCGCTACCACCCTGTCTGGTGAGGAAGATGATGACTGGGCGGCCGGGTGGGCCTCTGTAGTGTCCCCACCCACCAGGGAGAGCAGACTAGGGGTGGGTACTGACTCCTCACCTGAAGCAGTCGCCGGTGCATCCTGCACCGGGCCCGGCACTGCAGGTGCCGAGGGCACAGCCTGTGGTCTGTCTGATGTGGCAACTGAGGGCTGGTGGGAGTGGGGTACCGGCATTACTGGGACACCCCAAGTGTTCCAGTAAGGCCATTGGGTCGGCCACTGAGTCTGGTGCCAGGTCGGCACCAATGCCAGTGATGCGCCCTCCGGAGTCCACTCACGTCTGGGCGAGGGACTGAATTGTGCCTCCAAGCCCGAGAAGTCATCTCCCTCCGGTGACTTGTGCAGAGCTGTGGAGGCTCTGGTGGCTCACAGTCACCACCGGAGAATGGTACCAGGACCGAGGTCTCGGTGATGGTGATCAATGGCGGGACGAGGACCGGTACTAGCATGAGCAATGCCGCCTGGGTATACTTCTGCACAACGATGGGTATCGAGAGTGCGGTGCCAGTGACTTGCGGCGACAAGCTGGAGACCTGGGCCGATGCGGAGACCAAGAACATGGCGACCCTTAGCTCTGTCTTGGCTCTGGAGACTGGCGGCTCTTGCCTGACTTGTGCGAGGCCTTTCCGGCGAGCTTGCCCTTGCAGGGAGCCATAGCCAGGTCCCTTGCTGCACGCAGCGGAGGCACTGTGGACTCTCCTGGCGCCGGGCCGTCGAAGGGTGCCTGTTGCACCATTTGTTTAGGCCCTTTACTGCTCTCTGGAGTCGGTGGCGGGTCCTTTCTGGGGGAGGAACCCTCCGTGGCCGAGCACTTTGACGGGTCCGCAGTGGGCGTAAGGCCCGAACAGGGTCCCTTGCCCTGAGCCCCTTGGTCGGGCTTGGCTGGTGCCATCTTCTTAGGCTTCTTTTTTGGCACCGGTGACAGGGATCGGTATTGGGAGGACCCTGGCGCCAGAGGCTCACTACGCACCTAGGGTGAAGCGGTGGGTGCCAGTTTGGGCCGCGCTGGCTCTGAAGCTGGATGCTGGGCTGCCTGCATCAGGAGGGCCCTGAGGCAGATGTCGCGCTCCCTCTGAGTCCAAGGACGAAAGTTCTGACACATACGGCAGCGCTCCTTTATATGGGTTTCCCCGAGGCACTGTAAACAGCTCTTGTGCATAGGCCTGTTACACAACAAGCAGGGCATGAAACCTGGAGATCGGGGCATGGCCCCCAGGGGCTAAGTCCCCACTGTGACACTATCTAACTAACACTTAACGGGTATTTACTACTAACTAACAACACAAACTATTTACAGAGAAGCACAAGCCTAAACAGCCAAGGAAGACGCTGACCACTTGCGAAGCAAAGGACAGAGGCGCTCCAACTGACCACGGGTGGTAAGAAGGAACTGAGAGGGCTCAGGACTGGTGGCGCCTGATATACTGCACCGTAAGCGTGGCGCTCCAAGAGGGCGCCACAGCCGGCCCTAGGGGTACCGCTAAGACAAAAGTCTCCGACAGCACGCACATGGGCGCATGCACACCTACCATGGAATCGACATGAGCAAGCACTCAAAGAAGAACAAAGTATCCCAAGACTTGTGATAAAATCACACTAGTTGGCAACATGGAAGTTTGTAGCATCCACAACATCCTCTGACAGACCCTCCCCTTTGAAGGTTATATAGGCTCAAGAGCTGGAATAGTAGTAATCTTCCTTCCCTTGAGCATACAGGCAAATACAATATAGAGAAGACTCAAATGAATTTCCACTATAGTCCTGAGGATAGTGGCAGCTAGTGGTTGTCTTTATTCAGCACTTTGACATAATAGGAGTCTTTGTTTTACAAATTCCATTAGTCTATGTAGATTCATTGGTTACTCAGATTCACTGAACACTGTGCTATCAATTCCTTTAATTGCCGTAAGTTTTCCCTTAACTGATCAGAAGTAGGATGTCACTTCTAATTCATGCTGCAGCCTATCAGTGCTGATGCTGGGTGCCGGACTGTAGGAAGCAGTCATGGTTAAGTGGATCAAATCTAGAGCTGAAGAGAGGATTTGTTTTTTGTGAATCATCACGTGTACCAACAAAATAAGCCTATGTGGTGAAATCATCACTCACATTTGAACTTCACTTTGCCTCAGACGCACTATGTTAAATTCATAATGTTTTGGGGGATAGCTGACTTGGTTTGGTTACGGTGTAACTATTTTTAATATGTAGCTAATTACAATAGCTCTATATCAACGTGTTTGTATATGTTGAATGAGTAAAGTCAGATATGCTGTATGTAGTTCAGATGCCCTGTACCTAAAATTCTTCATTGTCATCTGATTTTTAAGTGAGATCCTAGGAAACAGAAACTTTAGAAAACAGAAACAGAAATCTGAATGGAAAATATCAGTTGGTGCATATATCTGCATTCTCTACAGAGACAGGGTCTGTAGGTGCCACTGCAACACAAATAATAAATAACTCTAATGTAAACCATTATGCATTTTACTGACACTGAAGTCAATTCTGTTCAGAGTTCACAAAGGAGCAACTGCAACCACTTCACTTCCACAGTGAAATGCCACCACCTCAGAAATAGTGAGCTCCATAAATATTAATGAGTCTCAACTATCTACTCTTCTGTATTAAAGTCAGGGGTCAACTTCCTAAAACTTCCATTAAAAAAAGATAAAGATGTTGACAGACTCATTTTAAAAATTGTCCTACCATTCGCCCTCTAGTGGTTTCAGAAGAAATTGCAGATGACTTGCTGGATTTGTGCTTGTAAAAAAGTTAACAGGACGGCAGCATCCTTCTTACCTGGTATGTGAAATATCTGATCACACAGGCACATTTTCCACTAGAAAGCAAGGTAGAAAAATCATAGACTCATAGAACTGGAAAGGACCTCGAGAGATCATCTAGTCTAGTCCCCTGCACTCATGGCAGGATTATATTATCTAGCCCATCCCTGACAGGTCTTTGTCCAACCTGCTCTTAAAAATCCCCAATGATGGAGATTTCACAACCTCCCTAGGCAATTTATTTCAGTGGCTAACCACCCTGACAGTTAGGAAGTTTTTTCTAATAGCCAACCCTTGCTGCAGTTTAAGCCCATTGCTTCTTGTCCTATCCTCAGAGGTTAAGAAGAACAATTTTTCTCCCTCCTCCTTGTAACAACCTTTTATGTACTTTAAAACTGTTATGTCCCCTCTCAGTCTTCTCTTCTGCAGACTAAACAAACCCAATTTTTTCAATCTTCCCTCATAGGTCATGTTTTTTAGACCTTTAATCATTTTTGTTGCTCTTCTCTGGACTTTGTCCAATTTGTCCACATCTTGCCTGAAATGTGGTGCCCAGAACTGGACACAACACTCCAGTTGAGGCCTAATCAGTGTGGAGAGAGTGGAAGAATTACTTCTCGTGTCTTGCTTACAATACTCCTGCTAATACATCCCAGAATGATGTTTGCTTTTTTTGCAACAGCGTTACACTGTTGACTCATATTTAGCTTGTGATCCACTATGACCTCAGATCTCTTTCCATAGTACTCCTTCCTAGGCAGTCATTTCCCATTTTGTATGTGTGCAACTGATTGTTCCTTCCTAAGTGGAGTACTTTGCATTTGTCCTTATTGAATTTCATCCTGTTTATTTCATCCTATTTATTCTCCAGTTTGTCCAGATCATTTTGAATTTTAATCCTATCCTCCAAAGCACTTGCAACCCCTCCCAGCTTGGTATCGTCCACAAACTTTATAAGTGTACTCTCTACGCCATTATCTAAATCACTGATGAAGATATTGAACAGAACTGGACCCAGAACCAATCCCTGTGGGACCCCACTCGTTATGCCCTTCCAGCATGACTGTGAACCACCGATAACTACTCTTTGGGAACAATTTTCCAACCAGTTATGCACCGACATTATAGTAGCTCCATCTAGGTTGCATTTCCCTAGTTTGTTTATGAGAAGGTCATGCAAGACAGTATAAAAAATCTTACTAAAGATATACCACATCTACCGCTCCCCCGCATCCACCTGTCAAAGAAAGCTATCAGGTTGGTTTGACACGATTTGTTCTTGACAAATTCATGCTGACTGTTACTTATCACCGTATTATCTTCTAGTTATTTGCAGATTGATTGCTTAATTTTTGCTCCATTATCTTTCCGGGTACAGAAGTTAAGCTGACTGGTCTGTAATTTCCTAGGTTGTTCCTTATTTCCCTTTTTAGAAATGTAAGATAATTATTTGTCAATCCCTGAGTTCCTCATCTGTAAAGAAATCTCAAGACTTCATATTCAGATCAACAGAATTTCACCATTCATAGCAGCATGTTTTCCTCAGCCTTTTTGATGAAATTTAAACAGACCCAATTAATTTGTTTTCTGCTATCATAAAACACCAGTAGGTCACATTCAAGATACAGGACAAAAAGAGAGTAATTCTAAGAGTAACACTGGAAGGAATTTGGTGGGCAAAAACTGAGTGAAGTAAGACTTCCTGGCAAATGGTTACCTAGATAAGTACAGACTTAAAAATTAAGGTATTTTGCCAAAGAGATATTTCAAAAGCTTGGTTCAGAATCTGAGCATTTAAATGGGCAAGAGGGACTGTTGAAAACTTTCTTGTAATGAGCCCGTGTTGCAAAATTCCGATCCAAACTCTCCCAAAGTTGGGGGCTGTTTGAATGGGTTTTGCTTCTGTAGTTCCTAATGTTCTTGCAAGTGTTTTTATGCAACACATTTGTTATTGTAACTGTATTAATAATTGCTCTTATTGCATCATAGGTTGCACTTTGCAAATGGAATTGACTATAATCCCTGCTCTACGGAGTTTATAATCTCATTTGGAAAGATACAAAACAAAATTAGAGAGAGAGGCATGACAGATGGATGAAGCCAAAAGAGATCAGCAATGGAAAGGGACATGACAAGTTGGTTTTTAAGGAGAGCTAAGGGGAAAAAATGTCCACAAATATTCATTCAAATCTGAAAGTGAATTTCAGGTTAACTGTGGCAGAGACCATTGTGTGTTCCTTGTCAAAGACCGTTGGAACCTTCAAGATTTGCTTGTGTGAATTAATCATTAAATGTGGATTTTTAAATGTAATGATGAAACAGTAACTAGACGAAGTTTTCGAACCATCAGAGGAGTGAAGTTCTGGGACACCCTTCCAAGGGGAGCAGTGGGGGCCAAAAACCTAACTGGCTTCAGGACTGAGCTTGATAAATTTATGGAGGGGATGGTATAATGAGATTGCCTACAATAGCATGTGGCCCATCTGTGACTGCTAGTAGCAAATATCTCCAACAGCTGGTGATGGGACACTAGAAGGGGAGGGCTCTGAGTTACTACAGTAAATTCTTACCCAGGTGTCCGGCTGATGGGTCTTGCCAACATACTCAGGGTCCAACTGATCACCACCATATTTGGGGTCAGAAACGTATTTTCCCCCAGGTCAGATTGGCAGAGACCCTGGGGGCTTTTCGCCTTCCTCTGCAGCATGGGACATGGGTCACTTGCAGGTTTAAACTGGAGTAAAGGGTGGATTCTCTGTAACTTGAAATCATTAAATCATGAGTTGAGGACTTCAGTAACTCAGATAGAAGTTGTGGGTCTAGGAGTGGGTGGGTGAGGTTCTGTAGCCTGCAATGTGCAGGAGGTCAGACTAGATGATCACAATGGTCCCTTCTGGCCTTAAAGTCTATGAGTCTCTGCGGTGCTTAAAGAAAATTGTGGGTTATATATTTGATGGCAAAATTCAAAGTTTAAAAGTCCTGTTTTGTTGATTAGTTATATAAGTCACATGGCATCATATCTGATCACTGATTGGATGACACATGTAATTTACCAACACAGAACAAATTACAAAATTACAATTAAATGTACAGTTTGAAATTCTTAGATTTTAAGGCCAACAAGGATTATTATGATCATCTAGTCCAGTGGCTCTCAACCTTTCCAGACTATTGTACCCCTTTCAGGAGTCTGATTTGTCTTGCGTACCCCCAAGTTTCACTTCACTTAAAAACTACTTGCTTGCAACATCAGACATAAAAATACAAAAGTGTCACAGCACAATATTATTGAAAAATTGCTTACTTTCTCATTTTTACTGTATAATTACACCTCTACTCCGATATAACGCTGTCCTCGGGAGCCAAAAAATCTTACCGCCTTATAGGTGAAATCGCGTTATATTGAACTTGCTTTGATCCGCCGGAGTGCGCAGCCCCGCCCCCGGAGCGCTGCTTTACCACGTTATATTCAAATTCGTGTTATATCAGGTCGCGTTATATCGGGGTAGAGGTGTATAAAATAAATCAATTGGAATATAAATATTGTACTTACAGTTCTGTGTATAGTATATAGAGCAGTATAAACAAATCATGGTCTGTATGAAATTTTAGTTTGCATTGACTTCACTAGGGCTTTTTATGTAGCCTGTTGTAAAACTAGGCAAATATCGAGCTGAGCTGATGTATCACCTACAAGACCTCTGTGTACCCCCAGGGTACACATATCCCCGGTTGGGAACCACTGATCTAGCCTGACCTCTTGCATAACACAAGCCATACCATTTCACCCAGTAATTCCAGAATCAAATCCAATAACGTGCAGCTAGAGCACAACAAAAAAATTATTTGCTGAAGATACTCATAAATAATTCTGAATAATAAACAGGAAAATATTCCCATCTGTGGGAGCAGAATTCACCAAGAGAAATAATGATGAAATATATTGGATAAATAATTTTGTTGCCAATTATTAGCTCAGCTCTAATATAAAGGAGAGAGAGAGAGGATGCTTAACTCCCAGATGAAGGGTGCTGGATCGCGTGAAGGAAGTCGAGTAAAAGAAGGCACAAAGCAGAGAGAGGGGAAGGGACCAGGGATACTTTAAGGACAGGATTGAACAAAGCACAGGCTGTGAGAGGAGCAACCCAGAAAATGAGGACTGAGACACGGGAAGGTCACGCTATGTAAAGACTAGAGTGAAATCCTGGTGGCGCTGAAGTCAATGGGTGTTGTGCCATTGACATGGATGGGGCTACAATTTCACTCCTAAAGCTGAAGATCAGAAACTTGAAACTGATGTGGAAGGTGAAGGGAAGCCAGGGCTCTGGGGAGGGGAGGGGAGCCACAACTGGAGCAAAGGGAGGGTTGATTAATTTAGCTGCAGCATTTTGAACAGAGGGGCAAAGGGGGAGTAGGGAGGCTGGAGCAGAGGAAGTTAATAGCAGCCAAGGCAATGGAGAGTGACAGCACTAAAATGCTAAATTATGGTGCCGAGGGAAGTCAGTGGAGTTACGCCACATTCACACCAGTGTAACAGAGAAAAATCTGACCTCTGATTCCCATGGCAACACTCACTCAGCCACATTGTACCGCTACATACGAGGGCATGAACTGAACAGCGTATTCAGTAATAGCCCATCTTACACATGTGAAATGCAGAGAGTTCTGGTTGCTGGGGGAACCATTACTATTTAATCATGCTGCATTAACAGTTTTATTACCCTGCATATTTATAAGGGCTGGTTTTCTTCAAGCTGGAGAGAGACTTGCCATTTTCCTCATGTCATTCATATTGCCTCATGTTCAGCTTTACTTCCTCACAAGATACTTCAGGAGCAGTGGATGTTAGCATCGGTCAAGACTTCAATGACCACACCCTGTCTTAAGCAGAATGACTCCATATTGAGTATACTGTGCTGTGCAAAGCACCAGACTCCTTGTTTTGGGGGAAATGTTTGCTCTTATAAATGTAAAATGTACTCAGGTACTACAGTGATGGACACTTTAGTGACTAAAAAGGCACCTTAAACAAACACACAAAATTAAATACTGGGCAGGGGACATCGGCCAGTTCATTTGCTGAGCTGGGCACATCCTAAAGCAATTCTCTGCTCCTCTGTGGGAAGGTGGAGCATATCTCAAGCTCTAGCACCTTTGGGTAGCTTGATTACATAGCAATTCTGCTGCCTGCCTTAGAATAGATTGCATGTTTTCAAAGCCCCTAGGCGAATGCAGTGATCACAACTGCCTTTAGGCCTGATTCAACTCCCCTGATAGTCAGTGTAAAGACTTTGGTGGGAGTCAGATCAGGCCTTCTGCAAGGGAAACAGTTGGGTTATTTATGGGAGAAGAGGGATGAAGGTGACCCAAGAATGAAGGGTTAGACGGACACCCCCAAGTGCCCCTCTTTTGAAGAAACGGGCACCCTTGGGAGCTCCACAGTGATTATGGGTCATCAGGTGTTCTGCATGAAGCTGACCCAAACAAATTCAATATAAACCTCCTATTTCCTGGAGGAAGCCCTGCTCCAAAGCCCACTGTAGCCAAAGGGAAGCTTTGAAATGATTTCTATGTGCTTTGGATCATGCCACTAGCAAACAGATCAGTACCATTTATTTAGGAACTGCACCTTCTGCAATCTGGAAAACATTGGCTGGCTGTGCTCACCTCTGCATGGAGCTGGTCTACCTGGAGAGTAATCCAAGGCTCACTCATGCCTGAGGGATCTTAAATGTCTCCACTCTCTGGTAAATCTGCTGGAGGTGGCCCAGAAGTGTGCCAGCGTTTGTGTTCCACTTTCAGGAAGTGTTTCTACAGTCTCATTTCCAGAGGCCCGACTGCTGCAACTTAGTCCTTTAACTTCTAATGAACAGGCTTCTCCATGGACTTTGAAATACATTCTTAACCCTCATCCCCGCTGAAAACTGCTTGTTTGTCTAGTCGTATGAAAACAATGACACGATGATACGACATGATGGATTTAAATTGGTGCAGTTCCATTGAGCTCTATGGACCTACAGGCCGGGCACTGTCATTTACTACATGTTTGTACAGGACCTAGCACAGTGTTGTAGAGGACCCTGATCTTGGTTAGGGTCTCTGGGCACTACCACAATACAAACACCAAGTAATAATACTCCAGTTTACACTGGCTGAGGATCTGAGTCCAATGCCTTTCCCCTGCATATAAACCCTTATTTTAAAAAAGGAAGTATGACAGAACTCTGCAAGCATAGAATCATAGACTTTAAGGTCAGAAGGGACCATTATGATTGTCTAGTCTGACCTCCTGAAAAACGCAGGCCACAGAATCTCTCCCACCCACTCCTGTATCAAACCCCTAACCTATGTCTAAGCTATTGAAGTCCTCAAACCGTGGTTTAAAGACTTCAAGGTGCAGAGAATCCTCCAGCAAGTGACCTGTGCCCCACGATGCAGAGGAAGGCGAAAACACCCCAGGGCCTCTGCCAACCTGCCCTGGAGGGAAATTCCTTCCTGACTCCAAATATGGCGATCAGTTAAACCCTGAGCATGTGGGCAAGAGCGCTGTAGTCACACTATGGTAAGCTGCTATGTTTTGGACAACTGTTGTCAACAATGGAAGGGTTTGGTCTGGTTTTTAAATAGGGGAAAGAACTTCTTAGGACATAAAGTCAGTTGGGGCCCAATTTTGGAACACTTGAAAGCCTGCAGTTGTATGCCTAATTTGTCACTGCAATTACCGGTCATTAATTACAGATCAGGTAATTGCAGATGCAACTGGCCAGTTCAATGTTCAACTTAGCTGTAATTATACAATTTGCATGTGCAGTTGCTTGTGCAAATCAGACAGGCATTTTGCAAGTGTAACTGCATGCCTAAAGCATTTCCAAATCAGGCACAGGGAAAAGCCATTGGGCATATCATGCCTAGGCATTCTGGCTGCTCTCAAACTAACCTTCCTCTTTCCCTTTATGAAATATTCTTATTTGATTATTATACTATACTGTTCCCCAGGAATGCTCCCAGAGATGAAGCTTACAACAGTATTGCTGCAGGTTATTACTGTAACATAATGTAGGGTTTTTTTTAATAAAAGAAAACTCACAATCCCTTCCTTTCCTAGAAATAAATCTGGGCATCTCACAAAGCTAGATAATACTCTACTTTAATGACTGCTTGAGTAACAGATTCAATGTGTTTATCAGCCTCTGCAGAAATGGGTTCTCTCTGAGGTCCCTGTTTACTCAGCGTTACCTCATTTATAGATTCTCTTCTCCAGTTTTCACCGGCACGAAAGACTCCTTTAGCTCATCTTCACTGAATAATGTTAAATGCAGCTCCTGGGATTACTGAGTTACAAACATGATCTTACCAAAATGAGATAAATCACTAACACATTAACCTCCCTCTGTTAAAGACATTTCATCCTGAGGCATTTTTCCTTGTGACAGATACTATATATCAAGTGTTTGGATATCCAAGCTGCTTTCTTACAGCTAGAAAACACTGCACAGCAGTACAGCAACCATCTCTGGAGTGCAATTGTCTAAAAGATTTATTAGTCATGAGATTCTCTATGTGAGTTTTCAAAGTTAAAAGCCCAAGACAGGTTTTCAGATACATTTTTGCATAGCAGATTCTTTTTCATGCAGCGCAACATTACATGGCCAACTTGTACTTTGAACGGAGCTAAAATGTATCGTGGCACTAGGGGTCCTTCTCTCATGCAAAATATGCTTTCTATGTTTACTGTTGGGGAACAAAGGTAACTGTGAGAGGGGAAAGTGAGCTGATGTTTTAGTTGTTTCCAAATTTTACAGGAAAATTCACATTCCAGAATGCTACAGCTTAATTTCCCTTTGCATGGACCGTTTGGAGCAGTGGTGGCTCGGGAACAAGGGAACCTGCATGTTTGTCCCAGATTACTGGTGAGCGCCTTAAATCAAAACTGAGCCCCAGTAGTGAAGTGCATAAGAATGAGCTTTACTGACTGTATCTGCACAGCACATGCAGGCTGCTTGCCCTCCCCTGAGTCCTGTCCCAGCACACACTGGGCTCAGTGGGGCAGTCTCTTCTATGGCTGCCCCAAAGTCTTGCTTAAGAATCAGCAGGGAACTCCCCAGGATATTACACTAAGCATGTGGGGTTTGCCTACAGGTTCCAGTTCCTGGGGATATGGGACTCTACAGGAGTCCACCAGGTCAAGCATGCCCCATAGGTGATGCATAGGGAGGGCATGTGGGCTCAAATGCCTGGCCTGCCAGGGTGGGAGAGAGAGGGGCTTCCTTCTCCCGCTGCATCTGCTCCTTGGCCCACTCAGCCCCTGTCCCTGGCAGCCAGGCACGGGTGGGGAGTGGAAGGGGCGGGACCAGCCACTTCTCACACTGGCTGCTCCAGGTCACTGCTCTGTGCAATGCAGCAGTTGCCTGAGAGCGAGCCTGGCTGGGGTGATGGCCCGCCCCGTCCTGTCTGCTTCCCGCCAGGCCTCAGCTGCCAGGGACACTGGGTGAGCGAGCCGGAAGCATGGCGGGGGGAGAAGGGGCTCTGGCTTGCTTGGCCCCTGTGTTTTGTATGAATACTTGGGATTATGTTTTCCAATGTGCATTACTTTGCATTTATCAACGTTAAATTTCATCTGCCATTTTGTTGCCCAGTCACCCAGTTTTGTGAGATTCCTGTGTAACTTTTCAAAATCTGCTTTAGACTTATCTTGAGAAATTTTGTATCGGCTCCAAACTTTGCCACCTCACTGTTTACCCCCTTTTCCAGATAATTTATGAATATGTTGAAGAGAATTGGTCCCAGTGCAGATTCTTGGGGGAGTCCTGCTATTTACCTCTCTCCATTCTGAAAACTGACCATTTATTCCTACCCTTTGTTTCTTGTCTTTTAACCAGTTACTGATCCATGAGAGGACCTTCCTTCTTATCCCATGACTCCTTACTTTGCTTAAGAGCCTATGGTGAGGAACCTTGTCAAAAGCTTTCTGAAAATCCATGTATACTATATCCACTGGATCACCCTTGTGCACGTTTGTTGACCCCCTCAAAGAACTCTAGTAGATTGGTGAGGCATGATTTCACCTTTACAAACACTGTGTTGACTCTTCACCAACATATCATGTTTATCTGTGTGTTTGAATTTTATTATTTACTATAGTTCAATTTGTCTGGTACTGAGTTTAGTTTACTGGTCTGTAAGTGCCAGGATCGCCTCTGCAGCCTTTTTAAATAATTGCTGTCACATTAGCTATCCACCAGTCATCTGGTACAGAGGCTTATTTAAGCTGTAGGTTACATACCACAGTTACTAGTTCTGCAATTTCATATTCAAGTTCTTTCAGAACTCTTGGGTGAATACCATCTGGTCCTGGGGACTTTTGACTGTTTATCAATTTATTCCAAAACTTCCTCTATTGACACCTTAATCTGGGACAGTTCCTCTGATTTGTCACCTAAAAAGAATGACTCGGGTGTTGGAATCTCCCTCACATCCTCTGCAGTGTACACACATGCAAAGAATTCATTTAGCTTCTCTGCATAACCTTGTCTTCCTTGAGTGCTCCTTAAGCATCTCAATCAGCCAGTGGCCCCACTGATTGATTGGCAAGGTTCCTACTTCTGATGTACATTAAAAAAATGTTTGCTGGTAGTTTGTGTGTCTTTTGTTAGGTGCTCTTCAAATTCTTTTTTGGCCTGTCTAAATATACTTTTACACTTGACTTGCCAAAGTTTATGCTCCTCTCTATTTTCCTCAGTAGGATTTGACTGATCCAATAGCTGGGGCAATTACAGCAAATCATCACTGGCAATCCCTCGATTCGAGGATGATCTCTACCATGGATTTACATATTGGTCCTGAGATGACTCAGGAGTCTGATCCTGGAACCACAGATCCACCTGCAGTAGGTACAGACATTTCCTGGTGGGCCATCTGCCTGCTGGGAGAAAGTTCTTTCTTTTTCCTTCCTTCTCTCTCTCTTTTCAGCTTCAAGGGCAAGGCGCTTCTTGGCCCACTGCCTGATTGAGGATGTGGCGCCATTGGGGTTGGTTGGTGGCTTGCTCCACCCAGCTTGTGATGTCCACATCAGTTTTCTTGAGATATGTTTTTAGTGTGTTTTTGTAGCATTTCCTCTGACACCACGGGATCTCTGACCAGGGGTGAGCTGAGAGTTGAGGACTTGTTTTGGGAGGCAAGAGTCTGGCATCCGCACACAATGTCCAGCCCAGATACACACCAGGGCAGAGGACTGAGGATAGTACAAGCAAAACAAAAATAATTAAAAGGGAGAGAGAGAAAAAAGAGAAATGAAAAGCAAGATGAGAACTTTAAAGTGTATTGATTATTCTCATAGTATTTGTTGTCTCTATGACGTTGTTAACCTCTGAGGACACACACACTCACTAACATCTTAAAATAGAAGTAGGCAGACTGACAAAAATCAACTTAAAATAGAACTTCCCAGATACAGAGGCAGCTCCCTCCATTCACTCCACTCACTCCAGCAATACCTGATGTGACTACATAACATCTACTTTTTTACTGGTGACCCCTTTCACATAGCAAGTCTCTGAGTGTGACCCCCCTTATAAATTAAAAACACTTTTTTATATATTTAACACCATTATAAATGCTGGAGGCAAAGCGGGGTTTAGGGTGGAGGCTGACAGCTCGCGACCCCCCCATGTAATAACCTAACAACCCCCTGAGGGCTCACGACCCCGAGGGGTCCCGACCCCCAGTTTGAGAACCCCCGGTCTAATGTGCCCTGGATGGCTGTACGGTCCAGCTTTGCTGGGGCAGCAGGGGATGCAAATTCCAGAGTCTAGGAGTGCCTCATCCCCTTTCCATCCCCTCATCCCATTGAGGATGCCCTGTATCCAGTCCTCTGTAGTTCAAATCTTGGGCCAATTAGCCAGAGTATCCGAGATGAACTCAACTGCCTGGGTGTTTCATGGAGAGAGAGGATCTCTAAGATAGGTGGGACCCAAACTGTACAAGGTTCATTGAACCAAATAAACACCTTGAATTGCACCTAGGAACAAATTAGTAGCCTGTCCAGGTGTAATGTGTTCTGTGTAGGTGGAACACCACTAAGCGAGCAGGCCATTGAATTCTGCACATTGGTCTTCCCAGGTAACTTGGAGCAGAGCACACTGCAGTGCAAAGCAGCATGGAAGTAACAGGGGCATGAATAACGGTGCCAAGATACATTGTGATACTAATTAAGAAGAGGTGGACAATGCCTTCTAGGAGAGGAGAAAAAGTACACACACTGTGTCCTGTACATGGCTCCCTAAGTCCAGCAGCATCATCTCAGTATGTGTTCAGGTGTTGCTTCAGCCAACACTCTCTCATCCACGCTGCTGTCTCGTCTGGATGCTGGAAACACAAGGATACCTTTCTATCAGTGTCCAGTGACATGAGATGTAGGGCTATGTATCATCTGTGTGCCTGGTGCCATGGCAGCCAAAGTGACTCACTTTTCCAAGTCCTCTCACATGCACATTCAGCAAGAGTGACTAAATACAGCTCTGAGCCATCCCACACAACAGACTTGCCATGGTAGAGGAGCAACTGATATGAAAATGTAGGTGGCTTCTAGGGAACAAGGAGTGGGGGGCTCCAACCCTCCTGACCTCCCATCCCATTGGTCACTTGTCTTTCCATCTATTTCTGTCTTAACCATGGATGAGGGGCCAGCCTCTCTACTGGGCCCGATGTGATCCTGGCCTGCTCACCTCCCATTTAGACATCAACAATGGAACTTGAGCTGCTGGAAACTCCAGTCTCGCATACTCCCGGATTTGAAACAGTCTCAAAGTATCATTAGGATACTCCTCTGACTACATGAAATGGAGTCACACCAGGAATAGATTTGGTTCAAGACCATTTAATGTCCAATGATTTGCTTTTCTCCTTAATTACCTTTTGTTCTAGTATTTCTCTTAGCTCCTATTTCATCCCTGCCATTTTCATCAACTAGTTCTGCAACACCTGTTTAGACATCAATGATTCTCTGACAATTTTTGCTATTGCATCATTATGCTTGAGAGGCTGATTTTTTTTATATTTTGGAAGCCTAACTCCAACGAGTGTTGGATTCTGAATCATTGATGTTGTAAGCTCACCATAGTTGCATGACAGAGCATTAAGCCTAAGATCTGTGAGGTAAAGGCCTAATTTCGCTCCCCTTATGACTTTGTTAAAACAAGTCTCTTGTAGGCGTTATTTTTAAGGTGAAAAATATGCATCAAATTTTTGCAAAATCCATCCATTTTTGTTTGCCTCTTCTGAGTATGTAACTTATGGTAAGTATCAATGTCCTGTGATCCTGACCCTGCAATTGTAAGAGAAGCAGTGTTGGTTTTAGTTTATCAGGTATTTCACAGTGAGAAATCTCTGCATAAATGTTCTTTGCTTACCGTCCACCTTTGCCTCCATTTTCAGTGGCAAGCTGGAAAGTAGATTGTTTTTATCAAGCAAAAGAGACTTACCTCTTCTTTCCCTACACCTTCATAGCCTGACTCCATGTAGACTACAATCTGAGCCCAGATGCTACCATAAATATTAGTAAACCATTTAGAAAAAACATTTAGAAAAAACAGGCTAACTAGAGAAAGAGTGAGAGTGCTTGATCTTTATAACTAGAAGGAGATTTTGTTTAGAGTAGCTCTTCACAATGTATTATAACCTATTGTTACCGGTGTCTTTCCTAGCTAGAAAAGGTATCAGGAGACAGAGAACTGATTTTCAAGTTTGTTTTCAGAATATATTTTCTTCTTTTATTTTGGAGAATGAAATTACACTTCACAAACTATTAGGGTCATGTACTGAGCTCATACTAAATTGATATTATAGACAGAGTAAAGGCCATACACAGCTCTGTGATCTGATGGTCAAAGCTGTACCCCCGTAAGTATAAATAAACAATGGCATTAAGTCCAGCCAATACATTTGGAATACATTCCACCAAGTAATCCTTGAAGTGAATCATATCAGGTGCCTAGTAACCCCATTTCATTTCACTATACTATACATTTGTAGTGTTGTACTCTTCAAAATCCCCAGGGCAAAAGCCCTAGAGGGTTGAGAACACATCTACTCCACCCAGCAAGTGAGATAGATGATTGTGTCCTATATCAGGCATATGTGCTACATACATCTGCCTCCCTCTCTCATCTCAGCTTAGGCAATTAGATCCGTTGCCAGGTGTCACCCTCACAAGTGCTCTGAATCTTTTATTATCTGACTATCCAGTTTTTCAAAGCAGGATGGAACAGGTTCCTTTGCAAATAGGTTTGTATGACACTTGACTCATGAAGTGTTAAAAACTATTTTCTTCATGGCCACCATTGCAGTAGCAGCAATGAGGCTGGTATGCAGACTCAGCTGGTCGGTTGATTAGCATCTCTTCATTTTAGGTGGTTTTTCTCTTCCTGTCATCTGAGCGGATCAACAATTTGTATGCTTCCTTGTGAACTGGAAAAGCACATGATTGTAAATGACAGCATCATTGCTCAAGCAGAATTATTGATGTGGCAGAGGCTTGTTGAGATCTGACAAAGAAAAGTAGCTGCTAATCAGCCATCAGGCTCTGAATGTAGGATGGCTTCTGTCCACCTATTATTCAGAGACACATGCTGCTCTTCAAGAAAGGAAATTCTGATCTTAAGTCCACAGCACACCCGAGGAGGTTTTAAAACACATTATGTATATTATACACACACACACACACACACACACACTTTAAAATTGCTATTTTGTAAAGTTATGTTTTTAAAAAATATATAGGAAGGAAAAGATGCTGGTGCAATATAAAAGGTGAAAACATTTTTAGGTTCTATGCTGCAGCGTTACATTCTGGTTACATTTTTTGTTCTTGTGCCAAGACATTAACCCCTATGCCGAGGGCCAGGACAAGGTCTGGGCACACATTAAGTTTCATTTTCAGTGGGATGTAAGTAATGGACAGATCTCATGCTAGCTCTCTGCACTGAGATGAACTTCACCCTTAGATGCACACCCCTCCCACTGCAACAATAGCAGCCTTGCTTGGGCATCCAAATGCAGAATTTAGCCCTAGTGGCCTATGTTCTCAAAAGCTCACGAGAAGTCTTAATCACATGATTCCCATTAAAGTCACTAGGTGTCACATGGTCGTCACAAGGTTTAAATGTTATGGGCAATGAATATAACTTTTCCTCAGCATGTACATGGAAGTCTTGTCAATGCTACCTGGAGTTTGCAGCAAGAGGAGTATAGATGGGGCTTAACCTCCATCACCTGCGAGGCAAGGAAACGGACCCAATTAGTCATGCTCTGAATCGGGGGGGGGGACTAACTGGAGGAGGCAGAGCTAAGTCGAGTAAGTAGACAAGGATGCTCAGCTGAGGAGAGAGACTGCAGAGGAGACAGGTCTTTCTGATGGAGAGAAATCCTGGACTAGGGCTTAACAGGCAGGATACAATAAGGGAACTATAGTGAAGCCTGGGAGGGATGGCCGGGCTATACATTTGAAGACTTGTTTGAATCTGTATTTGGACTTGTTTGTGTATCCTGGAAAGGGTTTAGACTTTTATCTGAGCGGAGGGCAAGCCATGGAGTACCCAGAGTGGGAATCAGGAGACGACTGAGAAAGGCCATTGCAGGCCTGTGGGGGAGAGGGAAAAGAGATAAAGCCCCTGTGTAACCCACACACCTCCTGGGTGTGGTGCTCTGTCCCATCTAGTGGCACCAAGAGCACTTAGAGAGAGAGATAAAATGAGTCTGCTGTACAGCCTTAGCTAACAGCCAGTTGGCTTTTAGCTCATGTGATAGAGGCTCATGCACTAAGCTCCAGAAGTTCGATCCCATCCGCTGACAACCGGAGTCTGTCGGCGTTACACCTGCAACACTGAAATCCAGGTGCAAGGGGGTGTTGAGGTGAGGACACATGCTTAAAGACCCCTACGTGTAAATTCAAGAACTCCTGAAACATACTAGAAGAGCTTCAGGAAACAGAAGTCAGAAAACAAAATTCATTCCACCCACAGGTTCCAAGCATCTCTTGAGAAGACTCCAGCTGCTAGCTACTCAGGGTGACCAGCTTGTTCATATTGAAAGGGAATAGTCAATTATTGGCACAGTAAGTCCCAAGAAAGAATGGACCCTTGAGCTGAGTAGCTTGGACTTTGGGCTTGTCTACACTGCCAAGTTGTCGACAAAACTTTTGTCTTTCACGGGTACTTAAAGCCCCTCCCCCCCCAAAAAAGACAAAAGTTTTGCCACGGCAAGTGGCAGTGTGAATGTGGCTTTGTCGGCTGGAGCACTCTCCTGCTGACAAAGCGAACGCCGCTCGCAGGGCTGGAAGTATTTTGTCAGCAAAAGTGCCAACAAAGTGTGTTTACACACACCGACATTTAGCGACAAGGCTATGTCGACACAGCCTTGTTGCTAAAAGCTGTGTGGTATAGACAAGCCCTAAGTCTACTCTCAATATAAACACACAACTTTCCTTCAGCTCTTCAACTTAACTTTTTCAGAGAGGTAGCTATGGCATATGGTCTGAATGCTGGACTTTGAACACGAGTTCTGAGGTGGGCTATGCGTCTCCTTGAACAAATCACTCAACCTATTTACATTAGTTTCTGTATCCTGCTTGGGGTTTCCACCACCCAAGCGGTCTCTCTCTACTACTACCTTTTTAAAGCTTATTCTGCACACCGCATCTTTGTTCTAATTTTTATTTTTTTTTCAGTTTTACACAACAGGATAATCCAAAGCAACTTTGTCTCCAGGGCAGCACTGCAATGACCACACACTATGCTCAAGGACAAGCTCTTTCCATTCTACTTCTCACATCTTCCCAGCCTGTGGGGGGGCACATGCTCCATCCCTAATTAAGTAAGTATAAAGAGTAGCCTTTAAGGGACTGATATTCACTCTTGCCATGAGAACCACACTCCACTTGTGGCAAGAAGCGGCCACACTAGTTCCTTTTAAAGGGTCTCTGAAAGGGGAGTTTTTGGAGTAAGGTACATTGGCGTTCCTCAACCTTCATGTCCTCCGTTGGTGCTAACTAAAAGGAATGGGGTTGGTATCAAACCTCCTCTTTTCTTTCTTTTCATTAACTGGCCACCTCTTTATGGTCAATGGGGAATTCCTCCTGGTTCTTCTAGACTTCACTAATAGTATGCTAGAGCCAAGGTCTCACCATTAAAATGAAGTGATTTTAACCAAAGGCAGCCTAATGGGATCCCTGCTGGAGATAGGGCTGCTCTCTAAATAAACCACCTGGCAAAGTAAAGGTTTGTGACAAGGCTGGAATGAAAAATGGTGCAAAGAGGAGCTTAGCACTGAAATCCTGATAGAAGAGAGTTGCTTTGGTCTTTGGATCTTTTGCTTGTTCTGTTTTGTTTAATCAATGTATGTTGTGTTTACAAGAATAACCCTTTGTATATCATATTACATGGGTACAGTGTGTTCCTTCCCATTATTCAGCCTTTCATCACCCTAGCTCGCAGTGTATTTGTTAATCAGGGGGCTGGTATGTCAGGCAAATTGTGTTGAATCAAGCTAGCCTTCAATATTACTTGGCTTGATACTAAATCACTTAATCTATTTCATTCATTTCTAAACTAGCCTCCTACAGGTTTCTGTCTGGCCCAGCTGTAAGGTGGTGCTGTTGCTGAGATGGTTCTACCACTTAGCTGAAAAAAAGCCTGTTTCCCCCCTAAAAACTGACTAAAAATTGCATCATGTGATTCCCATGTGGCTGCTTGATCCTATGTACAATTTGCTCAGTTTACATTGTCAATTTAAAAAACAAAACTGACAGCCCTGCAAACTTACCTGAGGCTCTGAGAATCAATCTGGGTTCTTCCCTTCTCACACATGATTAGGGCCCTACCAAATTCACAGTCCATTTTGGTCAATTTCCCGGTCATATGATTTAAAAAATCATAAATTTCATGATTTCAGCTATTTAAATCTGAAATTTCACAGTGTTGTAAGTGTAGGGGTCCTGACCCAAAAAGGAGTTATTGTAGGGGTGTTGCGGTACTGCTGTCTCACTTCTGCGCTGCTGCTGGCGGCGGTGCTGCCTTCAGGGCTGGGCAGCTGGAGAACAGCAGCTGCTGGTGGGGAGCTCTGAAGGCAGAGCCGCCACCAGCAGCAGCACAGAAGGATGGCATGATATGGTACTGCTACCCTTACTTCTGCGCTGCTGCCTTTAGAGCTGGGCCCGCAGTCAGCAGCCACCACTCTCTGGCTGCCCAGCTCTGAAGGCAGCAACACAGAAGTAAAGGTGTTCTGGTATGGTATTGCCACCCTTACTTCTGTGCTGCTGCTGGCGGGGCGCTGCCTTCAGAGCTGAGCACCTGGCCAATAGCCGCAACTCTCCGGCCACCCAGTTCTAAAGGCAGCGCAGAAGTAAGGGTGGCAATATTGTGACCCCCCCCCCCAAAATAACCTTGTGACCCCTCTGCAACTCTCTTTTGAGTCAGGACCCCCAATTTGAGAAATGCTGGTCTCCCCCATGAAATCTGTATAGTATAGGGTAAAAGCACACAAAAGACCAGATTTCACAGGAGAGACCAGATTTCATCGTACGTGATGCATTTTTCATGGCCGTGAATTTGGTATTGATCATCAATAATAAATAAAGATCCTGCAGGTCCCCTGCCCTCAATTACCCTATTGAATGGTATGGAACTATATGGTCATGCATGAGAAGGAAAAACCATAGCTCAATGTTCAGAGAAGCCAGGGTGGAGAGAAAGAACATCTTTTTTTGGTTAGCTAGGCAGATCTGATAAGAATCGGTAATATAAGCCCATGGAACTCCACTGAGACATTTTTACCAGCGTAATTTTTCCAAGTAGAACCACACTCAGAATAGTTTCTGATAGTGTCTTTACTCTCACTGATATCTGCAATTTGTGCTTGGACCCAGAGGGAGCTGAATAGGTAAGAGACATAGATGGAGTGAAAGTGAGAGGGAACTTGACTTTATAGTGCTGGTTATCTAAGATTTTTATATCACACTTAGCACTTAGATACCATAGCTATAACAGTGCTCTGTTTAACCGGCTTTTTGTGAAACAATACAGGGCCAAATCTTCATGTCTTTTCACAAGAGTAGTTTTCACGAGACTTCTCTCTCCAGTAAGAAGAGCACAATTTAGCTATTAGGCTTTATACTTATTCTTCTATAAAATACAGATAGAAACACAGTGAGCAAGGCAGGCTCACAGAGAACAGAGTGCTACTATTTCTTACTCCCTGGCAGAGGTAATCCTGTTCTGTATGATCTGTTGTAGGGAACAGGAAAATTATTGACTGCTTATGCAATGCAGTCAAAGAGTTCTGGTGAGATGCAGGGGACCCATATTTACATGTTGCCAAGGGACCTGGAACAAGTAAGTGGGGGTAGTGCTCTTCCACATGATTTAAATAGATAATGCTGACATGAAATACACATTTGCCATTAAGCATCTTCTCAGGGAAGGAAAGGTATAGTTGTATTTCCAAAGGTTCAAATATCATAGAAAAACACAAGTTACTTCATTTGTATATGAAGGATAGAAGGCACTTAAGTAGCCCCTCTACTTGTAGCTCAATATTCCCACAATTTCGCATCAGTTTTTCACTGTACCCCTCAAAAACCCCACTTGATCGACTATTCCTCCCACTGAGTAGGGCTGAATGTAGGTGCCGACAACCCTGTGAACTAAATGGGATGCCCCTGTAAGTGGCTCAGACCCATCCAGGAAGAGAGAGAGAGTGACCATGACCTGAACTCTGATCTCCTGCATGATAGGCCATTGCTCTGGCACTAGAGTAGTAAGTTAATTTGATTTTTCATTTCCCAAATGATGAGTCTGTATCTATAATTACATCACACACCGAGCAAAAATGAAACCAATAAAGGGCAGAATATTGTAGTCCAATCTTCCTTCTTACAACAGATTGGTCCCTCCACATCCTTCATGCTGACAGTGTCTTTAAAAAGTGGCTTACTAGTTGCTCCTTGCCGTGTCTAGTACATTCAGACATAGCACTGTCTCTGCTATGAAAATGTTGTCAGCTTGCCGTAGAGTATACCCCCGCTCCCCCCATCAAGGTTAAAGTGCAAATAGTATATTTAAACTGGTGATCAGTGCTATAAGCTTATGGTTCATTTTCAGCATGACATTAAAGCAAGAATAATTTCTAGAATAATAAGATTAAACTAAACAAAACCTCCATGAAGTTGCTTGCTCTTAGGAATAAGCTCAAACTGGCCCCGATTAGCTGTTGAAAAGTAAACAGCTTTGAAATGCCCGTCCCTCGTGCCAAAGCTCTAAATTACAAAGAAAGATACTTTGTGGGGGTGCAATGTGTTTGTGTTGATTTGGAAGATAAACTATTTCTCTCAAAAATACATTAATAATATTTAAGTGTTCTAGCCAGCATGCTGAAAGCTATTTTTTAAAAATATATAACACAAACCTGGCTGAAAAATAAGGAAACAAGACTGATCAATTCATAGCTATTTATCAGGTTATCTGCCTGAGGTATGTATTGGACAGCTGGAAAATAAACAAACAAACAGAAAAGAATGTTCATTAGGGATAGAAACATGCCAAAACAACTGATATGGTAAAATCCTGGTCCCAGGGAGCATGCACTACTCCACTGACTTCTGGAGTCTTATGACGCAGTGAATTTGGGTCATTTCTAGAAAAGTTGGTCATTATATAGCAGAGTATTTTGACTAAAATTTTTTTTCCCCCAACCAAAAATGTGTCTAAACAGAAAGATTTTTCTATATTTCAAGGTCTGACAAAAGCAGTGAACAATTTTATAATTTGGAATGAATACTTTAAAGCCTCAATATTTTAAAAGTGAAAATAAGATCCTCATATTTGTATATCATTTATGACTGTCAGGGATAAGACTAAAATTAGTTTGACCAAACTCAATATTACTGGATATCAGAGGTTACATAAAGCACTTAAAAACATTATTGTTTTCCTCAAATTGCAAGAAAAGACCTAGTGCAAACCCTCACCCCCAAAAAACTAACTGAATAAAATGTCAAGACAAGTTAAGCTATTAAGATATTCCCCTGTAGGATCCTGCTTTGTTGATGTAAATTGCAATATATCTACTAAAAGTAGAGGGCAATAATGAAACCACTATGAAGTTAAATAGCAATTGAAATTTATTAAGTATTTTTGGATGTTTTTCTACATTTTCAAATATATTGATTTCTATTACAACACAGAATACAAAGTGTACAGTGCTCACTTTATATTATTATTTTATTACAAATATTTGCACTGTAAAAATGATAAACAAAAGAAATACTATTTTTCAATTCACCTCATACAAGTACTGTAGTGCAATCGCTGTATCATGAAAGTGTAATTTACAAATGTAGATTTTTTGTTTGTTACATAACTACACTCAAAAACAAAACAATGTAAAATTTTAGCGCCTACAAGTACACTCAGTCCTACTTCTTGTTTATCCAATTGCTAAGACAAACAAGTTTGTTTTCTTTTATGGGAGATACTGCTGACTGCTTCTTATTTACAATGTCACCTGAAAGTGAGAACAGGCGTTTCCATGGCACTTTTGTAGCCGGCGTTGCAATTATTTATGTACCAGTTATGCTAAATATTCATATGCCCCTTCAAGCTTCGGCCACCATTCCAGAGGACATGCTTCCATGCCGATGATGCTTGTTAAAAAAAAATGTGTTAATTAGATTTGTGACTGAACTCCTTGGAGGAGAATTGTATGTCTCCTGTTCTGTTTTACCCACATTCTGCCATGTACTTCATATTATAGCAGTCTCAGATGATGACCCACCACGTGTTAGTTTTAAAAACACTTTCACAGCAGATTTGACAAAATGCAAAGGAAGTACTACTGTGAAATTTCAAAAGATAGATACAGCACTCGACCCAGAGTTTAAGAATCTGAAGTGCCTTCCAAAATCTGAGAGGGATGAGGTGTGTACCATGCTTTTAGATGTCTTAAAAGAGCAACACTCTGATGCGGAAACTAAGAACCCGAACCACCAAAAAAGAAAAGCAACCTTGTGCTGGGGGCATCTGACTCAGCTGATGAAAATTAACATGCGTTGGTCCTCTCCGCTTTGGATCGTTATCGAGCAGAACCAGTCATCAGCATTGACACATGTCTTCTAGAACGGTGGCTGAAGCATGAAGGGACATATGAAGCTTTAGCGCATCTGGCATGTAAATATCTTGCAATGCAGGCTACAACAGTGCCATGTGAAAGCCTGTTCTCACTTTCAGGTGACATTGTAAACAAGATGTGAGCAGCATTATCTCCTGCAAATTGTAACCAAACTTGTTTGTCTGAGTGATTGGCTGAAGTAGGACTGAGTGGGCTTGTAGGTTCTAAAGTTTTACATTGTTTTATTTTTGAATGCAGTTATTTTTTGTACATAATTTTCCATTTGTAAATTCAACTTTCATTATAAAGAGGTTGCACTACAGTACTTGTATTAGGTTATAATAAATAAATATAAAATGAGCACTGTACACTTTGTATGCTATGTTCTAATTGAAATCAATATATTTAAAATGCAGAAAACATCCAAAAATATTTAAATAGCATTCTATTATTAACAGTATCAGAGGGGTAGCCGTGTTAGTCTGAATCTGTAAAAAGTAACAGAGGGTCCTGTGGCACCTTTAAGACTAACAGAAGTATTGGGAGCATAAGCTTTCGTGGGTAAGAACCTCACTTCTTCAGATGCAAGTAATGGAAATCTCCAGAGGCAGGTATAAATCAGTGTGGAGATAACGAGGTTAGTTCAATCAGGGAGGGTGAGGTGCTCTGCTAGCAGTAGAGGTGTGAACACCAAGGGAGGAGAAACTGCTTCTGTAGTTGGATAGCCATTCACAGTCTTTGTTTAATCCTGATCTGATGGTGTCAAATTTGCAAATGAACTGGAGCTCAGCAGTTTCTCTTTGGAGTCTGGTCCTGAAGTTTTTTTGCTGTAAGATGGCTACCGTTACATCTGCTATTCTGTGGCCAGGGAGGTTGAAGTGTTCTCCTACAGGTTTTTGTATATTGACATTCCTGATATCTGACTTGTGTCCATTTATCCTCTTGCATAGTGAC
>NW_020664490.1:3596728-3621200 GCF_002925995.2 Terrapene triunguis | reverse complement strand
GTGGATGAGGTGGTAGGGGGCAGTCAGGGGACAGGGAGAAAGGAGGGTTGGATGGGGCAGGGGTCCCGGGGGGGCCGTCGGGAATGAGAGGAGGGGTTGGATGGGGCAGCGGGAGTCTGGGGCGGCAGGGGACAGGGAGCAGGAGCGTGTGGATGGGGCAGGGGTCCCAGAGGGGCCGTCAGGGGACAGGGAGAAGGGATGGTTGGATGGGGTAGGGGTCCCGGGGGGGGCCGTCGGGAATGAGAGGAGGGGTTGGATGGGGCAGCGGGGGTCTGGGGCGGCAGGGGACAGGGAGCAGGAGCATGTGGATGGGGCAGGGGTCACAGAGGAGCCGTCAGGGAACAGGGGGGGTTGGATGGGGCAGGAGTCTCGGGGGGGGCATATAGGAGGTGGGGTTCGGGCCACGACCCCCTCCCCTAACCGGCCCTCCATACAATTTACAAAGCCCTCAGGCCAAAATGTTTGCCCGCCCCTGCTGTGGAGGAACAGCACGTATCAGAACAGAAACGTCAGCATCTTACCTTCTTCAGAACATTTCCCAAGACAAACCTCCGCAAGGCCAGCTCGAGCTCATGACTGGAAGCCAGGGCCACAGCCTCTCTCAGCAGGACTAGGAAAGGAATTTATATGGTTTAAGTCAGCGGTTCTCAAACTTTAGCAACCCGAGGACCCCCATTTTGATTTAATTTTTTTTAAAGGACCCCCCAAGCCCTCCCCTCAGCCCCCGGCCCCGCCCCCCCCCCCCCCCCCACCCTTTCCCGCACCCACTCTACCCCACCCCCTTCTTCCCGCCCCCTCCCCTGAGCATGCCCTGTCCCTGCTCCTCCCCCTCCCTCCCAGTGCCTCCTGCACGCCGCTGAACAGCTGTTCCCCTGGCGTGCAGGAGGCGCTGGGAGGGAGGGGAGGAGTTGAGGGAGGGAGGGGGAGGAGTTGATCAGCATGGCTCGTGGACCCCCTGGAGTACCCTCCGCAGACCCCAGTTTGAGAAATGCTGGTTTAAGTTAGCGAGTGGCAAAGGGGAGAAAAAGGCCTCTCCCTATTCCAGGGATCCTGCATTCTTGTTGGCTCGGATGCTGAATGCGAGGATCTCACCTTCATCATTTGGATAATGCTGTAGATGGTCTATGCACTTTTCAAAGTGTTCATCAAAATCAAGTGGATGGAAGATCTTTAGGTATCGCAGCTGAGTACAAAGAAAAAATTATAGCCAGAGTGTCATTTCCCCAAAGTCTGCTCAGTAAAAAATACATCAACAGAAGGATTTCAGCAACCCTAGATCTCATCCTTCACTATGGTCATCATGCCTAAATTGCTCCCCAAACTAACTTCATCATTCTCACTATTGGCACCTTCCTGGCTATATTCAACCCGCTTGTGCCAGAAGTTAAAGGTTCTGGATTTGCAAAGGGTACGAGCACCTGCCCCTCCCATTGACTTCCCTAGGATTTGTGGGTGCTCAGCTCTCCTGAAAATCAGGCCAAACGGCCCTAGAATGACACTGTCTACTGACCCCACCTGGTGATCATCAGAAATTGGGAAGAACTGCTAGCCATAAAAGTAGAACAGTTGCTTCTTGGGAGTGTTCTGTTTGCTCAGAGGGAAGGTATCTTGCAGCAATTTAACACATGCTCAGCATAGCATGGGGGAATAGAACTCACAATCTTTGGCTGTAAAAGCACAGGCCCTTGCTGACTGAGCTCAAGAAAATGTCCCACTAGCTAACAAAGAAAAGGGAACCATATGAACACAAGCCAGTCTGAAATATCTTGGTTACTGGACTGATCCAAAGCTCACTGAACTCAATGAGGCTCTCCTCTTTTGACATCAATGGACTCCATATTACAGACTCCACTGCATAGTAATTGCAAAAGCAGTATGGGGCTCCTACCTTCATGGCTTTTTGGCCTTTAAGCATTTCTGCTTCTAACACGTTCCGGTCACAGAGCTCCCAGCAGTTCGGTGATAGAATCACTTCACGAGCTTGTGCCAGACTTTGTGCCAGCCTCACATTGTCCACTTGCTGGCCAGTCACCAGCAAATACTGACGCATCTCATCACCGACAATGAGTTGAGACACATGGCCTGCAGACAGCCCTGAAAGGAAAAGAAAAAGACAGTTACCTTTTCTGCAACTGGTGTTCTTTGAGATGCGTTGCTCATGCCCATTCCATATTAAGTGTGTGTGCTCGCCACATGCACTGGTGCTGGAAGTTTTCTCCTTAGCATGTTCTGGTGCCCTCTGGAGTGGCGCCTGCATGGCATGATATAAGGGGCACCACCAGCTTCCCCCAACCTCAGTTCCTTCCTGCTGGAAACTCCAACAGTGGAGAAGGAGAGTGGGTTATGGAATGGACATGAACACCACATCTGGAAGAACACCAGTTATGGAAAAGGTAACTGTCTTTTCTTCTTCAAGTGCTTGCTCATGTCCATTCCATACTAGGTGATGGAGGCAGGTAGGAGTTCACGGACGTGTAGATTGCAACACAGCTCTGCCGAACCCAGCACCGTCTCTGGCCTGCTGAGTGATGGCATAATGCACCGTGAACATGTGGACAGAGGACCACGTCGCAGCTCTACAGATGTCCTGGATAGGGATGTGCGCCAGGAAGGCCGCCGAGGATGCCTGAGCTCTAGTCGATTGGGCTCGGACAATCGACGACGGCGGCGGCTCCCCCACCAGATCATAACAGGTCCATATGCAAGAGGCAATCCAGTTGGAAATCCTCTGTGAGGACACTGGAAGGCTCTTCATCCTATCCACTGTGGTGATGAAGAGCTGAGTCAATTTACGGAAAGGCTTGATTCACTCTAGGTAAAAAGCCAGGGCCCTTCGGATGTCTAGGGCATGCAGCCACCTCTCCTCACTGGTCTTGTGCGGCTTAGGACAGAACACCAGGAGGAAGATGTCTATCTTCCACATGAACCAGGACACCACCTTTGGCAGAAAGGCCGGGTGAGGCCTCAGCTGGACCTTGTCTTTGTAGAATACCGTGTACGATGGTTCTGAGGTCAAGGCTTTAATCTCAGAGACTCGCCTCACCGACATCACTGCCATCAGGAAAGCGACCTTCCATAACAGGTGGGAAAGGGAGCAGGAGCCCAGCAGCTCAAAGGCCCGTGAGCCTGGAGAGGACCAAGTTAAGATCCCACTGTGGGACAGGAGTCCGTACCTGCCAGAAGAATCTCTCGAGGCCTCAAGAATCTGACTGTCATGTCATGAGAAAACACCGTCTGGCCCTGAATCTGTGGGTGAAAAGTGGAGATGGCCGCGAGATGCATTCTAATGGAAGTGTGTGCCAGGCCCTGGTTCCTCAGATGAAGCAGGTATTCGAAGATAGACTTTACGGAAGAGCGCGCGAGAGAGATGCCACGCTCGGATGCCCAGCGGGAAAACCTCATCCACTTGGCCAGGTAAGTCAGTCTGGTTGAGGGCTTCCTGCTTCCCAGGAGGACCTGTTGGACCTCATCTGAGCAGGTCCGCTACTCCGGGTTCAGGCACGCAGCATCCACGCAGAGAGGTGGAGGGACATGAGGTTGGGGTTCAGGAGCCGACCGTGGTCCTGTGACAGCAGGTCCAGTCAGTTGGGCAGGGGCCAGGGAGGGGCCCGCTGCCAGGTTCATGAGTGTTCTGAACCAGTGCTGGCAAGGCCACGCCGGGGCAATCATGATAACCTGCACCTTGTCTCTCTTGATCTTTGCTAGGACCCTGCTGATGAGAGGAATTGAAGAGAACGAGTACATCAGGCTCCCTGACCACAACAGGAGGAAGGCATTGGAGAGGGAGTCCTTGCCCAGACCTTGTCATGAATAAACCCAGTGGCATTTCCTATTTAGCCTGGTGGCGAACAGGTCCACTTGGGGAATTCCCCACCTCTGGAAGATCATGCAGGCTACTTCCGGGTGGAGCCACTCATGGTGAAAGAAGTCCGTGCTGTGGTGATCCGCTAGTGTGTTCTTGATGCCAGGGAGGTGACAAGCTTCCAGATGGATTTCGTGGCTGATGCAGAAGTCCCAGAGACAGAGTGCCTCTTGGTTGCGAGCTGACGAACGTGCTCCCCCTTGCCTGTTGATGTAGAACATTGAGACTGTGTTGTCCGTCAGGACTCTCACCACCTTGCCCGACAGGTGAGGTAGGAAGACTCCGCATGCCAAGTGGACCACCCTGAGTTCTTTGACATTTATGTGTAACATCATCTCCTCCGGGGACCACATACCCTGGGTCTAGAGGTTGCCGAGGTGCACGCCCCAGTCGAAGTCTGATACCAACTCGATGGAGTGATGGAGGGTGTTGAATGGAACCCGCTCTAGGACCGTTGTGCGATCGGTCCACCATTGCAGCAAGGCAAGTACCATCCAGGAAATTATAACAATCTTGTCCAGGTGATCTCTGGACTGGGAATAGACCGTTGCCAGCCATTGCTGCAGGGGCCGCATCCAGAGCCTGGCATGGCGAACAACGTATGTGCATGCTGCCATGTGACCCAGCAGGCGCAGACAAACCCTGGCCGTAGTCAGTGGGAATGCGGAGACTTCCGCGATGAGGTCCGTCAACGTCTGGAACTTTTTCAGTGGCAGGAATGCTCTGGTGCAGGTCGAGTCGAGTACCGCTCCAATGAACTCTATCCTTTGCACCGGAACTAACGTAGACTTTTTCATTCACCAGTAGGCCCCGGGAGTGGCACGTGGCTTGCAGCACTGCAACATCCTCTTGGACCTGAGACCTGGAGATGCCTTTGACTAGCCACTCATTGAGCTACGGGTAGATCTGGATACCCTGACACCTGAGGTAAGCAGCCACCATTGACATGCACTTGGTAAACACTCTGGGTGCTGTCGACAGGCCGAACGCGAGGACCACAAACTGGTAGTGGTGGGGCCCCACTGTAAACCGGAGGAAGCGTCTGTGACCTTGAAGGATAGCTATGTGGAAGTATGCATCCTTCAAGTCAAAGGCGGCATACCAGTCTCCCAGATCCAGGGAGGGGATGATAGAAGCCAAGGAGACCATGAGGAACTTTAGCTTCTTTAGATACTTGTTGAGGTCCCTCAGGTCCAGGATGGGCTGCAGACTGCCCTTGGCCTTTGGGATTAAGAAGTACCGGGGACAGAACCCCTTGTTCCTGTACTCGAGAGGAACTTCTTCCACCACACCCAATTATAGCAACCCCTTTACCTCCAAGGGGGAAGGGGGAGGGATAGCTCAGTGGTTTGAGCATTGGCCTGCTAAACTCAGGGTTGTGAATTCAATACTTGAGGGAGCCATTTAGGGATCTGGGGCAAAAATCTGTCTGGGGATTGGTCCTGCTTTGAGCAGGGGGTTGGACTAGATGACCTCCTGGGGTCCCTTCCAACCCTGATATTCTATGATCCTGCATGAGGAGACTCTCATGAGAAGGGTCCCTGAAGAGGGATGGGGAAAGGGAGTGGGAGTAAGTAAACTGTAGGGTATAACCCTCCACCACAGTATTGAAGACTCAGCAGTCTGAAATTAGAGCTGTCCATGCGGAGAGGAAAAAAGAAAGGCGGTTGGAGAACAGCGGGACAGATGGATCCCGGGGTAAAGCCCTTGAGCGCACCCTCAAAACGCTTGCTTGCCCCCCCCACTTATTGCAGGTCGAGCCCAACTGGGCAGAGGGAGGAGGTGGATGGCTCGGGCAGCACTTGTAGCCCCTACTCTTCTTATAGGGGGGCTCCTGGAGGGTTTGATTCTCTTGGCCCTGAGATTGCTGTGGTTTGAACCACTTACGGGCTGGACTGATAACGTACAGCCCTGAGTTTTCAGGGTAGTGCAGGAGTCCTTTAGGCCAGGCAGTTTACTGTCCGTCTGCTCTGAAAACAGGGCCCGGCCGTCGAAGGGGAGGTCCTGCATCGATTGCTGAGCTTCAGTTGACAGACCTGAGAGGAGCAGACAGGACACCCTTCGCATGGAGATGGCTGAGGCCATGGTGTGAGCTGCAGATTCTCCTGCGTCCGAGGCGGCCTGGAGGGCCACTCTCGCTGCAGCTGTGCCCTCTTTGAGGATCGCCCGGAATTCCTTCCTGGACCCTTCAGGCAGCAAGACCTGGAATTTGGCCATAGACTGCCACGTATTGTAGTCATAGTGGCCAAGGAGGGCTTGGTGGTTGGCCACTCTCAACTGAAGGCTGGAAGACAAATACATTTTTCGCCCAAACAGATCCAGTCTCTTCGTGTCTTTATTCTCGTGCGTAGCCCTGGGTTGACCCTGCCTCTCCCTCTGGTTAACGGCCTCAACTATGAGGGAGTTTGGGGCTGGGTGAGTATAGAGATACTCATGGCCTTTAGCTGGCACAAAATATTTGCACTCAGCCCTTTTTGAGATGGGTGGCAGGGAGGAGGGGGTTTGCCATAGGGCATTCATTATTTTAGATATCCCGCTGTGTAGGGGTAAAGACACTCTAGCGGGTACCGTGGAGCAAAGAACTCAAACAGTGAGTCCAACAGCTCCTCGAGTTCCTCTGCCTGGAGCCCCAGGTAAGAGGCGACCCTCTTCAAAAAGCTCCTGATGAGTCTTGGTGTCATCTTGCAGAACTGGGTGAGTGGGACTCATAATCGCTTTGTCCAGTGATGAGGAGGAGGAAGCCAGCGCCGAGGAAGTCATCCCCTGGTAGTCCAACTGGCTGCTCTCCTAGCTCCTCGTGGGCCTGGGAGGTCTTCCCCTGTGGGGCCTCCACCTCCGGAGGAGGGTGGGATGCTGCGGCTGATGGCCTGAGGCCCCTGCCACCAATTGGGCTGCCTGGGAAGGCTGGGTGAACCTCCATGGATTCCAGGGTACCAAGCTGCCGGCCATTGGCCCGGCGGCCACGGGGTCGGTGGCGGTGCTGATGAGGTCAACGGTACTACTGGTGCCGGGGACTATCATGCTACCAGGGACTCCTGATCAGCACCGGAGTCATAAGTGGAACGGATGCTGCAGAGTGACCATGACCGGCTGGCCGGGCAGCCCTCCTCACAGCGGTGCTGGCCACTGTGCCTCGACATCGACCTGTCCGTTTGGGATAAGTTCCTCCCGCGGGACCCCGGGGATCTTCGGCGTTTGGCGGATCTGCGTCGGTAGACTGGAGATCTATGCCTCAAACTGCTTGACCTGTACCGGGATCTAGAGTGGGACTGGGAGTTGGAGCGGGCTGGTCGTCGACAGAATCGCCCCGATTGAGGGGATTCGCATCTTGGCGATGGGTGCCGTTGGGCATGTGACTGGTGACCCCGTTCCGCCAATAGATCGCAGGACCAGTGCCAAGACGTTGGAGACCCAATGGGTCGGTCTCGATGCTCATGCTGGGGGGCACGTGCCTCCGCAGGCCTGCGCTAGATTACCGGCGAGCCGCTGTCGGTGCCCAGGGTCCGGAGATCAATGAGGGCTTCTCTGAGCTTGCCTCCCAAAGTCCGAGGCATGACAGCTCCATGCAGCCGAGCGCTGACGGGATGTCCCCAACGCTGGGGAGAGGCAGTGCTGAGGTGGGGACATTCGGAATGGTCCCAAGATGGGTTAACCCCTGGGCTTGGGTAGCATCGGAGCCAGTGTGGGCGGCACCAGTAGCGTCAGGATCTCCTGCACTGCTTGCAGGGCTTTGGGCATCGATGGGACCTCGAATTGACAGAGGCCCTCATCACTGTCTGATGTAGCAGGCATAGTACAGGAGGTGCTCAACCACTCGACATGAGCTGGGGCCCCACTCCCTGACAAAGATGTTGAGCTGCCCAGCACAGGTCTTGGCTCTCCTCTGGCCCCTTCCTTTCCCTACGGGAAATGGGAGATGTTCCCATTGTGGACCTCTTGGGCTTCTTGGCCAGGGCTGGGGATCAGTGCCAGCTCGTAGACGGCACCGGCGGGGCGCTCTGTACCAACACTGCTGTGCTCGGGGCTGAGTTGGACCTCTGCTCCGGTGCCAGGGTCAGTGCCGACTCCATCAGGAGTGCCCTGAGATGGATGTCTCTCTCCTTTTTCGTTCTGGGTTTGAACAACTTACAGATGGGACACTTGTCGCTTATGTGTCCTTCTCCTACATACCTTAAGCAGCTAACGTGTGGGTCGCTGATGGGCATGGGCCGCTTACAATGATCACATGGTTTAGAGCCTGGGGATTGGGGCATGCCCCATCCCTAGGCTGAGTCCCATCTGGGACCAACTAACTAGAACTAATACTAAGCTAAACTATATACAACTATTTTTACAAAAAAACGTTTGTGAGACACACTGAATTAAGAGAAAGCTAGCTGAAGCAGCAGAAGTTCCAGCACCATCACTGGTGGAAAGAAGGAACTGAGGGTGGGGGGAGCTGGCAGCACCCCTTATACCATGCCATGAGCTGATCTGAGCTGGTCCCCTACGAATACTGCTAAGGGAAAAACTTCCATCACTGGTGCATGTGCATGTGGTGAGCACACACACCTAATATGGAACGGACATGAGCAAGCACTTGAAGAAGAAAGTATGGTTTCTAATTCTTTAATCATTGTTGTAGCTCTTCTCTGAACCTTCTCCAATTTATCAACATGCTTCTTAAATGATGGACACCAGAACTAGACACAGTATTCCAGCAGCGGTCGCAACAGTGTCAAAATAACCTCTCTAATCCTATTTTATAATAACCTGTTTATGCATCTAAGGATTGTATTAGCCCTTTTGGCCACAGCTTGGCACTGAGACTTCCTGTTCGGCTGATTAGCCATCATGACCCCCAAATCTTTTTCAGAGTCACTGCTTTTCAAGATAGAGTTCCCCATCCTCTAAGCATGGCCTACTTTCTTTATTCCAACTGTGTACATTTAAACTTAGACATATTAAAACACATTGTTTGCTTGCACCCAGCTTAAGTGATCCAGATTTTTTTTTTTTTTAACCATTCACCCAATTTTTCTGTCATCTGAAAATGTTTTCTTTCAGGTCATTGACAAAATGTTGAATAGCGTAAGGCCAAGAACAAATCCCTGCAGGACCCCACTAGAAACCACACCCTTTCAATGATTCCTCATTTACAGCTACATTTTGAGATTATCAATTAGCCAGCTTTTAATCCATTTGATGTGTGCCATGTTGATTTTATATCATTTTAGTTTTTTAATCAAAATGTCACGAGGTACCAAGTCAAACACCTTACAGAAGTCTAAGTATATTATATCAACACTATTACCTTCATCAATCAAACTTGTAATCTCATGTAAAAAAAAAAGATATTATGTTAGTTTGACAGGATCTATTTCCCTAAATTCATGTTGACTGGCATAAATTACATTACCTTCCATTAATTTTTTTAATTAATCAAGTCACATATCAACCACTCCATTATCTTGTTCAGGATCAAAGTCAGACTGTCAGACCTATAATTACCTGGGTCATTCTGTTTACCGTTTCTAAATATTGGCACAACATTAGCTTTCTTAAAGTCTTCTGAACTTCCCCAGAACACCAAGACTTACTGAAAAATCAGCATTAACATCTAAACACATTAAATATTTTGAACACATCCATTTTCTCTTGTTTACTCATATCCTTTATTCCAATTTGATACTTGGTCCATTCCTCACCTTACCTGTGGTTTAAACTTTCCTCTACCCTACCATAGGCATCTCAATGAATAAGCCTTCATGTAATGTAATGGCATCATCACATTGTAATAATACTGAACGCTTTAACCCGTAGAAAAAAGTGATGTATGCAGAGGGGGAAGCTGGCCCCATGAAATAGCATTGTGGGATTAGATACCAACATGACAAATGATTAAGGAAAACCTTAGATGTGGTTTTATAGATACTAGTATCTCTAGATTCTGTGTAGGACCAGTTGCATCATCTATAAAATGTATTTACTATTTTGTAACTCAGTACAGCATAGCTGATTATCTGCACACTGTTATAAAAAGGTTATCAGTAAGAGGGTTATAGTAGTTCTTGTAATACTTAAATAGATGACATGCAGCAGTTAAGAGAAACCTCCCTACTTGCAATAGAAATTACTGTTGAATTAAGAAACTGAACTGATTATTCAGACAGTGCCTATATAGATGTTAGTGCATTAATGTATTTCATGTCTGTTGATAAAAAGGAATACAAGCAAAGTTCATATGCAGATTTATGAAAAATAAATTTATTACATAACACCTTGTTTTTAACAATGTTCATTTTTTTATTCAGAATACTTGCGTCATTCATGTAAAATAGTTTGATACAGTACATTGTATGTTATAGTTTTTCCTCAAATTCTAAGGCTCTCCTAACACCTCATCCTTTGCTGTAATAAGGGCATCCCTAATAACGTGCGAAAATATTTTAAAAATAATTAACTGAACAAAATTTAAAATCCACTACACCAATCCATCTCTCAAAAATCATGACGAAATATCTGAATGGATGCCGCACCTTTTAAGGAAATATCATTCATGCTTTTTTAATCCCAAAGCATGCTCACAAATCAGCAACACTAATAGGAAAAATAAAACACTGTCTATGACAATCATTTCAGTTTGTTTGCTGAACCAAACATGTTTATATCAATGACAACATACTTATTTTACTATCGAATAGCAGCTTTAATACCAGTCAAGTCATAGATTTAAAAACAAAAACAAATCTATATGTTGGAAATTAATCTTTGGGAGGCTTGTAATCTGCTGGAAAAATGCAAATGTTTTCATTTTCTTAAAAAATCTTATTGTAGCAATTTTGTTGGTCATAAAACATTGATCAATGTGGAAAATGAACCAACTCACAAAAGTCACTAAAAATAAATGTATATCAAAATTATCTCAATTAGAGTCATGGTTATTTTGCTTTTTTGCCATGTTAACATATACTGTATGCTTCAAGTACCAGTTAAAGGATTTTGTGTACTATTGGTCAGATAATGTTGTTACATCAAGAGAATTCACCACATACAATAAAAAAAATGCTTGCCCCTAGCACATTTCACAGCTTCAACTGCTACAGACTGTCACTGAAAAAAATGCATTGGTCAGTCTGAACCATGTCAAGTAAACTATGGAAGTAGCATATCCACAACACAAACTGTGCTAGCACTTTCTTTTCAAGTCTAACCCAAAACCAGGTACAATTTGGGAGCCACTACTCCATTCTGTGAAAAGTGGTGGAACGTGGCTATCAGACATTTTGAAGGTGTGGTTGTACAGTACATTCTTGTGGCCCAAGCCAGGTTCCAGGCAGACAGCTGCATGACCAGTCCTACAGCATTAGCAACAGTGCATTGACGTTATTCAGGTGCAGCTCAGTACCGGTGTGTCTGATGTGAGTACTGTGGAGGCTGCTGGGAGGTAGTTGAATATCCCATGCTGCTCTGTGGCTGTGATGTGCTTGGTCCAGGGTTGGGATAAGCAGCATGGGGATTGGAACGCTGGAAACCATGAAGGAGAAGAGAATTGATTCCTACAGTGGATGCATTTATAATACAAATACAATACCCATTAATTTTTTGAGGTCTCTGTGCTGTGTGGGGCAATAATTAACAGGGACTACAGCACAGTATATCAATCACTTGTATTTACAGTGTTCTACTTATTTTCATTACAGTAACTAAGCATATGAACACCAGGAATATTTGATTGAGAGCTAGTAACAAGTAATGCTGTTTGTTACCCATTCTGAACTGTTCCTTCTGAATTCATATCTGTCATGTCACCAATGCCACTTCAACTATCCAGACATCTTATGCTTACCACTGTGGTACATCAGTGTGTTTAAAAAAAAACTTACAGCCAAAAATATCCTAGGTGCTCTCCATTGGGGTTTTCTTCCCCCTCCAAGAGCACATATTTGGAAGGTTTGTGGTGTATTTAATATCAATGATAATTCAAGGAAATTTCTCTGGGAGACCTTTGCATATGAGATTAATTTTGGTTTATTGGAGCATTCACTATAAGGTAGGTGTTTTCTAGACAGTCAAGAAGAGATAGTCCCTGCCCCAAAGAGCTCACAAAGAAGCCAAAATCTTGTACCCGTATAACCTGCCCAGGACCAAATGTGGGATACAAAAAAAAAAAAAATGAGAGACGTATTTGTTTAATTGTTACAGTTTAAAAAGCTGTAATTGATGTGGGATTTATTTCTTTAGCTTAAACACTTAAACTCTTCCTTTTCATGAGTCTTCATTTAGATCAGAAGTTAAGTTAGATTCAATAAATGTGTTGAGATGGCTACATATTGGGGAAATAAAAATAAAGGGATGACCTTTATAAAGCAAGGTAGGTGGCTACTCTTCACACATGCATTTAAGGGACTGAATCACTCTCTAGGTGTGTGATGTGGAGGGGAAAAGAAATCGTTCTAACAGTACTTCCAGCCAGCAGGAATACATTAGCATTGCTGTACATCATAGCTCACATGATGGCTGAGCTGTTACGACATTTATCTTCACTCTTGAGAGACACACTACGCACTTACTGAGACGTGTCAGAGTAACAGATCAGCCATCATATGATCCAGTTCTGTATAATAAATAAAGGGTATGTTTAATGGTGCAAAAATCTCTGGGTGTACTTTTTGGTAACATGTGCCTCAAGTATGCAGGAAACTGAAAAAAACTTTGAAGTTTAAAATTAGCCATTAATGTTTTATTTGTAATATAGTTAATAGGCTTCCACAACCTGACTACTGAAAAATGTTGCTTATTTATTTTATGTGGCCAATTACAAGATGACTCAGTGCATTCACATCATGTAGAGCAACAAGTGACTTTTAAAAATAAAAGTTAAAATCCCAAACAACCCAGCCCGCTCTACCTCCAAACACCACTAACCCTCTCCTCATAAGACAAAAGCTTGTTACATCCTCCGGGGACAGGACTGCTCCAATTCATTTCAGTGTTGTCACATTAAATGTTCAAGTTGAAACGTCTGAAACCAAGGGACATGGAAGTCTATATACCTGTAAAAATCCTTACCTAATTGCTTTTATGCATGACAGAAAAGGTTGCATAGGGGGAGAATTTATAGGCCAGCTTGCTTCAGGGAGATTAAACAAAGGATCTAGCTGCTGAGGGGATGTCTTAGTAAACCTCCTCAAGGGATGGTTATTTCCCTCAGAGGGCTCAGATGTAACAGTATGAGAGAACCAAGGGACAGGTGTTTGGACAAAACAATGGTGTATTTTAAATTTTTCTCCTTCCTCCTTGGGTTGAAGAATCTTAGGGGGAGATTCAGAGAGATGTGTCCCCATCAGTAGGTGGCATCTAATTGCTTTGGCCTCAGTGCTGTCAAGCTCATGTGGGTTCCTTCCATCTGCCTTATTTACTATATGTAAACTCATGAGTGCAATATCATCCTTGCCTTCTTAAAAGTCTGGGGGAAATAGACTGAATTTCTTAAAGTCAAACATTATGCCTTTCAAAGGCATGGCAAAAAGGTGAGCAGTCAGGAGGAGCCAAAGCACTTGCAAGAGCTGCTGAGACAGTGAAGGGGCAGTTACCACTACTCCATGCAAAAATAGCCCTATATGGCCCTTGTTGAAAAACACTGCCGCCTCAGGCAGTAAGCCTGGGAGGGATGTTAGTGGAGTGAGAAAGCTGAGGAAGGACCACAGCTTTCCTCAACCTAGATGAGGGTGACAGGTGGACTCCCTAAGCAATCCCTGCGTACACGGAGGGTGATTCAGAGCTCCCTGATTTCCCAGCTTGTAGACTTCAATCCATGCTCACAGGAGAGGTAGCTTGGGTTTGCTCTGATTCCCATGCTCTCAGGTCAGCTGCCACTGTGAAGTGGGGTGAATAGCATGTGAATAGTGCAAGCAAGTGGAGATCCCCTGCCCCAACACACAAGCCCTACACCTCTTTTCCTTAGCTATGTCAGTCAGCATGGAAGAGAGACAAGAGGTTCTGCTGCATCTGCCTTCTTCAGAGACTCAGTCAGAAAGGAGTCAGCAGAAATGATGCCAAAACAATCTCTGGACAGCAACTGACTTAGCTGCCTGCAGGTTTAAGAGGGATCAACCCTCGTGTTGGAAAATATTTTGTAAATGCACACTCCACTGAGGGAGAGACTATTATAGTTACATTCTGAGGCAGCCCTTGCTGCACAGTGCTTAAGGTTGAACAGAGCTTTCTGTTTAGAACTGATTATTCAAAGTGCTTTAAAACCCACATGCATAGTGAAATGGACCTGAAAATTGATACACTAGCTGAAGTCCTGGGGTAGAGTTAGTGAAGAAAATTTGGGGTCATTTGGCTATGGAGCTCATGACATGCAGCTCCTGCAAAATGACCTGCCTTTATGTTTTTAGGTTTATACCTTTATGTGTGCAGAGCCAGGGGAAAAACTATAGGCTTTATGAGGATCAGGGCCATACCACTGGGCTACCTGAGTGCATCTAGTCAATGATCCCAAGAACCAGTTTTAAAAGTCAATTATTTCAAAGTTATTGGACTTTCATTCTTGTTTTATGAAGTAGTACATAGGGGGTATGGCAAGCAAACTGACAGCAGCTATCTTACAGAGACAGAGGATCTAACTTCTCACTTGAGGAAAGTGTTGTTATATCTTTCACAATATAAACATGCTTTAGTCCCTCATTTTGAAAAACCCACCATTGACCCCACTGGCCTCTCCAACTAACCACCCATCTCCCTTTCCCTGTCTACAATCACTGTCTGGAGTTCCTCTGCACCTATTCCATCTTAAACCCCTTCCAATTCAGCTTCTGCCTCTAGGGGCTGGTCCACACTAACCCTCCACTTCGAACTAAGATACGCAACTTCAGCTACGTTATTCAAGTAGCTGAAGTCGAACTATCTTAGTTCGAACTTACCGCGGGTCCACACGCAGCAGGCAGGCTCCCCCGTCGACTCCGCGTACTCCTCTCGTGGAGCAGGAGTACCGGCGTCGACGGCGAGCACTTCCGGGATCGATCCGGGATCAATTTATCGCGTCTAGACAAGACACGATAAATCGATCCCAGAAGATCGATTGCTTACCGCCAGACCCGGAGGTAAGTATAGACGTACCCTTGCAGTCCACTGAAACTAGACTCTCCAAGTCTCTAATGACCTATTCTCTAGGCAAAACTCAAAATCAGTACTCCATCCTGGTCAGCCATCTGTGACACTGTTGAGCATGCTCTTTTTCTTGAAATCTTGTCCTCACTTGGCATCCATGACTCTGTCCTCTCCTATTTCTCTAATGGCTCCTTCAGCATGTCCTTTGAAAAATCCTCTACATCTTCCCTCCAACTTTCTGTAGCTGTTCCACCACTCCAAAGATTCTCACCTTGGTCCCTTTCTCTTCTCCCTCTATGTCTTATCTCTGGGTAATCTCATCCACAAACACAAATCCAACCACCATCTCTACACTGATGACTCACAGATCTACCTCTCTACTTCAGAAAGGTCTACTTTTGTCCAAATTAAAATCTCTGTCTATTGCTGGACTTCAACTCAGCTCAACATGGCTAAAACAGAGCTCTTAATCTTCCCCCGCAAGCCCTGCGTGTTACCTCGTTTGTCAATCACTGTGGACAACACCACCATCCATCCTGCCTATGACTCAGACCCATAATCAGGGCATCAGCTTTGACTATGACCTCTCTCTAGGTCCTCACCTATGTCTAAATCTAGCCAATTTTTCTGCATTGCTTCTCTAAGGTATGGCCTTTTTTTAATCCATCCACACAGCTAAAACTCACTTCCAGGCTCTCATCTCACATCTCAACTACTGCAATGTCCTTTTCTCCAGCAAATGCAACTTTGCCCAAGTCGTATCCAGAATGCTGCTTCAAATCATTTTCCTAGCCTGTCACTTTGACCACATCATCCCACCCCCCCTTTGCATCCCTCCACTGGCTCCCTCTTCTCTATCACAAAACAAACTGCTTTTCTTTACTTTCAAGGCTCTTCACTGCCCATCCCACCCTAGCTATCATCTGTTGTTCACTATTGAAATGTCAGCTCCTGCCTCCCTAGCCCGCTTGTTAAATTTTCAAACATACACCTTCATACTTCCTCCCATGCTGCCCCATATTATCTTTCTTCAAACCCTCCTTGAAACTCTTCTTTTCCAACTTGACAAGAGTTAGGACGCTCTTGTCCAGAGACCACTCCCTATATCATGCTAACCAATATTGTCTCATTATTTTCTTATATTCCCTGATCTGTCTGTATCCATCTGTTGTCTCTTGTTTTATAATTGGCTCCCTGAACCAGGGACCATCCTTTTGTTCTGTGTTTGCACCGTGCCTACCACAATGGGGTCCTGCTCCGTGACTAGGGCTTCTAGGTACTAAGGTAATACTAATAAAGAATAAATAATAATAAATAATAATAATAATAATCACAAGTTATTGTTTCCTTGCCACTCCTAACTTGACTCGCGTCAGAAGTTGAAGTTGCAGGATTGATAGTTAGGAAAAAAAAAAATCTTATTTTTTTAAATTGAGTGCACTTGATCTGAAAGAAGCTGAGATACAATAAATACGGAACCCCACCATGCCATTATACAAAATCATTTTTAGAGTAGAGTTGCACTATAAGTAGTTTCTTCTAAGTTACAATACACAAGAGCCAAATATAGAATATATGGAAAATTGAAGTTGAGATACCTGATAGTCTGAGGTCATGATAAGTCCACCTGAGGTAGTGGTAGGAGGAACAACTCTCACTTTTTTCAATGGGGGTCCCTGTGTATGACTGTTGTCTTGGTTCCCTGGATGACCAGTTCCATTAGTATGGTTATTGCCCTGCTGCTGCTGCTGGTTCTTCTCAATTGGTTAAACACAAAGAAAAATTTCAACTCAGAAGCAGTACAAGAGCAGCAAATGTGAAATACTGAGGTAAAGCTCAATGAGACAAGACAACACTGTATTTTAATACTTACTTTGTCTCCTTTATCATCGGGTTCTTCTTCTGTTAAAAATTCTCGTTTTGGGTAAGGGATCTGACAACCTGCAAAAACACTGCAAAAACAAATTAGCAGTCTTTGTATATCTGCCTAGAATCAGCGAGGTTAGTCGTAGATGAAGATCTAGTATTTTGTCCTGTCTAGTTTCAAATTTCCTGAGCCACAGCCTAATATATCTGTCAAGTAGTTTACCCCTTCTTAATAACATCATTTACTTAGCCTGGGTATTCACATGTATTTGTTTTAACCTTTTGGTCATTTTTATTCTTCTCCTTCCAACTCCCACCAATTTGTCTGTTTCTGGGTAATATGGTGACCAGACTGGAGTTGGAGAGATGGAAGAGTCCTGTTAGATACCAGAGTCAATTCCTCTATAAGTGCACAATGTAGGTCTCTTCATCCAGTTATACAGAAATTCATAAAATGTTGAACTAAATAAAGGTCATCAATAATTGTGGTCCAGATGGTTAAAAACTCCATTACCAAATAAAAAAACATTAACTGTGACAAGACCTGGAAGCTTTTGGAGGTATGTGGTCTCTCACCTTAGACTCATGGACATACATGAATGAATTTGTTACTGCTAACCCAAGCTAAGATTTCTCCACTCGTAATCATATGGATATACCTTTATTTATAACTAGCCTCTGTACCTGCGAACATGCTATTAATTTTGTATTAAAATGCTGCCAATGTAAGGTTGAGGGAAAAGAATATTGACCTAAGAGCAGTTTCTGCAAAACCAAACCACTTGCATGACAGCACTAGAATATAAAGACAGGTCAGGAGCCGTTATAAATATTTCACTAAGCTGAGTTGAATTAATTTCATTTTAATTAACTGTTATAAATATACATAACACATTTTATAAATTCTTCCCTTAATAATGAAAAAAAGGAATGATATGCAGCATGTGAACTGGCCTTTCTAAAACAAGGCCACTCAAGCACTGGCAGGCCATCTTAGGATGCTTTATCATAGACTGTTCACACTTTTTGTCTGTAAGCTTTCTTATGTTTAGAATCTCCCTGTGCAGTTGAAAAGAAAGTGTGTCTACAGAAAATGGATTTAGGCTGTGAAGTATGAAAGTACAGAGAGCCTGTACTATTTCCCTCCCCTCCATCCCCTGAATTTACAACAAAGGGTAAGATGGAAAAATGTAAACTAATTAGTAAATGTCATCAGCATTCTAGAACAGAGAACTGGACCTGCAGGCACTTAGCAGTTGTCCACAAAGATCTGTAGCATGCATAATCAACCTGTCAGTGAATAACAGGATTAGTGCTGTGACTAACAGGATCAAAGTTTCATAAAGCAAGAGATTAATAGGAATGCTACTTAATTTTAAAAACCTCAAATGGCATTTTAGTTAGTATAGCTTTTTCTTTGCTTGTCAGACAGTAAGTATTTAATTCATTATTCACACACACAGGTATGTATTTATAGTAAGCAGTAAACAAAGAGCATACATTAAAAAATATCTGAATATGCTAATGGATTAATAAACTGACCACTTACTCAGATGTGGGAAGTGGATCTTCTAAGAAATAAGGATCCTGCATAGCCTGTTCTGAGGTAATTCTCTTTATTGGGTCCATAGTAAGCAATTTCTGAAGCTAAGCAGAGTTTTAAAAAAAAGTTCAGTATTATGAAAACTATTAATGAAAGCCTTTGTCCCACTGTATTCTGACATGACAAACTGCCACCCATATGATGTAATTTCTAGATCCCAATCACTAATGGCAAATATGAACCATATTTTCCCCTCATGTTTTAAATATTAATTGAATTTGTTATTGAATAACCACTTGTTTCTACCTATAAAACTTAAAACTCACTCAAATAATTAGCTTTGCCATAAGTGCTCTACCAACAAAATCTTCGAAACTTCCCCCTGCCCCAATAAATCAATATACTGTAGTTTTGCTAGTCTGTCCTTTCTTTGTGAAGAAGCTTTATTTTAAAATTGATTCACACACATTAACTGAGTTTTTATGTCACACTGACATGCACATTTACTTGGAAGAAATGATCTTTCAGGAATTTTCATTTGATTTATAGTCAACCAATATTCTGACCAAGACCCCACATTTACTACAGCCCCGTTATAAGTACTATTTATATAGCACCATTGAATACCCACCACAGAAAGAGGCAATCATAATGTAATGCATGTCTAGATGGGATAGGAAACTCCACCTGCCCAAGTAACTCACAAATAGTGGGATCCAATGTGCATGTACTAATTATGAGGATAGTAGACTCACTGTATTTTAAATGTCTGAATGGCATTCAGAGGAGGGAGATGAGCAAAATCTTAGATCTTACTTTATTTATTGATCTCAAACCATAAGTGAAATCAATGGAAAGGCTCCAGCAGGTACAAAATGCACTGTCTGCCTCCTCCATGAGCACATCAAGCCTGTGCTCTAGTCCCTCCGCTGGGTGTGAGTTCACTTCCATAGCCAGTTGAAGGTCACTGTCTTAATCTTCATACTAACTAACAGATCGGGTATCAGCTGCATTACAGACCATATTTCATATTTCATCCAATGCCACCAAGAAAGTGATGCTCCTCTGGGACAATGCAGATCACAAAGCATGAGAGCACCAAGGACAAAGCAAAGTATAAGAATATTTCCAGAGGAAATCAGAGAAATTTAACCTGACCACTTTCAGGAAATACTACAAAACCTTCCCCTTTTATATAGTTTTTCCATCATAACCAGAATAACTTTAAAAACTAACCCACTTATCTCCTTCTCTTTCCCTTTCCCCCCAGTCAAAATAGCCCTAACCCAAGGAGAGCTTTCTATAACCAGAAAAGATAGTAGAGCAAGTGTCTCCAAGAAGCCCTCTACGGATTTTGCTATTGTCAATCTATTTTACGTGGAAGGCATTCAGATACTTACATAATGGGTAGCAGTACAAAATCCTAAACAGTATATATTGAGGGGAGGGGGAAAAACAAGACTGTCCTAATCACAGTGAAATAAAGTTATGTGCTCTGAGGGAATGATTAGCCAGCAGGCAGAAACTGGTCTTAAAGATGACTGTTACATAATCTCAAATGTATAGGAAGAGATACAGAAACTCTTTAGGTGTAAATTCAGTCCAAGTTGGAATAACTGATCTAACCTTAAAATATCCAAGTGTGGTACTGCTCTTAAACTCAATCAGCTTGATTTTATGAGAGGAACACAGTAATGTTGCAGAAGCTGTCTGGGCATTAATACTGCATTCATCACTATGGCATCCTCAGCCCATTTCAAATTCGGAAGTGAACACATTAGGGCCCTGTTGACACAGGGATGTTACATCGCATTAGTTTGTTCGCTGTGAGTGCAACAATTTAACTACATCAAACTGAAGTGCATCCACACCACTTTGTCATGTCAGTCTAAGGTGCCTCTATCTGTTATTCATTATATCCACACAGCTCTGCACTATTTGCTCAGTATTCTGGGTAGATATCCCATGGTGCACTGTTCCACCACAAAGATCCATGCTATGTGATTTTTCTTGTTGTGGATGCCTCTTCAGCAGGATGATTTTTCAGTAGGTGGATGCCTACTGGAAAATGCAGGAAATTTGGGGGTGGGTCAAATTAATAAAACTCCCTGTATTTCTCTGCTGGCATCCATTAATTTTGTCAGTGCTATTTTTGAATTGCTGTCAGGCAGCATGGAGGACACACTGCTGAGCAGGGTAGATAAAAATTCATGATTTAAAAAAAAAAAAATCAGATTTTTTTTTTTATTTAAATCGTTTTTTTTTTATAAAGATAGTTTTAATTAAGATACCTTATAGCTCAAAGATATCTCATCATGGAATAGGGATTATAAATTCAAATTCTATAGTATGAGACAATATATTCATGTAATGTTTAAGAAAAGTTTTTGTAAATTAGTTCCAATCGTTCACGGATTAGGGGCCCAATCTTATGGGGTTCCATGGGCTTCTGTATAGATTATTTAGGTTAATCTTTCTATCTACCCAATGGGACTCAGTACTCAGTCTAGAAGATACCACCAGAGATGCTTAGTTTTGCAGTTCTCAAACTGTGGATTTGTGTCTCCAGAAATAACATGTTTGTTAACAGCAAAAATGTTTTAAATAAATAATATATAGAGGTGAGAAATAACAGACCTCAACCCTATTGTCCCTCTGCAAATTTGTGTACATAGAGTCAATTCCTTACCTCTCGGTAAAAGTGCAAAGTTTCAAAAAGTTCAATGAATAGAAGATTGTTGGGGGCGGAATAGATCTGGACAAGGAGATGAAGTCTGGAGATAAATGTGAGAAGGGAGGGACAGGCAGTAAAAACAAAAGCGAAACTGTTTGAGCAGCATATTCCAGAAGTCTTGAGGTCTTTCTGAGTGTAGCCTTCATTGATTTGAGATCTACCATACCATTCTCTCACTAGAAGGGAAAACCATTAATGGCAGCAGGCCATAAAAGAGACCCAGTTTGGGAATATTTTAATTAAGTTCCTCTACCTCTGGATAAGACAGGCATGCGTGCAAAATGCAAACTGCAACAAAGAAATGCAAGGCCTGGTTGCCCAAATGAAACAACATCATGAGAAGTGTTCCTTCTCAGGAAGAAGCTGTGTTGAAGATGATGAAAGAAACATGTCTAAACATGCAGGATCTTTGGGTTGGTAAACTTTATTTCATACTTTTCTTAAGGACTGCCTGTCTTCCTTCTGGACTATTCTTGAATTCTCATGTTTGAGCAAAAAATATAGTTAGTCTATGGTACTATCATTTTAGATGCAGTTGTGATAAAAAATAAATAGCTGAAATAGGCAGATCTTCCTTTTACAATTTCACCTTTAAAGTAGTACTGAGTGTCAGTGAATGCAATGAGTAATACTAAATGAGCAGTATGGTAATCATAATTAAACTGCATTGACTTATTTTTGTTTAGGAGAATGCATCCTCAAAATACAGGATTCTGAAGACTATCCACCTTCAAGATCACCATCATTTTCTATAGTTTCATAGTTATCTGCCAATGATAGTGTTTCAATCACATCATGTATGTCACATAGCTGCAGTATATCACCTGTAGCAAAAAGAAAAAAAAAATCTCCATCATCCAGAAACAGGTATAGATAAGTTTGTGATAAGAACCAGCAGATTACAAAAAGAGGTACTTGATGAAAAAATTGCCCGATTTGTTTATGCAACAAACTCTCCTTTCCGTATGACTGAGAACCCACACTTCATTAACATGGTTCAGTCATTAAGACCAGGATACAGTCCACCCAACAGAGCAGATGTCACAGGCAAATTGCTGGATAAAGTGTATGAAAGAGAAATTGAGCAGTGTGCACAAGGTCTAGATGGGTGGAGCAATATCCACAATGATCTTGTTGTATGTGCTTGTGTGACAACAGAATAAGGGGATGTCTTCCTTACAGAAACAGTTGATACATCAGGAAATGCACACACAGCAGAATACTTACTAGAAGTAGCAGTAAAAGCTATAACAAACTGAAAAAAAAATTCAAATATCTAGTATGCAGCTTGGTCACAGACAATGCTGCAAATGTATCCAAGATGAGAAGAAATTATTTAGAAGAGAGTCTCAAGCTAATAACATTCGGTTTCAGTGCTCATTTGATGCACCTCCTAACCAAAGACTTCAGTGTTCCAGAAAGAAAGGCTAATGTTGTTGAAATTGCAAAATACTTCTGTAACAACCACTTTGCAGCAGCTGCTCTGAAAAAAGTGGGAGGAACCAAGCTAACTCTTCCACAAGACGTGCGATGGAACTCAGTAGTGGACTGTTTTGAGCACTATATCAAGAACTGGCCAAATCTGATGACAGTTTGTGAACAAAATGGTGAAAAAATAGATGGCACTGTCATAGTCAAAGTTCTCAACATTGGGCTTAAGAGAAATGTTGAACACATGCTGAGTACCCTGAAAACTATTTCTGTAGCCTTGAACAAAATGCAGGGAAATAGCTGTTTTATTGCTGACGCTGTTGAAATTTGGAAGGAACTTAGTGAGATCTTAAAAAGAGAAATATGCAATGACAGAGTTAAATTACAAGCATTAAAAAAATGAATGGGACAAGCACTATCTCCAGCTTATTTTCTTGCAAATATTCTCAATACTCAGTACCAGGGTCAAACCTTAACTGCTAAGAGGAGTTAGCGGCTATGGACATCCAGCAATCATCCCTCCATAATACCAACTATAATAAACTTCAGAGTTAAGGGTGAACCATTCAAGAAATATGTTTGCTGATGATGTTTTAAAGAAAATCACACCAGTGAACCATATTCAGAGACTGTTGAAGTGATAATTTCACATTTAACAGCAGTAGCTTCTTCTGCCGGTGTAGAAAGAATATTTTCTTCCTTTGGACTAATTCATTCCAAATTCGAGAAATTGTTTGGGACCTGAAAAAGCACAAAAGCTTGTTTTTCTTTTCCAGATTATGAACAAACAGGAAATGAAGGTGAAGACTACTGAGTTAGTTGCAGAAGCCAATATTTTAAGTTTCTCATGTTGACCTGGCTGACATAGTCGATTTAATTTTTTTTGTTTTTTAAAACATTTCAATTAACTGTTTTAGTTAAAAGCAATTTTAACAAAAACAAACCTGATTTAAAAAAACGTGAATGTTTAACTAAATTCAAAAATTCATATGCTTGTTTTGTTAAAGTATTTTATGGTTGCTGTTGAAGAAAAAAATCCAGAATACATAACGTTGTTGTTTTAGTTAAATAAAACAATTTAAATGTCTGTCTGGTGATGTTCTTCTCCTAATACAGCAAAATCCTCCAAATATTAATGATTAACCTGTTGAATTGGAGATAGTTCACCTCCCAATGACTTTATAAATATCTGCTTCAATTACCTTTTGTAAATGAAATAACCAAACAATTATTCATTTTCTGATATAACTGTAAAACTAATCTGAAAAGTTTTCAAAATAAATCACTTTAAAAATGTATAGTGTGTACCTTCTAAAAATGAAACCTACATCTATCTCTGAGTTGTGAAGAATATGTATTAAGGTTATAACAACCAACAAGAATGCACTTTTATGTAGAAATCCAGGATTAAATCGAGTCTTCCTGACTAGTGATTTAAATCATGATTTAAATCAATTTGATGGTAATGAATGTACTGGAACCAAGGAAATGTGTGTTTGTTTTTATTAGGAATTGACAGTATGAGGGATACTATGCCATTTATGGATGGAGATGTACCTCCATGAAATTTTTCAGCCAAAATGAATTCACTGGGTTAACAAAAAACACAAGTAACAAACTGCATCTTGAATAAAAACAAAAACAATTAAACAAGAATGTGCTGCAAACTTAAGACCAATGGAATGGAGGCATGGTCACGGAGTGCTGTAGGTGATGATCTCCATCTCCTGGGGTTGATTGTTGAGGGAATGGCCTATAATTAGGTTGACTGAACTCATTTTAGAGGATTTTGGACGGTTAGGGTGCAATTTTTGACCTTTGTAACAAAACGTGCTCCATCGCAGGTGTTTGCCTGTACATGGTCTCAGGGCCGGCTCTGGCTTTTTTGCCGCCCCAAGCAAAAAACGCTGGGCCCGCCGGAGCAGCAAAGGGGGGGGGG
>NW_020664490.1:3592351-3596628 GCF_002925995.2 Terrapene triunguis | reverse complement strand
GGGGGGGGGGGGGGGGACACAAACCGGCCGGCCGGAGCGGTGAAGGAAAGAAAAAACAAAAAAAATACCTGCAGGGCTGCGGGAGCGTGGGTGCAGAGGGACTCCCGGCCCTGCAGACCCCGGGCAGCGGAGTGCGCACCCCAGCTAGTGGGGGGAGAGAGAGAGAAGGGGGGCCCCCAGGGCTTCCTTAAGCGGGGCGCTGCCACGCGGCCCCCTCCGCGGGCGCCTCCTGCCGGGAGGGCTCCGCACTGCTCCAGTCGGCAGGCAGGGAAGGACGCGGACTGCCCTCCCGGCTTGCTGCAAGGCGCTCTCCTCCTCCGCCCCCTACGGGGCAGCGGGAGCAGCAAACCAAAAAGAAAAAACCTGCAGGGGCCGCCAAAGCGGTGAAGCGCAAAAAAAAAAAAAAAAAAAAAAAAAAAAGGATTAGATGGAATGCCGCCCCTTGGAATCTGCCGCCCCAAGCACAAGCTTGCTCCGCTGGTGACTGGAGCCGGCCCTGCATGGTCTGCATCATGTCCCTTTCCAGGGCCATGTGTTCTCTTTTGATCCTTAGAGAATGCACCAAGAAAACCATCCCTCCACAACTCTGCCTTCATAGTCCTCTTTTGGGATGAATTGAATAGTTCCTGGAACAGATCTTCTCTTGCTTCTTCTCCCTACCCCCCATTCAAAGATTTGTCACCTTCTCTGTGGGTGATATCTCCCCTCTTTGTGAGCACCATGGCATTACAGGTGCTAAGGAAACTCAGAAAAAGCACAAGTACTTATTGCGCCAATTCTAGTCTCCAGGCCAACAATGATCAAATGTTTCTTTTCCACAATTTTGGAATGTCATTCCCATCTTCTCCTCCCATGCAGAGGTTCCCATTGAAATGGTAAATTGTTTTGTCAAATTACTTCCCTCTACTATAGGCCCTCTATAACAAAGGTTGAGTAACTGTGCTAGTTTGAGTAGGTGTGAGGATAGTTGGTTGCCTGTGCTGGTTTCAGGTAGGTGGAGAACTACAGGGATGGGTGAATGGGGGCAGCAGTCAGCCAACTAGTTATTCTATGTGCAACCTTGCAGGCTTATCCTCATGTTGGAAGATGTAACCCTGAGGCAAATCCTGAAGCAATGGGCAAACCAGAAAGATACACAACATTCCTATTTACCAACACTCCTATTTATCTCACACCTGGGGCAGGAGTGGAACAGAAACACTAGATATATGGGCAATCCTGAGAGAGCTTCTGTGCCTTCCAGTGTGGTGCATGACAAGACAAACCACTATCTTTGCCTTAAGTTCTCTTTCATAACACCTACGTAAAGTACACTTCAAAGTTAAAAAAGTTCTGGACTAGCTGTTCTAAAAGCCAAATGCCTTTTAATGTCTTATCCCTTCTGAAATGTCTCTATCACCTATTTTGGGCCAAATACCTCAAGAAATCTCAACTTTACTAAAACTGAATGCAATGATGAAAATGAGCCAATGTACCTTTTCTATTATTTTTTCCTCTTTCTGGATCTGCCTCTAAAATAAACATGCTTGCCTTCCAATGTGTTTGATTTTTTTTTTTTTTTTTAGGTCCTCTGGTGCTGACTTTTTGACCTAGGGGTGAATGGGAGGAAGGGAGAGGGAATGGGAAGCAGCTTGAGAAGGGTGGTATGGAGGTGATAAGTGTGGCTAGTGGTTGCAGGATTTCATACTGTAAAGAAAGAAAACTTAACAGCCATACGTCTCCAGTTTAGATACCATTTTGAGCATGCTGGGGAGGGAGATGTTAAATGCCAAGTAGGTAGAAGAAGATTCCTAGCTCTGTCAAGTATGGTGTCAGGAAAGAAAAAGTAGTTTAAATCACCCAATGCAGTTATGTCATAAGACAGGACACAATATTTGCTGGTAGAGCTCCCCTTTGCAGCAATTTCAGTCTGGCTGCTGGTAGAGATTTTTTCCACATCAGTGTGTCCACATGAGGTTCTCATATAATGTCCAAATCTGCTGTTTCATAGTTCTTGGCTGCCCTGATAAATCATCTTCTGGTTGGACCCCATGGCAAACCTGGGGTCCAGGCTTGTGGCAGGATTTGGGGTGCTTGCCATGTTGTCTTGGATGCTTGCTGTTTTGTCTGAGGTCTTTTGTGGATAACTATCCACCACATAATTCTCAGGTTTGGTGATGGCATTCCTTGCAAAACACAGTCAAGATCCTCAGAATATGGGCAGGTAGTGGGAGCGTTTCCAGAGGTCCCTTGTGCTTAGGTACTTTTGCCAGAGCTCCTTTGTTTTGACGAGGCATTGGGACATCTCCAGGAGAGCCTCCTCTTCTTTATTTGCTCTAATAGTATCTTGTAGATGTCTGTATTCCAGTGACTCTTCTACAGATGGGACTAGACATGCAGCTCTTCCAAAGACAGCAATCAAGTCCAGAACTGCAAGGGTTTACAGAGAACCATGGGGAAGGGGGAGCATGGCTGTTATAATGGATATGGATACTCTGGTGTGCGAAGTCATTACTATTGAATACTGGTATGGAAAGGGGGTACTCCTGGCTGCTTGCCACCCTTTAAACAGAGAGGTGACATCCAGTCAAGCTGACCCCAGAAAAGTGGAGGGCACAGAGACAAGCTCATCCAGCTGTGAAGCAATGCAGTGTGGGGTATAGTAGTTGGACGACTGCCAGAAGCAGAGTAGCTAGGAATGCGTCCACACAAACATTAAAGCAAACAAACTCAATGTGAAGTAGAGTTGCTTCCATTCCAAGGATTACTTACTGCAATGTAAGATGCCAAATAATTTGGTTTAAAAACAAGTTGTGAGTGGACACAAGGCCCTTTAAGGCAAACTAACTACAGTTACTCTGACGCAACATTTCTAGACAAGGCCTAGAAATTCTTTCATTTTCTCCAGCTCTCACACAATATTTTCTTCTTTTATTGTGAGAAGAGTAGGTCAAAGTAGTGGGGTTTCCACTCAATCTAAAAGCGGTGAAATATGTGGTAGTTTCAAGACCAAGTGCCATACACCAAGAACCCTGCTTTCCACACACGAGAGTTTCACCTTCTCTGACAGTTCCATTAATATAGTGAAATGTAGCTGTGACAGGGGAAGTTGTGTAGAATGAGATGGTCCTTCACATACCTAGGCAAATCCCATAGCAAGTTTAGAAGATAAAGATAAAAATTTGGAACTTAATGCTTTATTGAATGGTGAAGCCATGCAAAGAAAGGCGCACAAGGCAATGGGCTCTCATTACTTACGTCACTCAGTAAGTGGACTGCTGTATTTTCCAACCAATTGTTGCTTTTATAAACAGGTGTGAATCTACTTTGAAAAGTGACTATATAAAAATGGAACCTTCTAACTCCACGTCTGCTCCCTGTATTTGGTTTTTGGTTTATTTTAGTGACAAATTGTTTTTTTCAATTGCTCTTTACTCCTGTTAGCACTGCAAAGCCAACTATTTCTTTTGTGCATAACTGACATAATGGTTTACTAAATTCCAGTCACACCTAGTCACTGATGGAAGTCTTTAAAATAGTTATATACTCAACTTGCAGCATGAGATTCATAAGCAGTTCTTCACGGACTGCACGTGGCTTTAGTGAAGCATCAGTTTGAATGGAACTGTTCTTACACTGACTCAGGCACCGGAAAAGGAAAGAGGGAGAGCCGATACGCTGAATGGCATCTCACAGCAAAAGCTAAACAAAACAACATCCTGGCATAGCATTATGGTGATTAGATTATGGGGCTACCAATAAGATGCTGATGAGTTCTAAGCACACTGGATCACAAACTGGCAGGAGAAAATAGAAAAAAACAGTGGAAATTCAGAGCTGAATGACTATGCAACTATCACGACAGAGAAGAGATTGAAACTCACACATTTTCTGTTCCACTCGGAGTGCAGAAGTATCTATTAGTAAAAAATAAGAGTAAAAATTGTCTAACCTTGGGAGAAAGGAAAGCGAGCTTTCTGCTGTGAGGTCATCCTGTCAGCACAGAGCCTAGCTGCATTGTATCTGGGGAGGGAAATGAGGTTCCAACTAACTCCAGAAGGGACTCTGCAGTTTAGCATAGTAGGAGTAGAGTGGCTGGGTGCACTGTCTCAAGACCATAGAGACACAAGGGAAACTCAGGGAAAGAAAGAAAATAGAAATAAATTATAAAAAAAGAGATAATAGACAACATGGGAAGAAGTTGTTAGATAAGTCCCCGATAAGTTCTGCATGGAGGGAGGGAGGGAGGGAGTGTGTGTGTGTGTGTGTGTGTGTGTGTGTGTGTGTGTGTGTGTGTG
>NW_020664490.1:3552309-3592341 GCF_002925995.2 Terrapene triunguis | reverse complement strand
TGTGTGTGTGTGTGTGTGTGTGTGTGTGTGTGTGTGTGTGTGTGTGTAAGGATCAGCGTGTGAAAAGGGGAAAAGACTCTTGAGAAATCGGAGAGCCTATGAAAATTTGCCCCATTTATGAAAATTGGAAAAAAGTGTTCCTGGGAGCATCATAGAACCCAGAAATTCACTGGTGCTGGGAAGAAGTTATTCACCTTATGCAGTAATGATGGTTTTTTGAGATGTGTGTCCACTGCAGGTATGCTTGGGTCCCTCTGCTGCTGATCTGAGAACTTCGGTAGCAGTGTTTGTAAGGCCCACACATGGGCAGTCTCTCCTCGTACTGCACCACGAGACTAGTCAGCGCATGCAGGCTAAGCCCCCTCAGTTCCTTCTCTACCTTAGAAAGCAACAGAGGGTCCTGTGGCACCTTTAAGACTAACAGAAGTATTGGGAGCATAAGCTTTCGTGGGTAAGAACCTCGAGACTTGCATCTGAAGAAGTGAGGTTCTTACCCACGAAAGCTTATGCTCCCAATACTTCTGTTAGTCTTAAAGGTGCCACAGGACCCTCTGTTGCTTTTTACAGATTCAGACTAACACGGCTACCCCTCTGATACTTGACTTCTCTACCATAGAGTTACTGACAGTGGGTTGTGGAGCACCCACAGGGAGACATATCTCAAAGAACCATCGTTACTGCACAAGGCGAGTAACTTTTTCTTCTAGTAGTGTCCCTATGGGTGCTCCACTGTAGGTGACTCCCAAGCAGTATCCCTTCTAGAGGGCTGGAACTTTGGAGTCGGGTCAGTTACAGATGACAGTGCTGTGGAGCCGAAGATGGCATTGGAGGCGGAGTCCCCAGTGATCACAATGTTCTGTAAAAGCATGGACTGACACCCACATTGCTGCTCTACAGATAGGGACATTCCTGAAGAAGGCAATGGATGAGGAGATCAACCTTGTGAAGTGTGTACCAATAGTATTTGGAGGTGTCATATTGCGAAGTTGGTAACATTGTCTGATACAATTCGAGATTCACTTGGAAAGTCTTTGGGCTGATACTGCTGAGCCCTTGGATCATTCCGCAACAAAGATGAAAAACCTGAGGGACTTCCTGAAGACCTTCATCTTGTAAAAGGTAGAAGGCTAGGGCTCTTCTGAAATCTAGAGTATATAATATAGCCTTTCTGTTGTCTCAGTGAGGCTTGGGATAGAAGGCTAGAAAATTAATCAATTAAATCACGTGAAACAGGGAGGTTATTTTACAAATGAATTTTGAATGTGGTCTGAGCGTCAGGGCTGGCGCTTCCACTAGGCAACCCTAGGCAGTCGCCTAGGGCGGCAGGATTTGGGGGGCGGCATTTTGCCATCCTCGGTGGCAATTCGGCGGTGGGGGTCCTTCCGCTCCGCGTCTTCGGGGCACTTCGGCGGCGGGTCCTTCACTCGCTCCGGGACCCACCGCCGAAATGCCTCAAAGACACAGAGCGGAAGGACCCCCGCCGCCAAATGTTCAGAGGAGTGCTGCCGCCCAGGGCAGCAAAAACCCTGGCGCCGCTCCTGCTGAGCGTAACCTTCTCTGGAAAGAATACTGTGTGGGGGGGATGTGCCATCAGAGCCACTATTTCTCCTATTCTCCTGGCTGAAGTAATCGCTACCAGGAAGGCAGTTTTAATTGGGAGATATGTAAGTGAACAGGTGGCCATGGGTTTGAAGGGAGGCCTAGTCAGTCCTTTCAGTACCAGGTTTAAGTCCCATGTGGGTGTAGGAAGCCGAAGTTGTGGGAAGAGGTTAACTATACCCTTGTGGAATCTTCTGGTGTTTGGGTGCAACAGCACTGAGTATCCATCTACTGGATGGTAGAAGGCTGTTATAGCCACTAGGTGGACTCAGAAAGCTTAGAGACACCCTAGATCTTTTTAGGGACAATCTAAGATTTGTGGAAGTCTGGGAGATTTGTTGGGATGTACATCAAAACTAAAACCTGGACCATTTTTGTAGGTAAGTATGTTGTGTCAAGGATTTCCTACTGTGTAGTAATGCCCCTTGCGCCTCCATCAAAGAGGAGCTTTCCAAGTGTTTGAACTGAGGAGCAGTCATGCATTGAGGTGGAGAATTGCCAGGTTGGGATGTAGGGTACGTCCTCTGTTCTGCGAAAGGTGGTATGGTGGAACTGGAAGAGAGATCGGTGGGCACATCACGAGCTGTGACAGGTAAGGATACTAGGTCTGTCTCAGCCAAGCAGGAGCAATCAGAATGATGTGTGCTCTGTCTCTTTTTATTTTCAGCAGGACTTTTGATAGTAGGGGAAAAGGAGGAAAGGCGTAAAGAAGGTCCCCGTCCCAGGGGAGGAGGAGAGGATTGCCTATGAAATGTTGTCCTATCCCTACTCTGGAACAATAGCATGGACATTTCTTGTTCAGGTAAGTGGCAAACAAGGCTGTGGTTGGTGTCCCCCACCACTTGAATAGATTGTGAAGTACTACTGGGTCTAGTCCCACTTGTGGTCATGTAGGAATCTGCAACTGAGACTGTCTGCTATCGAGTTCTGTGTGCCTGGGAGGTAGGCTACTGACAGTGTGATGTCGTGGGAGATGCACCAATTCCAGAGTCTCATTGCTTACATGAAGCGGGAGGGTGAACAAGCTGCTGTCGATTTAGGCTATGTTGTCTGTTAGGACTTTCATTTGTGATCCTTTTATTAGTGGGAGGAAGTGGGCACAGGCATTCCTGACTGCTCTTAGCTCGAAGAGGTTGATGTGAAGGGATCTCTCTGAGGGAGACCATTTAGACGTGCACCCCACCCTCTGAACGATGCATCAGTGGTCAGAAGCAACAACGGGGGGGGGGGGGGTTGTGAGAAGGAGATCCCTTTGCAAATGTTGGTTGGGTCTCTCCACCAGTCTAGGGAGATTTTGACCCTTGTGGGTAGTGACAGGGGTTTGTCTAGTCCGTCCCTGTTTGGTCTGTAAACTGAGCTGAACCACGTATGAAGGCATCACATGTGAAGCCTGGTATGAGGTATTACCATTGTGCCTGCTGCCATGTGCCCCAAGAGTTGTAGGCTGTTTCTGACTGATATTTGTGGGCTCTTTTGAATGGTCTCTGTGAGTGTAGCCAGAGAGAGGAATCTGTGTTGAGGTAGGAGAGCTCTGGCCTGTAAAGAGTCATGGTCGGAGCCTATGAATTCCAGGTGCCGTACTGGAGCGAGGAGTGATTTCTGTGCATTGATCTGTAGGCCCAGTTCTAAAAGCAAATACATTGCAGCTTTGGTGACCCGGTGAGCCTCTTGGAGAGACCGGGTTCTGAGGAGGCAATAGTCCAGATAAGGATAGATCATGACCCCTTGGGAGTGTAAGTGGGCGGCCACCAGAGAGAACCTTGGAAATTACTCTTGGGGCCAATGATAGCCAGATGTGGAACACCCTGTATTGGTAGTTGTCTTGTCCAAGAGTGAATCTGAGAAATCACCTGAGAGTCAGTAGAACTGAGATACGGAAGTAGGCATCCTAAAGATTGAGGGCTGAAAACCAGTCTCCCTGTTCCAATGCTGTAATGATCATTGCTGAGATGACCATCTTGAATTTTGAGCCTTTACAAACTTGTTGAGAGCTGTGAGGTCTCATATGGGTCTCCAACCTCCTTTCCTCTTGAATATTAGGAAATAGCAAGAGTAGAACCCTATGCTTCATAGCTGTTGAGGTACTGGTTCTATGGCTCCTAATGAGGAGACTATCTACCTCTTGTTGTAGTAAACTCTTGTGAGAAGGGTGTCTGAAGAGAGTCAGGGAAGGGTGTTGTGGAGGGGGCGGGGAGGTAAAACAGGTAGAGTACCCTTTGCAAACAATCTCTAAGACCCATCGGTCTGATGTTGTGTGCTCCCAGGTGCTGCAGAACGCTGCCAGCCGGTGGCCAAATGGGTGGGAAGCGGTGGTTGTTTGTAGCAGTTTCGGGGAGTTATCTAGCAGCACCTCAACCAACATGTTGTAAGGATAAGGCCTTTTCCTGTAGCCATATTGTAAGGCCTAAGGCCTTTATCAGCAACCGTTAGCTAAGAAGTGGGAAGTCACATCTTCACATTCCATCTAAATTACATTAAAACAATGAATTTATAGCATCCACCACAATGAGTTGGGTGGGAGAAGAATTCTCTCTCTTGCCGGGACATAATACTCTTTGTTCGCCCGCTTGCATGTCAGTGTGACCAATGCTGGGGGTACACCATCTTGTTTTCGCAGGATTGAGGAGAGCCTCATTAATAGGAAGGGCAACTTTTGAGAAGGAAGATGAATGGAGGATGTCAAGGAGCTTGTGGTGTGTGTCCTTGACTTTTTCCAGCAGTAGCTGGAGAGAGTCTGCAACTCTCCTTGCGAGATCCTGGAAGAAGCAAAAATAATCAGCCAGGGATGGTGGGGGAGGCATGACAGCCTCATTGAGACGGAAAAGGATATGGTCTTTGGGGTCGCCTCTTCCTCGACATTGCTCTTATGCTCCTCCAGGATTTCTCCTGGAGGTTCTGAAGCCCTGGACACCGTGGCCGAGGGAGCATGTCTCAGGGTTCTCAAGTGGGGCTAGAAGCCCGAGAGGCATGGGGGCAGTATGTAGAACCCAGGGGTCCCAGTATGGGCCACTGGTGGTGGCATAGAGCCCGGTGATGGTGCCCATGGTTGACCGTACCAGGATAATGGTGGTGGGGCCATATGAGGATATGCCCCGGGGCCCTGTTAATATCTGGCACTGTAGGGAATGTGGGAGGAGTATTGAGATACTCCGTCCTCTGGTTCGCTGAGTCTGCACTAAAGAGCAGGGGAGAGTGGCAAGGCAGCGGGGAAGACTCTTGTGCTGGACAAAGACTTGGTGCAGAGGTCCCGGTACCGAGGAGAGGAGACTCTGGCACGCCGATTATACGGAGGTCCCTTGATTGCTGGAATTGCAGCCGTGCGGACTGGCTCAGTGTCACTGGTGGTGCCAAGGAGGATGGACATCTTGCCCACACCAGATGTTCATGTGCCAGATGGGCGTGTCGGTACTGATAGCGCTTTCAAGTGCTTGCTCCTGTCCTCCTCCCTCGGCGCTGTTGACTCGGTGCCCATGCCCATTGGATCTGGAGATGTGTCAATGGTACCTGCCGTTGTAGACTGTCTTGAGCCATGGGTACCGCGCTTGATCTGTCCTGGTGCAGACAGTACCGAGGATACCAACCATGCTGGGGATTGTTTGTGGCTAGCTTGTGGCTCACTCTGGGGACTTCCAGATCTCTTTTTTGATTTATGAGAGACATCAGCAGCTGATGTCATCACCCCATAGCCCTTGGATGTTGAGGAGTGTGGGGAAGACTCACATCTGCTTGGTGACTCTTGTTGCAGGTCCAGAAAGGGTGTGAGGGCTGCCTCCATGAATATAATCTTCTGCCTGAGCTCTGTCCTCGCAAGACCGAGGTCTAAGCTACTGACAAAGAGCACACTTTTGAGGGACATGTCCTTCCCGAGGCAACGAAAGCACCGTGAATACGTGTCTGCGACAGGGATAGCCTTGTTGCATGAGAGGCACTTCTTGAAGCCCAGAGACCTGGGCATACCCTGTTGGGGGGAAGGGCCCCCAACAAGAAAGGGCAGGAAGAAAAACAAATAAAATCTCTTTGTATGTATAGATTTATTTATTTATTTATTTTTGAGAAAAGAAGACACACTGCAATAACTCCTACTAAAAACTAAGCTCTAGGCTACAAAAGTAAGGCTGAGATAATAGTCGTTAATGGACTGCTGAGTGGGGTTAGCCCACGCATGCTGACTAGCCTTGTGGCGAGGCATGAGGAGAGACAGCGCATGTGCAGGTCCTAGCGGACACTGCTACCAAAGTTCCCCGATCAGCAGTGCAGGAACGCAAGCACACCAACAGTGGAGCACCCATAGGGACACTACTCGAAGAAGAATCTGGGTTCTGCCAACTTCAAGAGGGAAAAATCAATGTGCAATTTCATGAACATTTTCAGACTCAATCTTCCCCCTGGGGCTTGTCCCAAAAGCTCTGGTGGAATTAATATGGATATCCCTGATCTTGCACCCTGATTTAACCCCTTCTTTCGGGGTGGAAATCCAAAAACATTAGAGGTAAGAAATACACAGTTAAGGTATCCAAACAACTGCTGTCCTATAGTGATACCATGGGGGGAGGAGAGGGAGGACAAATATAAAACATTTTGTTAGCCCATCCTATCCATGATTACTTTGTGACTGGCTGTCTCCAATGAACAGAAAAATGAATCTCCAGGCCTTCAAGATTTGGAAAACAAAGGAGAAGTTTTCAGACCAAATTGGCCAGACCATTCACCCCTCTTCAATGAAGCTAATTTGCTCTGAACCAAAGTGATCCATTGTCTTATTGTGTGGGATACTAAAAGTGCTTATTATCAAGACCTATACTACATGGCAAGCTTGACCTACATTTTGTAGCAAGACCCCTGCAGCAGACTGGAAATGCAGCAGCTTCAGATAAATTAAAAAATTGAGGTTATTGAATTAAATATGAAAATGAATAATAGAATCACTACAGGTTTCAGAGTAGCAGCCGTGTTAGTCTGTATCCGCAAAAAGAACAGGAGTACTTGTGGCACCTTAGAGACTAACAAATTTATTATAGCATAAGCTTTCGTGGGCTACAGCCCACTTATGCATCCAAAGAAGTGGGCTGTAGCCCATGAAAGCTTATGCTATAATAAATTTGTTAGTCTCTAAGGTGCCAGAATCACTACAGTATTCCCAGTGATATTTAATTTGATATTAAATTTATGTTATGCTGCCCATACATTTTTAATCTTAATTTTCAAAGTGCTCCAGAATTTTGTGTTGGAAATGCCTAACTGTACTATAGAAGCTGTCAGGAGGAAACTAGAGATTTTGGCAGTTAGGTAGGAAAAAGTAGGGATTTTTGGCTCCTGGCAAGGAATGAAAAGCAGTTTGGGTTTATATGATAAGCGCATTACCTAATGCTGAAGTGATCAGTAATGAATCAGTTACCACGATTGACACTAAAATTTGCATAATCGGATTTGCTATTAGATTGCCTAATTGATATTTGAAAATGTGATAAAGTGACCTCTTTTACATACTGTAGAATTAGGATAAAATGGTGTATGGGGCGGGAGGGGAGGAGAAATTTTTCAGTAACTCTTAACTAGCAATTGTGTGCTACTCTAAGATTTTGTATTATCATGTGGAGCTAGCAGTGAAATCTTTGGCCTACAATAGTGTCAAATGTAGTCAAACTTGCAGGCAAAAGGCAGCACATCTGTACTAAAGCAGGGGTTCTCAAACTGGGGGTTGGGACCCCTCAGGGGGTCGCGAGGTTATACCTGGGGGGTCACGAGCTGTCAGCCTCCACCCCAAGCCCTGCTTTGCCTCCAGCATTTATAATGGTGTTAAATATATAAAAAGTGTTTTACTTTATTGGGGGGGGGGGTGCACTCAGAGGCTTGCTATGTGAAAGGGATCACCAGTACAAAAGTTTGAGAACCACAGTTCTAAAGGAAGAAAAAGGCAGTTGGAATTATTGGAAGCATCTTAGGCCTCCAAATTCTATAAACTACAATTTACCCCATTTCAAATCACAATAATGAGAGACAAGTACAAAAGTGGTGATGTATTGTCTGTATCACCATTTAAAACTTCATGTCCAACAGCACTTGTCAAAGGTGTATTATTCACTTATAGATAAGGCTGCAAGTTAGTCACAGATTCCATGACTTTCCGTGACCTCCGTAGCAGCCAGTGTGCCTGGCTCAGGGGCAGCTCAGGCAGCCCCTGTGCCAGGCGCACTGGCCACTGCTGGGACAGTCTTGGGCTCCTGTGGCCGCCCCCCCCCCCGCAGCAGAGTTTGGGTGTGGGAGGTGGCAGGGGCAGCGGATGGGGTGAGACGGGTTCTGGGCAGCGCTTACCTGGGGGACTCCACGGAAGTGGCAACATCCCCCTCCCTCAACTCCTAGGTGGAGGTGTGGCCAGGCAGCTGGCGCTGGGAGTGGGGTGGAGGGAGATTGGTGGGGTCGGGAGGCTCCCTACCTGGCTCCATGCCTGCCCCCCACCAGCAGCAGCAGAGTTCGGGTGTGGGAGCGGGCAGGGGGTTAGGGCACATGACAGGGTGTGACAGGCTCTGGGTAGTACTCACCTGGAGGGCTCCCTGGAACCACGGCCAATGGGAGCTGCAGGGGTGGTGCCTGCAGGCAGAGGCAGCACGCAGAGCTGCCTGGCCACACCACCGCCTACCAGCTGAGCGAGGGGGATGTTGCCGCTTCCGGCGAGTCCCGCAGGTAAGTGCCGCCCAGAGCCCACCTCACCCCGATGCGTGCTCCAACCCCCTGCCCCCTCCCGCACCCAAACTCTGCTGCTGCTTTGGGGGGGAGGGGCAGAGCCAGGTATGGAGCCTGCCGGCCCTGTCAATCCCCCCACCTCCCTTCCCAGCACCAGCAGGGGTCCCATGCCACGCGCCACTGCCCCCTCCCCCAGGCTGCCCTCCCCCAAGTTTTATTCACTGGTATTTTTAGTAAAAGTAATCGACAGGTCACAGGCTGTAAATTTTTGTTTACTGCCCGTGACTTTTACTAAAAATATCTGTGACTAAAACGTAGCCTTACTTATAGAATCACTTACTGGTATCATCCTCACAAAAATTACAGATATTTTTTGTCAAAAAATATACAATATGTTATTTACATGCAATGCCAAATATGTATTTAATTTAAATAATGTATACTTTTGCAATAAAACACTATGTAAACTATCTAATTAATACAAGAACCACATTTTATGATGCTCTGTTCTCATTCCTGATATGGTAAAAATTGGGTTAATTTTATTATGAGCAAAGTGGGAAAAGGCACTGGCTGCTTTGCTTATGTACAAAGATTCCCTAGTGTTTTGCATAACACTACAGACTTTGTATGTATTGGGTACAAATGTCTGCACTACACAAGCCACCTAGAGGTGTGTTTGACTCATTTCTTCAAAAGTGGATTTCCAATTCAAAGGAGGATAAGAAACCTGACAGTGATCAGTTATCAGGTATTATATCAAATGGTACTCTCCTGCAGAATGTAGGAATACTTCACAGTTGTTAATGCATAATGACAGAGGTCTCAATTATGCACTTTAATTAGATGTTTGATTTGCATAGTCACTGTATTTAAAAACAACAACTAACTGTACTGTGCTTATGAACATCTCTACTCAGATTGGCTACTGTAATCCATCTGCTGCAATTAACTCCTGTTCTCATAATTTTATGCTGTTTATCACCAACTAAAATGCTGCCTGGATTCACTCAACCTTTGGCTGCAGCAAATAAATTCCACAGTTTTCATGAAAGTAAAAAAAAAAAAAAACCAAAGAGCAAGGAAAGCGGGGCTCTGAAATTGCCAAAAGTGTGTTGGTTTAAAAACAAAAAGAGTAAAAATGCTTGGGCTTGATTATCCATTCAGTTGTAAGCGCCACTTCAATGGGAGTTTCAAGCAACCTATGAGACAATCAGGCCCCCCTTGACTCATTTCCTTCCTCTCTCATCCATCTCAGCTTCTCCTCTTCCTTCCAAGGTCATGAAACCTCTTGTTCCTATATATCTTTACATTGGAAAGAAGATGCTGGAATTCTCCAAGTTAAATTGATAGACTTGTTTCTCTTTAAACCTGCTGACAGAGGTCAGCAGTACTTTATATCTAGGTTTTTAAATTTGCCTAAATGCTCTTTAAAAATAAGCAATGTATCAACAATTCTACAATATATCAGTTTGCTAACATAACACACACAAAAATCAGTTCCTAATTCAGCAAGTTATTTAAGCAATATGACTACTTATGTCCTTATAATTATACAAAAGCGTAAGTACGTTGCTGAATCAGAGTTTTAGCAAGGAAATATTTTGGTATGCAGCTATCACAATTTATGAGAAGAACCTTTTACTAGGAAGCATCTATAAATAAGCCATTAAAAAAAGAGTTGTGCATCTAGGAAGCAGGCTCTTTAAATTTTATAAACTAAACTTTCAAAGTTCAATACAATATTTCCCAGAGTACATATTTGATACATTAAATAAGGAAAATGTTCAAATCAAATATGCATCCTCAAGAATTAATGATGTTTTTGTATTTATCAAAAATAGATTTTAATTTGATTTTTTAAAATACACAAATGTAAAAGCAGTAAAGTGCATTAAAAACAGAGCTGCAGTATCAAAAATAAAACCACAAATTTACCATGATTATTAAAAATAGAAAACCTGTGATGTACTGTATTCAAACGCCAATCCAGTTAAATTCTTCATGTAATCATTCTATTAGTCAGGAGCAATAAATGAGAAGTACTCTGCAGTGTTTCCAGTTCGGAAACTATACGTTAATAGTTTGGAGCACTGCAAATAAATTCAGTGAAAGAGCACTTGGCACCAGCCCAACCCCCAGTTTGACCACTGCTAACATATATGTGGCTTTTTCAATTGATATGACTACCAGAAGCTTACCAAGTGGAATGCCTTACTATCTGGTTTAACTTTATGTTTTTCCATATATTTGATAAGGCTGCAGTTGGTATACCTGAAAAAAAAAAAAAAAGTATTGTATACATCAATATCAGTACTGGGCATTTTTAGAGAAAGTTAACCTAGTGCTTATGAAAGATACTGACTGACAGCTCTAAGACTAAAGCTCCATTTTTGTCCATTGAATAGCTAAGGCACAGGCACCAGCACCAGATGCTTCCTTGTTGACAGAGAAATAACACTTTTGTCCTCCTAGCATGCTTGTAAAACATACAAAACGACCACAAACAAAAGTTCTCTGAATGATTTACATGTGTCTCAAGTACCATTTGGATTAGACTTCCTTTTCAGCAAGTTTAAATATCATTTTATCAGTCTGTACTGTTTTAGTGCCAGCAGGCATGGAGCTTAAATATTTAGTCAGCCCTTTCAACACTGTCCTAACAATACACTGGTTGCCTTTCAGAATCTCCCAAAATTCACTGCTTTTGGGATAGGCGCCCAGAGGCAATGCAACTGCTATTGTTTAAAACATAGTAGTTTAGCTGCAAGGCTAAACTGCAATAGGTCAGAACACGAATCTGCCTGGTGAGTGTGGACATATTAAGCCATTTGTATTAAATTGTTTCTATCCAACAGGTTCAAGTAGGAACAGTTCAGTTCTCTACTGCAGACAAAGACAAACTACTCTGTCAAGATGACTAAACGCACTTCTAAGAGACCCCATTGCCTTCACCTCCCCATTTAGCTTTGCCCCATGTACTGAGGGTTTGTCTTCACTACTGGTAAATCGGCACTGCTGCGATCGATCCAGCGGGCATCGATTTAATGAGTCTAGTGCAGATGTGATAAGTTGATGGCAGAGTACTCTCCCGTCAACTTCCCTACTCCACCTCTCCGAGAGGCGGAAGCTATGTCGACGGGAGAGCATGCGTGGTGCAGATACCACTGTAAGTCCATCTAAGCTACTTCGACTTCAGTTACATCATTTATGCAACTTACCTCGTTAGTGTAGACCAAGCCTGAGACTGCCAATTATACTGACAGTTTGTGTGGAAGTAGAGTCAGGCCACCAACTCTATTCACATATTTATCACAAAGGAACAATTTTCCATCACCGTACACTTGGCACAAATCTGAAGTTGTAACATCTAAGAAAGGCTGCGATTAGCAACCTCAAGAGTCATCCAGTTCCATTCACATACATGATCAATTTCACATCTGCCACTTTACTTCTCATTTCACTATACAATGCTTTCTGGATAACCAGCATCTGGCTTCTAACATTTTCTACACTTGAACAGCCACAGTACACTGAGTTTTAAGCATCCTGGTATCCTTATTTCCTCCATCATCTAAGCCATAATAATTGCATATTAATCCTTTACCATATGACTATAAGATGGTGCCTACTATAGCAAAGTATTTTTTAATAAGGTAATTATAATTAAGATAAAATAGACAACTAATCTCTCAAAAAAGCTCAGCAAAGCTTTAACTTACGTGTTTCTTCTGAAATCTTTCATTAATGTTGAATGTTCAGGCATCTTTTTTATGTCCTCCCAATCTTTATCTGCAAGATCAACATGCATTAGTACTTTCTCATATGCCTTTTTAAGGCGTTTGTATCAGGGTGACAATTTGTTCAACAGGAAATCACAAAGACAAACTGACAAGCCAGCTTGAGTCAGTCCCAACCCACAGGAACTACCTTCATTGCTCACTAAGATAGATAATGAGGCCCAAAGATGCAGTATACTCCACTCCTCCTAAAAAGTTGCCTTGGACAAGTGAGTCACACCAAGTCAAACCCACCATGATCAACCACAACCACCATATCAGAGAACCCAAAAGGAAATCAGTGGCGGTATCATTTCCTCCTCTCAGCCTTTCCTGTTCTAACTACCCCAAGTTCCTAATGGCTTAGTGGAGTGGTTCTGCGTGATCTGTTTTGCCATTAGGGTGCTTGGGATGGCATTACCCATCATTTGCAGCAGCCATTGTAGCTGCATCCACGCTCAACAAATATAAAAGTTTTAGCCAATTCTATCCCAGACACATGCTGTAATTAAAGGATATATGTCAGCAATGATTAAGGTATATTATCAAGTGCAGACTATGGATAAGGAACCTATTTCTCAATTTATTAATATATAAGACAAAAAAAAATCAAATAACTGTTAAAACTATTTTAATGTGACCCTGAAGTTTGTGATGTATCTTTCACTTTGTAAGTAGTTTTTAAGAATATAGTCAATCCCAAAACTCCAAGTCGGTAGCTTCTTTTTCTTCTGAATTATTTTCCTATTCTCTGGGATGGCATTTACCATTTTCCTGCAGACAAAGAACCATGTTTCTGGCGTAGAGACTATATGACATTCTCCTGTACCCGTGGATTTGAAAAATCTAGCCATCTGTATAATTTAGGTTTGTACTCCTGGAACTTTATGAGCTGCAGAACTTTACAACTGTTTATAATTGCATGGCATTAATGACAGAGAATAGACATCAACCTGAAAAACTGAGGACTTTGCTGGTCCATCTAGATAGAAGATGAGGTCAAAAATCTAGAACCAACTATGGAGGGAATTTATCTAATTGTTTCCTGCTTTGCATGTTATCTTTATTTCCTTTTCCTCCCTCTCATATTTGTCTGTTTTTGCACCAGATTAATGGTTTTATAATGGCAAATGATACAAGAAAAGGTTTTAAAGTAATAAAATGGTAAACAATTATATTCTTGGGTAAGAAGTGGGGACCTTCACACAATGCAATCCAAACTTATTACAAAACATTAATACAATACTATATATTTACATAGAACTTCACAAAGACAATCTCTGCCCCAAAAAAGTTTATCTTTCTTTATTTAGACTCTAAAGACACACACAAAAAAAAAAGGTTTAGCAGTGAGAGATGAATGGATTGCTTAAAGAAATCCGCTTTAAGGAAATTTTTTGAAGGAGGAAAGAGAAGGCACTAGATAGATGGGGAAAGGAAGATTGTTCCACAAGTTGGGAGTAGCATGATAGAAGGCATGAAGCCAAAAGTGGGAAATGGAAATTAAGTGTTCAGAAAAAAACAGAAAAGTGACTAGGGGGTGAATATGAAGGTGGGGAAAAGAGTTTGAACTTCTTGTGATAAGAGGCAGGAAGCCAATGAGATTCTAACAAGGTGATGGAAGAACAAGACTATTTGTAGAAGCCTGTTGAATGGACTCTGCATGATGGAGGGAATAAACACAATGGAGGAGAGAGGGATCAAATATTAAAATAAGGCCTCTATCATTTTGACAACACACCAGTAGCCACATAAACACCAGAAGACATCCCACTAACCCAACAAATGTTCAGGGGTATCTAAACAAGGTACTACCAAGGGTTGAGGGAAAGGCATAGCAAAAGGCTCGCTGTTCGGAATCTACTTTGGGTCTGGGCTTAGGCCTGACCCTCAGTTTTCTGGTTAGACAAAAGCAGTTTTTCCAAATCAAGACACACTAGTATATTTTCTGCCACAACAGAAAACTGAAAATGAAAATGCAAAATCGTTTATTTTTGCAATAATTAAACATTTGCAAAAGATTTACCAGTAGGTGCAATACTTTTTGCCCAGATCTGCCAGTCCTCTGTAAAGTTTAAAGTATATAAGAAACAACACTGAGGAGATACCCAGAAATACTGCTAATGTTTTTATTTCCCTGTAAGAAAATTCAGTCCTTTTAAATATGGTAAAATATTGAATATACATACAGATGTTACAAAGTCAATCCTATTAGTAGTAGTAGTAGTAATATAAAATTCCACTTGGTAGCAGCATTATGTTTAGACTCACTCTCGATTTTGCAATTCATGAAACAAAGATTATATTTGAACAGCTTTATTGCTTTGATCAGCTGCAACCTTCATATGCAAAGACAGCAACAATTTCAAATACACGTATCTTGGTTTGAATAGCAGTAATTAAAAAAAAAACCACACACAATATGTACCTGCAGGAAATCCCATTACATTGAATATTCTGTCCAGCTGGTCATGGTGATAAGGATTACTAGTTTTGATGTCCTCTTGTCGACAGTGGAATATTGGCTCTGATGTTAGCAGCTCTGCAAATATACACCCTATCGCCCAAATATCTTTTTTAAAAAGGAGAAAAGAAATAAAATCAAATGGATTTTTCCAAAAGAAAACACAGATCTTTGTCAGGTAGAAGTATAATTCTTAAATATCTTATAAATTCTAAGAAATAAGGCTCCTGGATGTCAAGTATTCAAGTGGAACTAGAGATTTCTATTACAAGATTGCAACACTTCAAATTTTACCTTTAGGCTGCAATCATCTGTATACAGCACAGTAAGTAATTCATTTTGCAGAATGCACAGTAATTTTATATGATGAGAGCTGAGAAAGCATGCAATATCTTAAAAGTTTGCAACTACTAGTCACTGGGACTAGAAGTTAGTTGACCAACTGGGGAACTGTCTATAAATCTTAACTAAATAAACAAATCAAATCTTGATTTTATCACTTTTCACCTTCGCCATTTCACTTTTATGTTGTATCCCTTTCCCCTGCCCTTTGCCTTTTTTACATTTCAAAACTTCAGAGGCCTATAGGTGCTCCTATATACTAATAAACTCCTAAAAAGGTATGTGTTCACAAGAATTTTTCATAAGGAAAAAATGTTGACTTTTCTCTACAAAAGCTCAGAGATAACTCACTTTCAAAACTTCATCTCCCAAACTGAAAAACATGACAGAAATAAGGAACAATCCCCCTTTTTAACCACTATGAGAATGTCATGTCACAATGCCCCTTTCAAGAGCATTAAAATTAAGAGTATATACATATATGTACTGCTTATATACATATTTAAGATACTTTCCAAAATCAAGACATGCTTAGGAAAAACTTTTAATCTTCCTGTTATACCTTAGTTTGTAAATTCAGTAGACACATTGCATTTTCTAGATCACATTTGCTATAGTGTGCATTTATAAGATATCTAACTAATGTACCGTTGTGCTCAGCAGCACCTTGAATGAGTAATAAAAGGTCATGAACAAGGACGGAACCAAATGATGTACACAGCGTAATTTCACCATTCAATTTTCACATAAAGTGAGTTTTTAATCTATATTGAAAAAAAGTTATGAGCTAAAGCCCATGAGTTTCTCTGCAGCTCCACATGCTGCAAGCAGAAAATAAATAGCTGATACATTGCTGTAGAAGGAGGAAACAATAGGATGACAAGCAAAGGCTTAGAGAAAAAGAGAAGAGGTTAATAGGTTAAAAAATGTATTTAATGGTGAGAATATTCTTGGTAAAAAAGTTGGCAGTAATAGTTGGTGGAATTTTTTTTTTAAGGTGTTCAACCTAAAAAGGCAGTAAAATAATTAACATTTTCCATTGGAATTACACAAGGGTGAGGTATAAGAGAATGCTTTACAGGAGCAATAATTTATGCACAAGTGTCTTAAAGTATGTCTACACTGCAATAAAACATCTGTGACTGGCCTGGTTCACGGGGCATGGGCTGCAGTGCTATAAAATTGCAGTGTAGATGTTTGGGCTTAGACTGGACCCCGCAAGTGGGGAGGGTCAGAGGCTGGGCCAGCGGCTGGGCCAACAATGGGTGTTTTACTGCAGTATAGAACAATATCCATGTGGTTCACAGAATGATTAAAATGCACTAGTGAAAGAAGAGAAAGTCACTCACCATGTGCAGTAACTATAGCTCTTTGAAATGTGTCCCCCTATGGGTGCCCCACTCTAGGTGAGCTTTCGCCCAATGGGTAGGTAGCAGTGTCTGTTCAGCCCATGCACGCACCCCCTGCAGTCTTGTGCCCTGCACGAGTCTATGTAGAGTTGCATAGGCAAACCTCCCTCATTGCCTTCTCTACCGCAAAGCCTGTTGAACTCCGAAGCAGAGAGGAGGAGGGCAGGTAGTGGAGCACTCGTAGGGGGATACATCTCAAAGAACCACAGTTATTGCACAGGGTGAGTCTCCTTCTTTGAGTAGTGTCCCTTTGTGTGCTCCACTCTAGGTGACTATCGAGCAGTACTGTCTACGGAGGGGTGAGGCTTCGGAGTCAAGTCAAAGATTGAAGGTAGAACAGTAGAACCAAATATGGCATGAGAAACTGAGGCATGTATGACTGCACGGGGTTCAGCAAATGAACGAATGAATGAATGTTCAAGTCGCAGCTCTACATATTTCTGTGACTGGGAACGTTCTTAAGAAAGCCTGTAGAGAGGGATCTCATGGAGTGACTTAATACTTCAGAGGTAGGTTGAAGATCATGAGACTGATAGCAGTAGGTAATGCAGCCAGATACCCATCTAGAGAATCTTTGCTTGGAAATCGGAGATTCCTTCATTCTGTCTGCAATGGAGAGAAAAAATCTGGGAGATTTCTTAAAGGGCTTAATCTTGTCTAAGTAAAAGGCTAATGCCCTCCTGACATTGAGTGTATGTAATGTTGCATCTCGTTTATCCCAATGTGGCTTAGGGAAGAAAACTGGAAGGTGGATAGATTGATTTATGTAGAAGTCCAAACATACCTTTGTCAGGAATTTGGGATACGGTCGCAGTGTGATATTCTTAAAGAAGGTTGTGGGGGTGGGGTATGTCATTTTAGCCCCTATTTTACCCACTCTTCTTTGAGCAGAAGTAATGGCTACTAAAGGCAGTTTTCATAGACAGGGTAGAAGGGAGCAGCCTGGCCATAGGTTCAAAGGGAGGTCTTGTAAGACATCTGAGTACCAAGTTGAGGTACCATGCCAGTGGAGGGCATCTGATTAGTGTGATGATGTTGTCCAGTCCCTTGAGAAACTTCCTCATTGTAGAATGAACGAAGATGGAAAAACCCTCTACCATATGATGGAAGGCCATAATAGCTGCCAAACGCATGTTTATGAAGTTTAAAGATAATGCTGTCATTTTTAGCTCTAAAATGTAATCTAGTACAAATGATAAGAGAGAAGATGGAGGTGAAAGATGTTTTTATGTCACACCAGTGTTTGAATCTCATCCACTTTTGAGTATATGCATCACAAGTAGATCGTTTCCTGCTACGTAACAGCACTCTCTTTACATCCTCAGAACGGGTTGTTTCTAACCCTGCAAACCATCTAGCACAGGGGTGGGCAAACTTTTTGGCCCAAGGGCCACATCTGGGTGGGGAAATTGTATGCAGGGCCATGAATGTAGGGCTGGGGCAGAGGGTTGGGGTGCAGGAGGGGTGAGGTGGGGGCTCAGGGCAGGGCACTGGGGTGCAGGAGAGGTGCAGCAAGGGGCTCAAGGGAGAAGGTTAGGGGGTTCAGGGCAGGGGGTTGGGGTGCAGGGTGCAGGAGGGATGCGGCAGGGGTTGGGATGCGGGGTGTGGAGTTCGGGGTGCGGGCTCCGACCTGGCGCTGCTTACCTCAAGTGGCTCCGGGGTGGCAGCGGCGCGCAGCGGGGCTAAGGCAGGCTCCCTGCCTGCCCTGGCCCCATGCCGCTCCCAGAAGCGGCCAACATGTCCGGCAGTGGCTCCTGGGGGTGGGGTGGGGCAGGTGGCTCGTTTGTGCGCTGCTCTCGCCTGTGGGTACCACCCCCGGAAGCTCCCATTGGTGCTGGGAGCGGTGCGGGGCCAGGGCAGGCAGGGATCCTGCCTTAGCCTTGCTGCACCATGGGGCTGGCAATCCTGCGGGCCGTAGTTTGCCCTCCTCTGATCTAGCAGCCATGCCTTGATCAAAAGAACCCCAAGGTTGGGGGTGATGGATTTGACCAGCATCCTGAGAGAGAAGATGGAGGACAGTCTGGAGAGTGATCAATTGACAAGCAGTGAGCTGATACAGGTAAGGAAACCATGTTTGTCTTGACCTTGTCTGAACAAAGAGAATAACTTTGGCTTTAGCTTTCCTTATCTTGAACAGCACCTTGGGTATGAAGGAAGTCGGGGAAAATGCATACAGAAGGCTTGACTCTAACGAAGGAGAAAGGCATCTTCCAGGGAGCGGTGATCCAGACTTCCTCAAGAGCTTCTTGTCCTTGGCTGGGGAGAACAGGTCTATCTGTGGGATGCCCCAACACTAAAATATGCGGTGGAGTATAGTGGGATCTATCTCCCATTCATGATCTTACGAGAGGTGTCTGCTGAGAGCATCCACTGCATTGTTTTGTATGCCCAGAAGGTAAGCTGCTGAAATGTTGATTTAGTTTCATATGCACCAATTCGGTGCAAAAGGAAGACAATCTTGCTCCCCCTTGACAGTTTATGTAAAACATGCATGACATATTGTCCATCATGATCTTTAGGCATTTGCCCCGGTCAGCGGGAGGAAATGGATACAGGCATTTCTGATGGCTTTGAGATCCAGCAAGTTGATGTGAAGGGTGGACTCGAGAGGAGACCACCTGCCTTGAATAGTGTGAGCAGAATCTAGGTGAGCTCCCCATCCTGGTAGGAGTGCATCCATTATTATTTCTGATGTTGGAGATGGCTGAGCAAAGGGGTTCCATGAACAAACATTATGTGGGTTCTTCCACTAGTTGAGGGATTTTTTTTTCTCCTGCCAAAGGCATGGAGAGTTGTTTGCTTGATGAATCAACACTTCTGAGCCAGCCCTTGGAGGCAGTGCACGTGAAGACTTGCATGATTTATTACGAAGGTGCCAGCTGCCATATGTCCGAATAACTGGAGATAATTTTTGGCTGATATTTCAGGGCTGACTTGCACTATAGTGCCTAAATTGGTTATGGACCTGTGTGAAGGGAGGAATGCATTGGCCGTTACAGCATCAAGGCAAGCTCCTATGAACTCCAGAGTTTGCCCCAGAGTTAGGGTGGAATTTCGGATGTTTAATTGTAGTCCCAGTCTGAGAAACAGGTCTATGGCCCTCTGAGTGGCTGTTGAAGCATTGTTAAAAAAACGCTCTTTGAACAGGCAATCGTCGGGGGGGGGGGCAATCACAGTTCCTCATCTGTGAAGATGAGCCGCTACCACTGAAAGAACTTTTGAGAACACTCTGGGTGCAGACCAGAGACCGAACGGGAGCACCATGTATTGAAAGTGCTCTTGACCCAGAGTGAAGTGTAGGAAACTTCTGCGCTGGGGTGGATCGCTATATGGAAGTAAGCATCTTCAAGGTCAAAAGCCAAGAACCAATCACCAATCAATGATGGAATTATTGCTGCAAGAGTTACCATTTTGAACCTCTGAATCTTTACAATCTGTTGAGAAATCTTAGATCTAGAATAGGTCTCAACCACCTTTCTTTTTTGGAGCCAGGAAGTACCTGGAATAAAATCCTTTCCCTCTGTGTTGCATGGGAACTGGTTCTATAGCACCCAGATTTAGGAGAGTGTCAATTTCATGTTGCAAAAAGTGCTTGTGAGAGGGGTCCCTGAAGAGGCATGGGGAAGGGGTCGTATACAGGGAGGGAGGTAAAGTGGATGGAGCATCCTGTTGAAATGATCTCTAACACCCACTTGCCCATACTGATTATGATTGTATATACACAACTATGGTCACCATTTTTATGAGACTATGATAAATTTTATAAAAAGTATGCCTTGTGAAGTATCATTTGAAATGTCATAATCTGCTGAACATTATTGTCCTGGTAAAATAAATGTATCAACATTGTATGTGAAGCTATAAGATTCTACTATGTATCATTGCTGTAACATTCTCCAAGTTTCAGAAAAGCAGGCCCAAACCAGTTTCTCAGGAACAAAGGACAGACCAACACCCAGAGATGTTAAAAGGCTATCACCTTCTTAAGTAGTCATTCTCCATTAACGGGGAAGGTGTAAACAAGAAATTTACATTCCATCACAAGGATGGTTCAAACCTCATGTCCACAACAGACTCAGTGTCATCATGACTCAGCAAGGATATTTCTAGCACAAAAAAATTGAATTATAAAGAGGGGAGGAAAACACTTGACTTCACTCCTCCTCCCATGTCTCTGCTCATGACATCAATGAATACCCGAAGGACCCTGAACTAAGGGGCAGGAGTCTCAGGCTGAAAGGAGGCCCAGCCTATACAATTTACTGTAGCGTATGGTGAGGAAAACCTTTGCTTTGAATTTGTTAAGTTAGCCATTAAATTGTGTTTTATCTTTTATTTCTTTTTGTAACTGATCCTGACTTTTATGCATCATTACTTGTAATCACTTAAAATCTATCTTTCTGTAGTTAATAAACATCTTTTATTGTTTTAGCATAACCAGTGTGTTTGGATTAAAATAGGTGGGAAACTCCATATGGAATAACAAGATTGGAGCATATCATTTTCCTTTGATGAAATGATGGACTTTCTAAGAGCATGCATTGTTCAGTAGTGTACTGGACATTTCTGGGGGGGAAGTCTGGGACTAGAGAGATTGCAGTTTAATTCATGAGTGGCTAGTTAGCAGCACTCAATACTGTGCAGCTGGGAGTGGTTTTATATGCTAGTGGCTATGTATGAACAGGCCAGGAGTGGATGTTCTTACAGCAAAGCAGTGTAAGAGGCACCCCAGGCAGGAGCACTGAGGGGACACAGCTGTTTAACAGTTCAGACTGTACCCTGGGGAATGTCACAGTGATATGTTCCCAGTTCTGATGGAAATGAAAAAGGTGGTCACCAAAGCAAAGGAGACATCCAGACTGTTGCAGCAGATAAGAGTAGGGGGTAGTAACTCAGCACCTTGACCAGCCCTTCAAAATTGGTGTTTCGAAGTTGTGGGTTGTGAGGTTGATGTTGGAGAAGTAGCTGGTCTCCTCTCCTGGAACTGTTCTCGATTATGCTGGGGTACATAATGTTTCTGGGAGGCAGGAAGCTGGGTGGGACGAGATCTCTGTGCCATCTGGGCCTTACTGAACTTTCTTTTTTATGCAGGGGTGTAAATTCCCAGAGAGCGCAAGGTGGCTCTTGAGTCTTTTAAGGCATGCAGAGATTTGATCACTTTTTTCTGCAAACAACTATGATCCATCAAAATGAAGATCCTCAACCAAATTTTGGACTTCCCTCAGAAAACCTGAGAGCTGAAGCCAGGAGGCCCTCCTCACGTCTAACACCTTGGAGACTGAATAAGCAGCTGTATCAGTGGCATTCAGAGAGGTCTGCAGAGATGTTCTTGCAAACAGTTGGCCCTCTGCAATGATCGCCTGGAATTGCTCCCTCTGGTCTGCTGAAAGATGCTCAATAAAGGCATTCAATTTTGAATAGTTAGCATGGCTGGTTTTCACCATGATGGCTTGATAATTGGCGATCCTAAATTTTAAGATAGCCAATGAATATGATTTATGGACAAATAAATCAAGACACTATAGGTCTCTATTGTATCGAGTAGATTTAGCATGGTGCCATCTGCCACGTTCATTCACAGCATCGACCACACAGGAGTTGGATTCGAAAATAATTCAGAGTCCTTAGAGGAAACATAATATTTGTTGCCTGCCCTCTTACAGGTAGGTGGTATTGTGGCTAGGGGTATGCAAAATTATTTTTGCAGGATCTAGGCCACATTAATGATGCAGACAGATGATTAAGTGTGCAGAATGTCAAGTGTGCTGCAACTCCTTAACTTCCTCCAGGGGAATTTGCAAGGAGACGCTATCCTTTTAATGAGATCCTGGAACCCTTTAAAATCGTTGGCCAAGGACAGTATAGGAGGCATGACAGCTTCATCCGGGGATGAGGAAGAGAAGCGGTTGACCTGTTCGGAGACCACTGTATGGGGGAAATCCCCTGGCTCGGGTCAGAAGCTGGTCAGAGTGAACTCTCTACCATGAAGAGATGTAGTTTAAGTTCCTGGTTCTTTCTGGCCCTTGATTTTAACTGTAGACAGAAATTACACTTTTGGGGAACGTGTGACAGCCCCAGGCACTGAACACACTGGAAGTATCCGTGACTGACGAGGACGAGGATAGACTCTCAATATGAAAGGCAAAGTTTAAACCCGGGAGAACCAGGCATACCCTCCCAGGGTTTACGTTCCCCTGAGAGGGAGGGAAAAAAAAAAAAAAAAAAAAGAGGTGAAGGGACAATAGTCCTTATCCTAATAGTATAAGTAATATCTTTTTTTTCTTTTTTTTTTTTTTTAAATTTTGTTTGTTTTTTAATCTATAAAATTACTACGGCTAACTAACACAAAGGAAACTAAGAACTAACTCTAACTAGTAAGAACAAGAGAAAAATACAGTTGAGGTAAGCTCAACTCAGATACTGCTGAGACTCCACCTCAGGTCGAGGCAGCTGAGAAAGACTTGAGGGCAGTTTGCCCACGCAGCTCTATATAGCCGCAGTGCAGGGCACGAGGCTGCAGGGGTTGCATGCATGAGCCAAATGGACATTGCTACCTAAAATCTCCAATCTGAAACATGTGGGGCACAAACGCACCTAGAGTTGAACACCTCTCGGGACACTACTTGAAGAAGTCCTTCTTAAGAGAGTTGCAACCTTTGGCAACTCCCTTTAGCAAGCCAAGTAGTCAAAGACAGCATGGAATGGAGAATTCCAGTCCCACCCCCCTTTTTTTTCTTCTGTGCCTCTATCACTCTTTTTAAAAGCTATTAAAAGCACTAAAGAGAACTTCATACTGCTGTCAAGCCTGCTCTGTGATAGTTTGTACCACTGCCACGCACAGTCTCCTCTCTCTTACGTTTGGCATTTTTCACAGACTGACAGCAAGTGCTGACTGTGGCAGAGTAGTGTGACGTTGTGCAGTCTATATGGTTTTATAAAAACATGATAGTAAGTGACTATAACGTAACTGGGATATGCTTCATGCAAAAGGTCTCTTGTAAGGTACCATTACAAAGCTTATAATCTACTGAGTATGATCATCCAATTTGTATAAATGTACCACTCTTGTATCTAAAACTAGAAATATAAAATATAATTCTGAGGGCCTATTGTAATTATGTAAAGTGTGGGCCATTAATGATGATCTGGAATCTTGATGACTCCCATTAACCAGGACCATTGTCTGCAGATGGCTGTGTTTACCTGTGAGTCTTCCTGTATCTGTGTGTGCTGGCAAGTGGGCAATGAAGTCTTGCAGTGACATGTGATCATGTCACCTGAACTGGAATCCATCTTTAACCTGGTGCTTTTCCAGTGAGGGGGGGTGGAAACCCAGAGGGACAAAGGGTTCCCGCCTTATGCAAAAGATATATAAAGGGGTGGAACAGAACAAAGGGGAGAGAGGAACCATCATGAAGAATCCCCTAGCTATCACCTGAGCTGGAACAAGAGCTGTACCAAGGGAAAGAATTGTGCCCAGGCCTGGAAGGTGTCCAGTCTGAGAAAAACTTACTGAAGCATCTCTGAGGGTGAGATTATCTGTATTTAGCTTGATTAGACATAGATTTGCGCATTTTATTTTATTTTGCTTGGTGACTTACTTTGTTCTGTCTGTTACTACTTGGAACCACTTAAATCCTATTTTCTGTATTTAATAAAATCACTTTTTATTTAGTAATTTACTCAGAGTATGTATTAATACCTGGGGGAGCAAACAACTGTGCATATCTCTCTATCAGTGTTATAGAGGGCGAACAATTTATGGGTTTGCCCTGCATAAGCTTTATGCAGGGTAAAACAGATTTATTTGGGTTTAAACCCCATTGGGAGTTGGGCATCTGAGTGCTAAAGACAAGCACACTTCTGTGAGCTGTTTTCAGGTAAACTTGCAGACCCTGGGACTGTGTTGCAGCAGACGGGAGTGTCTGGCTCAGCAAGACAGGGTGCTGGAGTCCTGAGCTGGCAGGGAAAACAGGAGCAGAGGTAGTCTTTTGCACATCAGGTGGCAGCTCCCAAGGGGGTTTCTGTGATCCAACCCGTCACAAGTAGATTCAGCAGTGCCATGCTTGAGCTGTTCAAAGCAGATCAATACCGGCATGGGCAATACTAGGAGGAAAGTGACTTCCCCCAACTTTGGTGCTTCTTCTAGATAGACTTGAATGGAGGAAGAACCTATCTTTCTATTGCTAATAACTTATCTTTAACTGCACTGAGTTAAACCTTCTGGGTGGCAACCCTCCCATTGAAAAGCAGGTTTAAACTAGTCTCATTTTTCACAAGAAAATGCAAAGGTTTCTTCGGGGAAAAAGAAAACAAAAAATAGTAAATGAATGGTGTGTCACAGCCACATCAATCTTGACAGCTGCAGCATAGTTTCAGTGCAGCTAATACTGTCTCCAGTCTATACATTTCATAAACTGAAATATTGCTTTATGTATTTGTTAAAGTCTAAGTAGTAAAAACCCAAAGTAATAAAACTAAAGTACTCTGTTCCCTGCTGTCATTTTCTGGATTTTGACAATTTTAAGAGGTGTGTCAATATTTCATTCTATTGCAAGTAGTAATATTCTTTTTGAAATTTCTAGTGATAAGAAACTATATAAAATTATACATCAAGGACATCTGAGTTTATTATGTTTACTAGTCAGGAAAGAGTTTTAAGAATAGTATTTAAACTAAATAAAATGTCAGTGATTAATGTTTCTTCAAGTAATTCAATGGTGTACTTTTCCACCTGTGTTTTCTCCCATACTTGTATTCACATGCCAACATTTCAGTAATTCAAGTATATTTTGCCTAAGTAACACATTAATAAATTAATAATTTTACTTACCAATAGCTTTGGTATAATGCCTTGCTCCAAGAAGTAATTCTGGAGCTCGATACCAGAATGTTACAACTACTGGATCCAAGTCTGCTAAAGGCTTCAGAGGTGAATTAAATAATCTGGCAAAGCCCATATCAGCTGCAAAATTTAAAAAAAAATGCTTTAAAAAGTTAAGGAAACTTCACATTGATCAAATGAAATGATTGAGCTCATTTGTTAGATCTACCAAAATTGTGCTAAAAAGCAAACACACTGTAGTAAATATGAATCCTGATAGTCTAACTTTACCATTTCCTTATAGTTTATGTTGCAATTATTCAGCATCATCACCTATGAAGTATATCATTATAAATCATTACTAAAGCAAGCCATTTAGAATCAAGAATTTACCACTGTTCTGAAAAAAGCATGTCAACTCATGTAGCTCTCAGAACACTGGGTAAGTCCTTATTGGCCAGCCAGGGAGTCAGTTTTCTGCCTGGTGGAATATTCTATTATCACAGGGCTGTTTGTTCAGGAAACATTAAAGGGGGGAAAATGGGTGAAATAGTAATTCTGTAAAGGTTAGAATGATTTATAATACATACATGTATGACACAAGAACTACCTATGAAAAGCTGGTTGCAACTGAAGCAGGGTTTCCTTCACGCCCCAAACAAGAGGTGATTCCAATCATGAGGGTATCTTCTTCCCTGAAAGCCTCCTCTCAATTTAAATTGGTCACAAAGTATCACCAGTACCAAGATGAAACCATTTAAGCTATGCTTTTAAAATGTCTTCCATTTTGGGGAAATTTCCCTTTACTAATAAAACATTAAGAAAAATATTCTGTCTAAACTGCTTGTTGGGATTTGTAATCTACAGTTTCTCACAGAGCTATCTGAACTGACCAGAATTTAGATGGTACAGGACAAGATGGACAAAGGATTGAGAAGTGGGTATTCCCACTAAATCAGGTTTTCGAAGTCCCAAACACCGAAGAATTTGGTATGGTGGAATGGGAGCCTATATATACTGAGTAGGACTGGGGAGGAGTGTGAGGCCTATAGCAGTTTTGAGAGAGAAGGGGTTAAACCCATGCCACATGTAATAACTCAGCTACTGAGGAAAACTTGCAGAGTAAATACTCATATCTAATTTTGCTCCACAATCTAAAGTAACTATTTGCCTCTATGTGCCTCCCTACTTTAAATTATTTTATTGCATTTAAAAAGAGACATTTTATAATTTTCTATATTAAAAATCAAGATAACCCATGATATGAAGAATTCATAGATATCTATGAAAAAAATGTGGAAAAATACCCAGTAAAAAGTGGAGTCAAAATAGCATAAAAAGCCTATAAAGCTTATTTTATGTTAAATATACCAGTTATGTGTTTTTTTAAAAAGTATTAATACTAGAAGAGTGGAAGCCCTTGGTATGGGGAATACGTATGCATTCTTTTCCTACTGTTGCAAAAACATGTTAAAAATTGCAATTTTTTCAAACTGATAACACACCTAGAAATAAAGGCTTTTCTACTGTTGGGACTGGATGGCTCAGAGGACTGGTGGGCGGATGCAGAATCTTTCACCTGTCCATCAGCAATGTCTGACCAAATTTAGTAGAAATCTCAAGTTATTACCAAATGACTTGCGAAATAAGTTGGTGGTCTGTGAGCAAATACTAATGGATAATTGTCTACATCTCAAAAATCACCAACACAATTGACACAATGTGCCTGGAGACTGACCTACACGCTCACTCTTGGAAGTGCATGCTCCATGAAGATTAAGGTAATGGGAAGAAATGTTCACTTCTGCTGTCCATGCTGTTTTGCAGATAGAAGACCTTGGTCTTTATCGTCAATCTTACACCTCTAAAGGGTGCTAAAATTTTAAAGGGTGGGATTTTCTGACGTGCTCAGCGCTGATCTAATTCTACTCCTACTGAAGTCAACTCCCATTGACCTCAATGGGAGCAGAGTTAGGGCAGTGCCGAACACCTCAGGAAAATTCCACCCTTGATTAGCCAATTAGTGATTAACAGTTGGTGTTTCAGATAAACAAAAACACCAAAGAATACAGAGTGACACTGTGGAAGAATCATCTCATAAAAGAAAAAGTCAGAGGGAAGTGAAAAACAATCTGTTTAAAAAAAAATTCTGCCAAACAGGACTGCCTGACTATATTAGTATAACAAAAGAGGGTGTGCATTAGAAGGCTATTGGTGCATCAATGATGAACTAGTGCATGCCACGATGTGGCTCATTACTGTTAGACTATGGTTAGATTATTTTTAGTTACTTTTTAAAATAGACTTTATAGAACGATTTGGAGATTCTGCAAATTATCCTTTCACTGAGAAAAGTGGTTCACACCGGAAGATAAAATAGTGGGAAAGTTTCAGTTTCTTCCCCCCACCCTACTTCCCCCTCACCATTTTGAATATATTTAGTGTTAGTTCTTACCAAATGTCTCTCTCTTAATCAACATTTTCTGCACTTTTTAAAGACTCCTTTTGCTTCCTGTGTCTCCCAGAAATCTGGCTACCCTTTCAAGGGCAGTTCGTAAATCAACAGTCACTCTCACTTTTATTATAAAATTTAATATTCGGAATAGTGAACAGTTCCCTATTTAGATTTTATAATACGGAGCAAGTTAGTGTTTTGGCACTTTGGTGGTAAAAATAGGTCATTTAAAATCTCACTTATTTTCCTTCACTCTTCCAAGCTGACCGTTATTTTTGTCCCATATTAATCCCCCTCCCAGCACGCACCCATATAATATAATGGCATAGGGATTTTTTCCCCTTTCTCATTGATGAGGCTGTAGCTGTGCACCATTGGGAATTGGTGCATAGGTATGATATCAAAAAGCCAGTCACTCAAAATAGCTTTTGATAAAGTTTCCAGACACATACTAATATTATTTTAAGTAACTATCTTAAGTGATGCAACTGCACCTTCAGAACATTCTAACTTAAATGCTACACTGGGACTTATCAAAGATATAACATACCAATTTTTACTCTTCCTCGCTCAGGACCTTCACCCATAACTAAAATATTAGCAGGTTTCTGTGGAAAAAAAATAAATATACAATACATATACCAAGATAAACCTAAATAACATTTGTCTCTGAAACAATACATTAGCTTTGTTTCACCAGTTTTAAACCAAATGCAGCATGATAACGTCATAGATGTTTACTTTGTGATAAAGCTGTGGAAGTATCCAAAACACAGGCTTTCCTTTGCTACCTCTGCCTCTAAGGTTTTCCCTCACAATCTCTTTTTTCCAGGGCTTTTTAAATTATGTTCCCCAGACTAACTGCCATTGTGGTGTCTTTCTTCTACCCGCAACAGCAAGCAAGCAAGCAAGCAAGAGCCTTCAAGACTTCCAGCAACATCACTCTATGAACTGGTCAGCTCACCAGGGTGCACATCTGGTACTTCACTGCCTGTTCCCCATCCCACTTAAAAAACAACAACAAAGAACCCGGGTGTAAGATGTCATCTCTGCAACATATGTTTGGCCAAGGGTCATTAGGCACATCTTCAGACATACATTTTACATTAACAAGAAAAATTTCAAGATACAGGTTGAATATCAGTCACTATATAAATATATATTCCACAGAAAATCTACATAACCCATCTAAATTTACTATCCCAGATTGATATGGTACACTAATTCAGCCAGCTTTAAGACTTAAAATAAAAGCATATCCTTAAAACTATTGCTAAATGCTTCTCCCACTGCTATAATGGCTACCAAATATTAAGAAGTAGGACTCTTCTCTTCCTTTTCTCTATACTAAGGAAATGAATTAAAACATTATACTACAAAAGTAGCGTAGTCGAGCGTAAACTCAGGTACACTGAGTTTACCCACTTCTAATTTGGGAAATAGAGAGTTAAGTTTAGGTTAGTTTACTCACTGTTGTTTTTTTTACACCACTGATAGACTTATAGGGACATCTACACTTCACTCTCCTTCTGGTGGCATGTAGAGTACATACTCTGCACACAGCCCTTGCATGGGTATAAGCAGCAGTGTAGGTGATGAGGAACTGCTTAGGTGAGTAAAGAGACACCTGAACAAAGTGGGTATGAACCCTACATGCTCAAGCAGTGCTATCCCATCTAGACTGCTATTTTTAACAAGGAAAGACTCCAGCAGCTCTACACAGCCAAGTCCCTTCCACAGCCTTTCACTGATGTGTGTAGCTACACACCACACTGTAGAGGCAGCCTGCTATTCACTATGGTGTGTAGTTACACATACCCTATATGCTGCCACCAGTGGCGTGAAGTTAGATTACTCCCTGGGGAATTCTGCACCACTGCGCACGCACAGAATTCATGTCCCCCATAGATATTTTTTTCTCCACAGAGCTGGAACTGCAGTTACATTTTTTGCCCACCAGGGGCTGCTGTGACAACAGAAAAGAGAACAGCCAGCTCACAGAGAGGATGCATCCCTCACAGAAGGGCCAGATGGAGGCGGCACGGGACAGACAGAGAGGGGCACACGGGGCTACTGGGGGTCACAGACCGGGGTTCAGAAGGGCTAGTGGGGGGGGGACAGACTGGGGTGCGGGCTCAAGTGCTCAAGGGGGGGGGGGGGGGCAGGGCCATAGGGGGAGGGGGGAGGAGGGGCTGCAAGGACACGCTGGGACAGGGGCAGATGTGTCTTACTGAATGCAAAAGGCTAGGAGTCTGCCACGGTCTGCATAGGGGAGGGTCCCAAACTTTAACAATTCCCCTGCCCCCAAAAAACCTGTTCCATTCTTCTCCCACCCACAACCAACAACCCTCCAGGTTCACTCGCAGGCTCCTTCCCAATAATTGCTTCCCTCACCCTGAGCTCCTCCGTTACCTCTGACTCCCCCAAGTCTTGCAGTGCTCCTGAAGGGTGCTGGGAAATACATTTCCGTATTGTAGTTTAAATGAACTATTACTAGAGCTGTCAATTAATTCCCCCAGGAGTACTAGATGTAGCCACAGAATTGGGCTGCTGATCATTATGACCCTTCAATTCTTAATCGTGGTAGTTTTTCCCCGTCTCTGCCACCATTTTCTCAGGTCTTCATACGAACAATGTGTTTTATAAACTAGTCTCTGCCTTGCAATCAGATGGGCACAGATTCCTCAAATACTAACATTTTTTGTGGGTGAATGAAAGCTGCATTAAAATAAAAAACACGTTACATGATTTGAGAAAAATCCCCAAAACGTAAAGACTTAATGAGGTCCCTTAATAGTGGGTGATTTTATATAAGCACTTATACTGATTACTTAGCCAAAAGGTGGTAAATATTACAGTTAGAGCTCTCGCTTTGAATTTCCTGATTTAAGCCACTGCAAAGAGGACAATTATTAGTTATTTTGCTACTTTTCCCCCCCACCTACACCAAAAAGGAAATCTTAGCTGTATAAGAATTAATATGGTTGTTCCCAATAGCTCTGAAGAAGGGACTACAATTTATCACATAAACATGCTTTTAGGCACATTTTAAAATTTTCATTATTGAGAATATTGGAGCCATCACACTATTGTGTAAAAACATATTTATGATTTTTAAATGAATTTTTTAGCATCTCAAAATATTAGGATAATATAAAATAAGGCACATTAAAAATATAAGTACCTCAAGACAATTTATTTGCACGATTAATAATTATTTCCTATAAAAGGCTCCAACAAGGCTTTATTAGTGTAACTGCATAGTAATCATGCATGCAAGGTATCAGCATACTGCAGGAATGAGTGATTACATCTTTTTTTCTGTGGACAAGTTAAAAAAGAAGAGGTTCTTTGAGGAGTGTAATAAAGCTGTAAATTTTCAATAAGGTGAGGTATGTTCCATTACCTTTTAACAGCAAGAGAAACTTTTACACTATAAATCACCTAGTGCTGTACTAGTATAATAATATGCAGAAAAACTTGTATAAAGAGAAGGTATGTGGGTTACATTACTGCAATGTGTAAGTACCTCAAAAAGGAGTATTAAACACAGCTGATTTTTCCCCCCCCCAAACTATAGTCCTGGAACTTTAAAATCATCCCATCATGCATTTCTGTGGATCATTGATCAGAGCTTGTGTGTTAAGACTGGGTAAGCGTAAAGCCATGTCTGCACCTGAAAGTTTTGCTGTCAGAAGTTCTGTCTGCACACTTCTATCACCATAGCTATTTCAGTGGAGTGCATTTATATTTGGTTGCCTTTGCCATGTAGCATGTCCTTACACCATCAGGTTGTATCAGCAGAAGATATGTGACACTGTAGGAAGGCATCCTGATGTCCTCTATGCCACCATCTGGCACATTACCTTGTAAGAAATGTTTGTACTGTATTGTGAGATATCATCACTCCTATCAGGGAACTGTACAAGTTTGGGATCAAATTCCCATAAATCTCTCGGTTCACTACTCTTTCATGCCATTTTCCATCTCATCACATGAATGCACAGATCACTGCAGTTCTCTTGTCCATTTAAAGGGCAGGATAAATCATTCTTGTGCAAAATCGTAACAGCCAGACATATAGCAGGGATATACTGAGAATGAGTGGATGATAGACAACAAATGAAGCTGACCAACTGCTGCAGGAAATCACGGAGAAACCGTACATGGTGGAGCAGCAGTTTTGGGTCTGTACAACAAGAACCAAGTGGTGAGATTACATCACAATGCAAATTTGGGAACATCAGTAGTGGCTTTAGAACTTTCGGATGCAGACGGGTACTTTTCTAGAGTTGTGTGCCAAATTCACCCCAGCCATGCAGTGCACAGACACCAAGATGAAAGCTGCTTTTACAATGGAGAAATGGGTGTCAATCACCACCTGTAAACTTGCAACCCCAGATTGTTACCAAACAGACTGCCCACCAATTGATATTGGAGAGTTTATGGTAGGGGCCCTCCATCATCCAGGTGTGCAAGACAGTTAAATTCGCAGGACTGAATACCAAGGATTGCAGGGAGTGGATACTGGTAGATCTCTGGTCTTCATCTTCCACATCTAAATTTGACCATATCTCCAGAATATTAAGGAGCATCCAATCACAGCTGAATAGTTAATGTTGAATTCAGTTTTGCATTAAAGCTAGGATTTAGCCACTTTGTTATGTATAAAGAATACAGCATCTATCTTTCCCAAAGTTTTAACACTTAGTGAGTATAATATGATTTTTTTTTCAGAATTTACGAGTACATTAATAAGTCTGAGTGAATGATTTTAGAATGGATCACTTAAGAAATTGAACACCAGATGTCAGACCATTTTCCCCTTCCCCCACCCACCTACAAATAATCCCAGGTAAAGTATTTGCACAAAAACTGGCAAAGAGGTGAAACTTCAGTAAATTTGGTACAATGGGCAGTTTTTAATATAATTTTAAGATTATGGTTAATTTTTCAATTTAATGATCAATTTTTCCATAGTTCTTCACAAGTGAAAGTTTCTCCTTCAGCAAAAGGTAAAGATAGGCCTTCAGAGAAACTCATAAGGAATTACCCCTCTTTCAAAATGACTACCATCTTCCGTTGTTCTCAATGGAACTCAGACCACGAACTGCCTTTAAGTAAAGATGGCCACTGCCTCCATTCAGTAACTGCTCATAATGCTCATCTCTGCCACCTGGTACACAAGGGGCATCCTCTCCAATGACCATTTTATTTCCCCCTGATTGGGAACAATGTGAAGTAGTTGCCATCTTTCAGCCTGCAGCTTCAGTCCCATTGAGAACAATGGCAGATGGACACTCAAAAAGGGCAATTCTTTGTGGATTTCTTTGAAGGATTTCTTTTCTCTGCTGACAGAGAAACTTTCAGTCATGAGGAACAGAAAAACACCATTAATCCTAAATATTTATTTTCATAAACTCCCCATTGCACCTGATCTACTAAACACAGAGGGCAAGGGGAAGAGAACCGGTTTGTAAATGCAGGCACATGGGAGTGTGAAGGAGTGGAGAGATGAACTGGTGTTTGTTTGCATATGTGTAATGGGATGTGGAGGAGGGAAAAGTTAGCAGACACAAGGGAAAATATGAATGTTTTAATTATTCCACAAACAAACATTAAATATCCAGGAAAATTCAGAACTACGGTTACACTTAAAAAGATATCCGAATGTATTAGGTATGGAAATGCACAATTAAGACACCCAAAAGAATCTAATGTCTTTAAAAATCAGTTTAACCTAATCTGGGCCCACCAGCATTAATACGCTATCACAATTGTATGGTTATTGTATGACATCTCTACATAGCTGATATAAGGTTGTTTGGGTGCCTGAACTGAGGATTTCCATGAGGGTAGATTGATTTAAATCAAATGTGGGTTTTTTTGCTCAGAAGAAGGATATGTTATATCTATATGCATTTATTTAAGCAATTATGTAGCTTAACATACTTATATTCAGATTCCTAATTTTTACTTTATGTTATAAGATAGTTAATGACATCTCTTATTTACTAGATTATGATTATTTTTTACTAGCAATTTGTGTCAAACTGCATTTGGATGGAGATTGGAATTCAATTAAAATGCACAAATACTTTTCAAAATGATTTATTAAATAAAACTACCTTAAATGTGCTGGATACATAAAATTTCCTTTTCAAAATATGATTTGCATTTAAAGGTAACTAATTAATTAAACAAAAGTATTATCTGTAATTAGTGAATTGACCTGATTGTTTATGGTCACAGTGTCCTTCAAGATTTTAAAGTAGATGATCTCATTCTCTTGGACCTCATTTTTATTCAGAATCTGGTAAAAGGAAAAACAAGCTTTCCTACTTTTTTGACTCCCAGTTGATTTTTCAACTTTGAATGAACTAGTCATTGAGCTGAACTAATTAAATTGAAATGAAGAAAATATTCTTTGCCCCTGCAGAAGAGGCTACTGCTGTCAAAAGCTGGTTAAGCACTTCAACAAACTCCAGTTCCAGGAACTTAACCAGTGACATCCACTACTACAGCGGTTTGGCCATCTTTAAAAGTCCAGAAATAAACAAGTATTGCTTGATTTTTTTTTATTTAAATTTAAATGATTAATAGACTATAGTAAGTTTAGGCCTTAACAATGGTTGTCCATAATTTTAAAATAGGTGTATTTTGAAAAAGAAAATTATATTTAATTTAAAAACAACAATCCACTTTATTTTATTTAAAAATATTTTACCTATTTTGATTTCTATATGTTAATGTGTTTGGATTTAACAATAACTTTAACTTTGAATTTTCCTGGGTTTATAATGCTTGTTTTTGGGATAGTTAAAACATCCCTGGGATGTTTTTGCTCTCAATTAGTGTTATATACTTTCAGCCTTTTTGTCTGAGTATATACATGTAAGCAGGGTCTGAATGAGCTCTCCTCTGACATCTGGTGATGAGCTGGGGGAAAAGACTTCAGGGACAGACCATGTTTGCCTAGACATGCCTACTCTCCTAGACACGCAACAGGATGGAGCTACTTTGCCAAAATGCTCTCGTTTGGCTGGTGTTGGGTTACAAATCACTTTAAATATTGAATGCAAAGGTGATGAAATATTGTTATCCTTATTGTATAAGTAAAGGGCAGCAGAACTGCACTTACCCTGCCTTGATTGAGGGAATCACCCTAAACTGAACCTTACTCACTAAGCAGGGAGGGATACCAAATCCCAGTGAAAGAGAGGGAGTGTGGACAGGTGTTTCTACCTGCTGGTGTGGACACTGCCTAAAAAGAGGCAGACACCATTTGACCTTTCCCTCTCCAGTGTTTAAAGACAAAGCTAATTAAACTCAATTGAGAATCACTGTTTCTGTCCAGGTGATTACCAGGGCTGAATCATTGATAAGCAGGCCTAAGGGCTACACCTTAGACCTGGTGTAGGGACAGTGGTGAAAGGAAAGACAGTGCAGAGGCTATACTGGCAGTGAGCTTCCCTGCTACCCAGTGAAATCACTAAAGACCTGGGTTAAGCAGTGGAACCTCAGAACGTGCCAGTGCAGAAGCAGCCGTGAGCTCCAACAGCAGCAGAGTAAAGCAATGGCAGCAAGCGACCAGCAGCAATACAGAAAAGCAGCGGAGGCAGCACCAAACAGCCAGCTGCAGAGTTGCACAGCAACCACAGTGTCATTGCTCAACATGTTCCCCACCTTTCTGGGGTGGGAGGTGAACCCCTGTGAATATACCTCTGAACTCTGGGTCTTCGCTAATCAAGGAGAACCAACTGAGTGGGGTGCAGTGAATGGGGGAAAGGGGAGTGATGTGTTAAATGGACATTTATTCATTGGACTTTCCCACCACAAGTGGGAAACTGAGGCAAAGGACACTGCCCAAAGCACTGTGGGGTCAGGTTTTGCTTATGAATGTGGTTGTGTTTTTTCAAACTAATTCTTGGCTCCCTTTCCCTTTTATTAAAAGTTCTCCTTTGTTATACACAGACTCAATGATTGCAAGGCTGAAATATTGGCTCTTAGAAGAGCCTAGTGATGGTGGTTAATTTTCCTAGATTACTGGGTGGGGGCTTGAGTTGGTTCTGTTTTGTATTGTTAAGAGGAACCCCTAGATACCAAACCCAGAGATTATTTTAAAAAAATGTTTACCTGCTTGTGTATGAAGTTATTTATAAATTAAATCAAATCATATTTTTAGACATCATGGTTATGGTTAAAAGGTTAGTTATAAAGAAAGCTTTTACTCCTTATACCATGATTTGAAAAATGTACTCACCACTGATTACTGGGAAGATTTTCCTGATGAGTAATGTTAACATTTTGTCATAATTATTTTTAGTAAAGTCATGGATGGTCGCGGGCAATAAGCAAAAATTCACGGAAGCCGGTAACCTGCCTGTGACTTTTACTAAAAATGATGGGGGAAAGGAGGGCAACTGAAGCCTGAGCCCCACAGGGGGGATGAGAGCTCAAGCCCTGTTGTGGGGGGAAGAGGGGAACGCTCCAGCTCCTGCTGCCCACGGGAGCTGGTGGCTCTGGCACTGCAGGGGTCCTATTTAAAACAAAGATTGTTAAAACAATCTTTAAAATCTATCAAAACCAAAATACTAAGTCATTATCCAAGTATATAACAAGCTAAGTTTGTTAATGTTTTCAAAGTATTTTGATTTCAGGAAAGAAAGGAGGCGCAAGAATGTCACATCTCTGCCATTCAGGACAGCTTTCTGCTAGTTAACATCAGCCTATTGCATCTCTGCTTCAGCCAGACGGAAGCTTTTGGCTTCATTCTTACATTTTTATGCTCTGAACACAGTCCTATAGCTTCTTTGCGCTACTGTCACTCACTTACTGACAACTTGGGGCAATATAAAGTATTAAAACTAGGGCTTCCTGTCACTTTGATCTGGGCTGGATTACAGTTGAAAGGAAATAGGTCAAAACATGAATACACTAGGTAATTAAAACATTTCAGGCCTGGGGGAAAAAAAATGAAATCAAGACCTAAGATAGAAAAATTGCTTTTCTACATTAAATATATGTAAGGAGGCAAGGAATTGATTTCAATAAGCATAAATACATTTTTATATTATCAGTTTCAAGGAAAAGACTACCATCATATAATTGTAGGGGAGACCTCCATATTTATGCAAAAATAATTAATAAAATTATTGTAACTTATTAGGTTGTTGCAAACTTGTTTTTCACCTTTGCTGAATGTTAAGATGTAGCTACAAGTATGTTATAGCCAGTATATTTGGAAATAATACACGTCTAACTAGGTATGTTACAAAATATTAAAGCTAATCAAAGAAATTCTAGGTTTCTGCTTCTATCTCCCAAGGCATGCAAACATCAAGATGACAAACCATGTATAACATTCATGTTTTAGGAAGAGGTCTGTCTGTGAAAGGAATGCAGGGTGTGTTATCAGAGCAATAAATCTAGGTAAAGGGCTCTACCAATTCCCACCCTCTTGCAAGAAAACCTGCTTTCGTTCTTAAAAACTTTAGAGGAAAATGTGTACTTGGAAATGTTTATTTCTTAAATGCTGAAGTGGCAAAAAACTTTGTGAACTGGAGACTTGCAAATATGTTATCTAAATGCAAAGCTCCTAATATCATTGCTATGTAAGTGGTAAAATGTACCTATGTGGAATGTAACAACTTTGCTAAACTATCATAAGAAGCCATTTAAATATGGAAACATTCATATTAATGGGAAATTAATCAACAACTTACATAAGAACACCCACACTGGGTCCATTTAACTCAGTATCTTGTCTTCGGACAATGGGCAGCACCAGATGCTTCAGAGGGTATGTCTGTACTTCAGTTAGACATCCGCGGCTGGCCCATGCCTGGGGTTCAGGCTAAGGGGCTGTTTAACTGCAATGTAGACATTCAAGCTCTAGCTGCAGCGTGAATTTTGGGACCCTCCTACCTCACAGGGCAGAGTAGGGCAATTTTTCAAGTACTCCATCCCATGTCATCCAGTCCCAGCTTATAGCAGTCAGAGGTTTAGAGACACCCAGCGCATGGGGTTGCATCCCTGGCCATCTCAGCTAATAGCCATTGACGGACCTGTCCTCCAGGAATTCACCTAATTCTTTTCTGAACCCAGTTTTACTTTTAGCCTTTACAGCATCCCCTGGCAATGAGTTCCACAAGTTGACTGTGTGTTATGTGAAGTACTTTCTTGTTTTACTTATAAACCTGGTGCCCTATTAATTTCATTGGGTGACCAATGAAACTTAAGCTAAAGACTTCCTAAAAGTTATTTAATTTTAAAAGAAAGTGTTTTGAAAATTTTAATATAAAAACAGGAATGTTTGGACTTTTTGTAAACAGAATTTCATTTCCTGTCAAACTGTAATAAGATGGAACGAATGTCTCAGAGAATGTACTGAATAAAAACTTTAAAAACTAGTTTTAACTCTCTTGCTTTCCTGCCACAAGGGCAAAGGCAATTAAATAAGTGTTGCATATTAATTAATAAATTACATATTCATAAGATGAAGAGGCTCCTAAGGACTACCTACGAAGCCATGGAGCCAATGAAAGAGCAACTCACTTGAATCTAAACAAGTCCGAAAGAGCTGTTTTTTCCCTAGAATTTCATGAAAATAGGAAGGAGAAGATATTAAAGACTCTGATACCCTTTTGCCCCTCTATTCCCACACCTACTCTGTTTAGACAGCAGTCACTCCACAACTCATCCTCTCCATCTTTACAGAAAAGCTGTCATAGATAAGAAGAAATGAACTCTTCTCTGTTTTTCTTGAGTCAAGAAAAGCCACCCCAAAAAGTTCAACATGGATTGGCAAGAGAACATTAAGATAATGCCAAGATATTAAACTCTTGTAATGATTTTATTGGGATATGAAAATGCTGTTGTAACACAAATTACTAAACATTTTTCCAGTTAATCACCAGATGGTTAAACCATATATTCCGGGAGAGGAGATGGGCTAACCACTGGCAAACAGAGTCACTTATTTGGAACTTAACTGGATTTAAGATTCTTAATGTTCAAATTTAAGATAGCTCCTGAAATGGCTTCTTCTAATTAACTAGTTTAAATATTTTCCTTGATTTCATAGGATTTAGATAAGATTGCTTACTTTGACTAATTATAAACTGTTTAAGCTATTAATAACTAGACAGGCTTCACTTGCCATTATTTTGCCCCTGTGATTAAACAGTGGGAGCCACTCCTGAGTTGGCAGTAAGAGAAACAATAAACAAGAGCTGGCCTACCATTTCTAAATATTTTGAGGGTATTTTTTAAAATAAAATGACGTGGCATCCAACAATTTAAAAATTACCCCCTTTGATCCCACACAATAGTGTCAGAAATTATATGGTTAATAAATTAACTTTTAAACAAAAAAGTTGGAGCAGTATGAAATGAACAGGGGCAAAAGTTCTAGATCTAGTTAATACATTTCAAATTTAAAAGTACGGGAATAGAAGATCTTCAAAAGTTCTAAAAATATGATGAAAATTAAATTTATTACATCTGAAAAGTGATTGTTAAATTCAATAGTTGATAAACATTTTGGAGTGAATCTTGAAACATACAACAGCTTGGAGTTTTTCACTGTAGTGACTACATATGTAGACAAATACAGCATCTAAAAAGATACAAGCTTTTTAAATGCAACAATTTGGGCTTCTAGTCTTGCTCAAAAATATTTTCTGCACATTTTGCTATAGATGACCTTCCCGATTTTTCTAGACCTTGGTTCAGAGGAAGCTAATCCTTACTACTGTGGACATGCTAGAATGTGGACAGAATGTTAAAGAGGAAAAGAGAAGGCTGTAGTTTTAGTAGTCACTGCATGATTAAACTATAACTCTATACAGAAAATAAGGAGGTAGTCCAGGTAGCCTAGACACTGTTTGGAGATCATTTATAGACCTTTTGGCAAGATTTCAAGGGTCAATGATTCCAAGGTCCAAAACCCAATCATTGTACCCTTTTCCACCAATAGGACTCAAGAACATCTGCCTTGATGCAGACTGCACCCAACAGAACTACCCTCTTTAATGTCTATAAATCATATAAAAATATAGTAATCGCCATATTGAATCAGACCAACTGCCCATGTAATTTAGTACCTGGACTCTGCCAGTGGCCAGTACCAGAGGCTTCAGATGCAGGTGCAAGAAACTCAAATGGAATAGCCAGCCTAAAAAGGAAGTTTCTTCCTAACTCTGGGCAGTTGGTGGTTGGCTTGGTTTATGCCCTGAAGCAGAAGGGCTTATTATCCCTTCTATATTTATCATTTTACTTAATGAAACTTTGGCTATTTATTATCCATTAAAATAACTAACATTAGCTTTGAATGCCAGATTTCTGGACTTACTGGTTTTTGTGACAGTGATTTCCACAAAAGAGTCTAACATTTTCTTTTACCAACTTTAAATTTGTTACCACTCAGTTTCATCAACTACTCTTGTATTACAAACAAGGGAAAATAGGACTGCCCA
>NW_020664490.1:3496691-3542309 GCF_002925995.2 Terrapene triunguis | reverse complement strand
GAGGAAAAGTGTTCAGCATCCACCACTTGTTGAATCAAGGAAGATTTTGTTACCACCCTTACACATAAAGCTGGGTCTGATGAAGAACTTTGTCAAGGCCATTGACAAAACACAAGCAGCTTTCAAGTACCTCCGTGGAAAATTTCCAAGGTTAAGTGAAGCTAAGATAAAGGAAGGTGTCTTTGTTGGTCCTCAGATTCGTGAACTTCTTCGAGATGATGCATTTGACCATGCACTGAGTGGCAAGGAAAAGACGGCATGGAAAGCCTTCCAGTTAGTGGCAATAAATTTTCTCGGAAACAAGGCAGACAACCACAGGTTGTTGGTGGAAAACCTCCTCAAGGCATACAAAAGCCTTGGTTGCAACGTGTCACTAAAGATACATTTTTTGCACTCTCATCTAGATTTTTTTCCACCGAACTGCGGAGCAGTGAGCGACGAGCACGGCGAGCGATTTCACCAGGACATTGCAACAATGGAGAAACGCTATCAGGGCAAATGGAGCCCATCAATGCTTGCAGACTATTGCTGGACAGTGACAAGAGATGCTCCATTTAATGAATACAAGAGACAAGCCAAGAAGCGCCGACTAGACACTGAATAGGACTAAACTATGTACATAAGAGTTTTTTGCCTTTTGTTTCATAATAAATTTTATTTATATAACCCTTTTGCTGATTTTTAAAGTGTTACATAAACAGGACAGGTGAAATATTATTATGTAAAGCAACCATAAACACATGAAAAGACCTAGGTTTACAATTTATGATTAAAACTCTACTATCTACACAATATACATAGACATAAAATGTAAAAACTTAAATATCTTAGAAACAGTAGCCAGTTGTTTTAATGGTCATATTTGAATTCAGCACATCAAAATACATAATAAATAGCACATTTTATCTCTGAAGCAGACGACTTCTCAAAAATTGTAGACCAATGTTATTAAACAGCATTATATTGTAAAAAATATTGCATTTATTGAGCTTCTTGGATTTGTTTCCTGTGGTTGCAAAGTCCTCTCTATTCACTGCTTGTGGTCAAACAAGACTCCCTGGTAGGCCTGCTTGCCTCACTTGTTCAATGTGTCTATATGAGAATTTTTATTCTGCCATTGCCTATAGTCACCTATTTACTCATAAAACCTGTGCTTCCCATCCCTCGCTCCCTAACACACACACACACACACACACACACACTTACTTTTCACTTGGGTAGAGGAAATTCAGAGTTAAGGCGATAAAATGCAAACATTTTATTAAAGATTTGTAACTATGACCAGTGAAGACTTAAAATAAGCTTTTCAGATATTAGCGTTTCTCTTGTCAGCTAAATAAGAACGTAAGAACGGCCATATTGGGTCAGTATCCTGTCTTCACAGTGGCCAGTGCCAGATGCTTCAGAGGGAATGAACAGAATAGGGCTATTTTGAGTGATCCACCCCATTGTCCAGTCCCAACTTCCAGCAGTTGCAGGTTTAGAGACACCTAGCATACTATTTATTTTTTTAAGATTAAGTTAACATGCAAGTCATCAGAAGGCTATGAAATAAAATACTGTAAAGCTAAATTATGTCTGGAGAAGTATATCAGATTAATAGTTTTTAATTTATAGTTTCAGAGAGCTAAAGTCAGTCTACAATGAAATCACAACTGGAAAATATCACTTCCCAGTATTTTAGCTAATGAAATCGATTGACTGTGGTGCTGAACAGTCCTAATCCAAGGGGGTATGTGAGAGGTAACATTTCAGGCAATATAGGATTAGCCCATTTTCAATACTGCAAGCTCAAATACACCTCCTTTCAGATGTACTGTGGTTATGGAAGTGCCCTATCTCCAAAGGTGAGAAAAAATACAGAGATAAGTAGCTACAGAAAGATGGAATGTTTCTGCATTGAGAGTTAATCAAAAACATCGAGAATTAAACTATTCTGACGCCTGTACTAAATACACTTGGTGTCCTAAAGGGGATGACATAGGGATTGTTTCTACATGCTGTTAATCAGAGCTCTGGACTCCAGCACTTCAACTCTGTGCTGCGAGCCACCATCTGCAGTTAAGTATGGCCAGGCTGAGTCAAAATTTAAATAGCAGACCTTAAAGGAACCCCCAGACACTGCAGGAAGTAGAACTGATTCAGAAGGGGAACTCTTTCATTCTCAGAAAGTACTTATTTTACTTCATTTAACTGTCCTACTTCATAATCCAAAAGAGTAATTTATCTCACCCCATGACCACTTAGCTTCCTTAACAGCCTCTTGGGGCGGCCTGCCTTTATCACTTAGAAAGAATGGTCCTGTGGAGAAGACAGAAGCAAAGAAGTTGTCTGTCTATCAGCTTATCTTGGGCTGGATTTCCAATTTCTGAAAGGTCTCCTCTGAGTCTGTTAAAATGATTTGCTTCTTGGAACAGAGATTAAATTGTCAATTAACTTTCACAGGCACTTAACCGGTTTACATGCATCTAGTTGAAATCACCCCTTATATATAAAAATGATAATTATTACCTCTTATATTTTTAAGTATTGCTTATCTGAAGGCTGGTAGAATACAGTAGAAACAGTAGAACCTTGATTTTACAGACACCAATCTTACAATCAGTTATAAGAACAATTTTTCCTGATGAGGGAAAAACATAAAAATCACAAAGTGATGTCTATAAAGAACAAGTCAACATCCCCTAACATTCTGATGCATTCAATGTATTGGAAATTGCTTTGTGGTGGTTTGAAGGACAAGTGACGTAGTGCACCACACTACAAATTTTACACTACATCTCATGTAATTGAGGTGTTCAATTTTATTAACTGAATCCCACATTCGTTCATAAAGTAAGGGTTCTACTGTAGTATATTTATTACTTCAGGAGAATTTGTATAGATGCAACCCCCCCATAGACCTTTGCTCCTATTCACATTACAGAGATTACTGAGCTAGATATTTTTTCCTGTTGATGAACAGAATGTATTAGATTCTAATCAGCTCCAGTTCAAACAGGGTTCCATGGGTATTATTGAGAACAGGGTTTGGCCTACAGAATGGGGATGTGCAAGAAGAAAGGAAATAGTTTGACTTAAATCTTTGATTGAGCTGTATGGCTGGAAGTTGGGGGAGGGGGAAGTGTTTACTTGCAAAAGCAATATTTTTTATAAAGAATAACTGATACAAACATGGAACCCTATCAAGTCATTTTTACAGTTATTTTTCAGTGTAGAAGAACACTGATCTTCTGAGCATTAAATTCATTCAAAAAAGAAAAAAAGTGAGATAGCATTCCAGAATGGCAAGACAGGCAGCGAACAAGGCTCTGCTCTCTGAAGACAATAACGAACATTTAAAAAGCCATTCACTAGATATTATTTTGACAATAGTGTTTAAAAATTAGAATTAATTCTAACACAAAGAGAAACAAAGGTTCTAACAGACCAAACAAGAAAACAACCCTTTACTAAACACATTCATGAACTCCTACAAGGACAGATAGGAAGGTAACTGTTTACATCATTCAAATAGCTTTAATTGTCAAGTACTGTACTGGATTCCAAGGTAACACTTCTCTCTATCTGTAGTTTCACAACAAACTAAAAATACACATGCTTCCTCCAGCTTTCTTTACGAACTGTGCACTTGTAGGTTATGGCAAGACAACTTGGGCAGTTTCTTGCTTCCTCAGATTTCTTTGAACCCCCTATCAATCCGGTTATAGGTTTTAATATGGGATAGAAACTAAATGGTTTGCGTACGTTGATTTCTTCCTTGAAATGAGCAAAAATAAAGTGTCTCTGTAGACTCATTTAGATCTGTTTGAAACCTTTGGTATCACTGACAATGAAAAAAAGGTTGTCTAGTTAGTGGACACGAATAGAAATGGATGGAGCCGCTGAGTGGCTCTATTCCTGTCATTTTGAGATAAACCTACGGGTAGGTGTGGGGCATTGTTTCCCTTGCTCAAGGGTTCTCTCTGGTTAGGCATCACAATGGTCTATGTTGTCATTGCTCTTGTTCAATGTGTTCATGAGGCCTCAGAGAACCAGTGAGAAGATAAGGGCTACAATGCATTTAGTGTGCTGCTAACACCCAGTTCTACATCTTTGTCACCTCTGACCGAGCTGTAGTAGTAACAAACTACCCAGTGTCTAGACTATCACTAGCTGGATGTGACTCAATATGGATAATGTTGACGGCCTTGGGGAAGCAGCTAGAAGAGTTATGTCAGAAGCCCTTATTGAGTAAGTATGGCTACTATTTGGGAAGAGAAGAGCATACTTGGTGTTTGATCTGGGGCTGCTCCTCGATGCCCAGGTAGTAGCTGTGTCCAAGAGTGTTTTTCTCCATCTGTGCCTTGCAATGAGACCTTCTCACAAATAGCCATACCTTTGTCACCTTGAGATTAGATTGCTGTGATACATTCTACAGGAGATACATCTTATGATCATTCAGAAACTGAATACATTGCAGGATGTTACAGCCTGTTTAATCTGAGATGCACATCAGACCAGTGTACTGTGACCTACACGGATTTCCAATAAGTTTCTGGGTGGAATTCAAGGTGCTGCTTTTAAACCATTGTTTGAGACCTGGTTACCTGAGAATTCATCTCTTTCCATAATATATTAGTTACAGTTGAGATCAGCAGGGGGCACTTGAGCTCAAGCTCCCTTAATAAAGGAAGAGAGATGCTGGCAGAGCATTCTCTATGTGGGCGGTGGTGGGTCTCCTGCTTTGGAACTCACTTCCACCTCTTGTAGTCTACCAGAGTCCAGAACATTAGTCTTCCAGGCATGCTGCAAAGCCCATTTTTTGTCTCTCTTCTCTAAGGCTGTTAAGGAGAGTATAGGCTGAAATAGGTACAGTAGAACACCAGAGTTACAAACTGACGAGTCAACCACACACCTCATTTGGAACCAGAAGTACACAATCAGGCAGCAGAGATGAAAAAAAAGCAAATGTACAGTATATTACTGTGTTAAACAAACTACTAAAAAAATAAAGGGAAAGTTTAATAAAAAAGACTTTACAAGGTAAAGAAACGGTTTCTGTGCTTGTTTAATTTAAATTAAAATGATTAAAAGCAGTATTTTTCTTCTGCAGTAAAGTTTCAAAGCTCTAGTAAGTCAATGTTCAGTCGTAAATTTTTGAAAGAACAGCCATAACGCTTTGTTCAGAGTTATGAACATTTCAGAGTTACAAACAACCACCATTCCTGAGGGGTTCGTAACTCTGAGGTTCTAGTGTATATCTATGGTCAGTCCTTTTCTTACTTTGTGACTTTAAAGTGTGAGATTAGCTCTTTGATACAGGACTGGCACCTAGAATTATGTTAGACATTTTATGCCACCCAATTGCATTGTTATAATAAATGTGCTCTTAATCATCAAATTTAAATGCAATATGGTATTAAAATGATAAGAGGTACTTTAAGGCAAGCTCACTGAGAACTACAGACAGAGCAATAGTAAACCAAATGACTTTGAATTGCTGTCAGTCATGACATCAAAAGCAGAGTGTAAACTGTTTATATATTGATTTGACCTCTAAGTGAAATTTGGCATTTATTTGCTGAAGTAATTTAAAGGTACGCATAATAAAAGTTTACAAAAAGGTGAAACTACATTTATGTTCTTTCAAAAATATTGTTCTTCAGGTAGTAGGCATCTCCCTCACATTAGCTTGCTTCCTCCAATTACCCCTTCCACGGATTCCATACTACAGAGAGAATTAAAGAATACCATTACCAAAATATGCTTTGACTTTCTGAATTTATGTCACTAGTGTCCTAGAAAAGAACCCAACACTACATCATTTATAATATACTTGCACAGAGAAAAACAGAAATGTAGAGCTGGAAGGGACCTCGAGTGGGCAGTACCCAGTATACCTAGACCATCCCTGACAGTTATCTGTCTAACCTGTTCTTAACCTCCAACAACAGGGATTCCACAACATACTTTGGTAGCCAATTCCAGAACTTAACTACCCTTATAGTTAGGAAGTTTTTCCTAATATCTAACCTAAATATCTCTTGCTGCAGACTAAGCCCATTCCTGCTTGTCCCAATTTCAGTGGACATGGAGAAAAATTAGCTACAGTTATCTCTGTAATAGCCCTTAACATATTTGTAGACTTATCAGATCCCCATTCCCCAGTCTTCTTTTCTCAAGCACAAACATGCCAAGTTTTTCAACCTTTCCTCATAGGTCATGATTTCCGAACCTATCATCATTTTTGTTCTTTTCTGGACCCTCTCCAATTTGTCCATATCCTTCTTAAAGTGTGCATCCAAAACTGGACACAATACTCCAGCTGAGCCCTCACCAGTGCCAAATAGAATGGGCCAATATTCTCCTGTGTCTTACATATAATACCCCTGTTAATACACCTCAGAATATTAGCTTTTTTCACAACTGTACCATACTGTTGGCTCTTATTCAATTTGTGAACCATTATAACCCACAGATTCTTTACTGCAGTACTACTGACTATTCTTCCTAACAATAGTACCTGGCACTTGTCTTTTCTGAATTTTATATTTATTTCAGACCAACTCTCTAATTTATCAAGGTTGTTTTGAAATCCAATCCTGTCCTCCAAAGTGCTAGCAACCCTTCCCCAGCTTGTCTTCATCCCCAAATTTTATATTCTCCATATTCTCCACTCTATTATCCCAGTCATTAATGAAAATGTTGATTAAATACCAGACCCAGAACTGACCCCTGTGGGACTCCACTAGATGTGTACACAAGCAGGAGAATCACAACTTTAGCTCGTAGTATAGAGGCAGCCTATGTACAATTTTTTCAATCAATTGTTCACCACCTTTTAGTAATTTCAACTATACCATATGTCAAGGCTGTATCCCCACTTTGAACTTTAGGGTACAAGTGTGGGGGCCTGCATGAGGACTTCTAAGCTTAACTACCAGCTTAGTTCTGGTCCGCTGCCACCATTCCCTTCCCTGGGAAGCTTTTAGAAACCTCTCACCACTTCCCTGGTGAATACAGATTCAAATCCCCTTGGATCTTAAAACAAGGAGAAATTGACCCTTCCTCTCCCCCCCATCCTTCCTTTCACCAACTCCTGGTGAATACAGATCCAAAACCCTTTGGATCTAAAAACAAGGAAAAATCAATCAGGTTCTTAAAAAGAAGGCTTTTAATTAAAGAAAAAGGTAAAAATCATCTCTGTAAAATCAGTATGGAAAATAACTTTACAGGGTAATTAAACTTAAAGAGCTCAGAGGACCCCCCTCTGTCTTAGGTTCAAAGTACAGCAAACAAAGATAAACACTCTAGTAAAAGGCACATTTACAAGTTGAGAAATCAAAGTACAACTAAGACGACTTGCCTGGCTTTTTACTTACAAGTTTGAAATATGAGAGACTTGTTTAGAAAGATGGGGAGAACCTGGATTGATGTCTGGTCCCTCTCAGTCCCAAGAGTGAACAACAACTTAAAACAACGAGCACAAACAAAAGCCTTTCCCCCCCCCCCAAGATTTGAAAGTATCTTGTCCCCTTATTGGTCCTTTTGGTCAGGTGTCAGCCAGGTTACCCGAGCTTCTTAACCCTTTACAGGTAAATGGATTTTGGAGTCTCTGGCCAGGAGGGATTTTATAGTACTGTACACAGGAGAGCTGTTACCCTTCCCTTTATAGTTATGACACCATATTTCCCTGGTTTGCTTATGAGAATGTCACAGGTTACTTAAGCCTTATTCAAAGATATATCACATCTACTGCTTCCACGCTACTCAGTAGGCCAATAATCATGTTAAAGTTAATTAGGTTAGTTTGCATGATTTGTTCTTGACAAATTCATGTTGGCTATTACTTCTCCTATTATCCTCTAGGTGCTTGCAAATTGATTGTTTAATAATTTGTTCCAATTTCTTTCCAGGTATCAAAGGTAGGCTGACTGATCTATAATTTCATGGGTCCTCTTCGCTTCCCTTTTTAAAGGTATGCATTGTGTTTGCCCTTCTCCAGTCTTCTGGGATCTCACCCACCCTCTGGGAGTTCTTGAAAATAAATTGCTAATGTTTCTGAAACTGCTTCAGCTAGTTCTTTAAGCACCCCGGGGTACTAACTTGAATACACCTATATTATCTAAATATTCTTTAACCTGTTTTTTCCCTATTCTGTTTTGTGTTCCTTTCCGCTTGCTAATATTAACTTGTGTTAATCATCTGGTCACAATAAACCTTTTCAGTGAAAACAGAGGCAAAAAACAGACAAACCTCAGCCTTCTTGATGTCACCCATCATTAACTCTCCTCCCTCACTAAGTAGTGGCCCTACCTTTTTCTTTGTCTTTCTCTTGCTCCTAATATATTTATAAAACCTCTTCCTATTGCCTTTTATGTCCCTTGCTAGGTGTAACTCATTTTGTGCCTTAGCCTTTCTGATTTGTCCCTACATGCTTGTGCTGTTCTCTTGCACTTATACTTAGCAATTTGTTCATGTTTGCACTTTTTGTGGGATTCCTTTTTGACTTTCAGGTCATTAAAGAGCTCCTGATGGAGCTCGATTGGCCTCTTACTAGTCTTCCTATCTTGCATTCATATCAGAATAGTTTGCTACTGTGCCTTCAATATTGTGTCTGTGAAACTTCCAGCTCTCCTGAGAGACAAGGAGGGTAAGGTACGATCTCCTATTGGACCAAGTTCTGTTCGTGAGAGAGAAGCTATTGAGCTTACACAGAGCTCTTCTTCAGGTCAGACCCCGTCTAATATTCTGGGACCACCATGGCTACAACACTAATACAAGCTCACTGAGCTCCTTCGTTCCTTAGATCTTCTTTTCACTGGACCTTACAAGTTTGTTCAAGTCTACTTTTCTGAAGTCCACTCTCCTTATTCTGGTGTGCTTACATACCTAATTGTACTTAAGTTTAATGCTACTAAGTTTTACTTCTGTAAACTACCTGAGGTCTATTATGAATAGGTTGCAGGCAACACCAAGCATGCCATTTAAACACCCTAGGCATTGCTTAGATTCACTGAAATGCTTTACTCCAAGTTTAATCCCTAGCCAATTGTAAGGGCTTGTCTACACTTACTGGAGGATCGACGCTGCCGTAATCTATGCATCAGTGGTCAATTTAACTGGTCTAGTGAAGACCGACTAAATCGATGGCCGATCGCTCTCCCGTTGACTCCTGTACTCGAGAAGAGTAAGGGGAGTCGACGGGAGAGCGTCTCCCATCGACATCGCGCAGTGTGGACCTCATGGTAAGTAGATCTAAGCTACATCAATTTGAGTTACGCTATTCACAACTCAAATTACGTAGATTAGATCGACTTTTCCTTTTAGTGTAGACAAGGCCTAAGTGAGCGTACTGTATTTTCAGTGTGCGGATTACTAAAAGTTTATCCCAATCTTTAAAAAAAAAAAAAAAAAAAAAATTTTTTTTTTGTTCAAACTTCAGACTACTTAAGAATCAAAATATTTTTATACATTGTATTTTATACAGGAACCATCATGCACAAGTATATAGGTTTGAAGAAAATGTAGTTTTCTTTTACTAATGTGTATTTAAGCAGCTGCTTACAAATCAGAGATAGATCACTAATTTCTCTTCTTCAGTAGAGTTCTATGAAAAGAATTTTTTCATTTTAATCTGAGGAGAAAATTAGTGATGCATCCTTGTAACAGGATAAAGCATCAAAATTCCGGAATGCCCCTGAACAGAGAAGATAGGTAACCATGAGCTCCAAGGATGTCCTCCTGAACTCATTCAGGATTTAGTAGCCCAGCCAAACCACAGTACAGGAGCAGCAGCAGCTCATTGTTGGTCTCTTTACTATGCTGCTGGGTTCAGTGCTCAGGTTCTCAGTACAGAGAAGGGACAGTTGACTCATACTGTTAGTGTGAAGATTTGGCATCCTTTGATCCACTATTTGCTTTGCCTGCTTCTCACCCACCCGCACAAGAAGGAAGAAAAACCTGCTGTTCCTGTATTTTTTTTTTACACACACACACACACACACACACACACACACACCTACCTCCATTGTACTGTGGAAGAAGGGGAAAGAAGAGACAACGGGGTTACATTAACAATGGGAAAGAGGTGGGACAGCAGAAAAAAATGCTGAGAAAGAAGTGAAGACAAAAGTGAAGAAAATAAGGGGAGAGAGGGGGAATGGAATGAAGAGAAAGTAGTAACCTGGGAAGAGACAGCAGAAGGAAAATTAAGAACAAGGGAAAATCAGAGAAGCGTTTGAGATGAGATATAAAAGAACAGTCAAAAAACAAAACTAGTAGTATTTAAAGAAAAGAATTAGATAAAACAGACATTGAAAGGTTAAGATAAAACCTTAAGAAGCTATACAATAGAAATGAAGGAAAGAAAAGGAACAAAAAAAGGCTTTTATAATTTCACAGATTTGGCAAATATATTACAGTAAAATACTCATGTTTATGTGTGGGTGTATACACATACAGTTTTGACTATATTCTAAATGCAAATTCCCATTCTTGCATGATTTCCAAGGGAAATAGACATTTTAGGAATCCCAGTGATTTTTGTGGATTGGCTAGTTTGGCAATCAGCAAAAATAAAAGTATCAAAGGGGTAGCCGAGTTAGTCTGGATCTGTAAAAGCAGCAAAGAGTCCTGTGGCACTTTATAGACTAACAGACATATTGGAGCATGAGCTTTCGTGGGTGATTACATGAGACATGCATCCAAAGTAGGTATTCACCCACGAAAGCTCATGCTCCTATACGTCTGTTAGTCTATAAAGTGCCACAGGACTCTCTGCTGCTTTTACAAAAATAAAAGGTAATTTTCTCAGCACATTACTGCATAAACAGAAGTTAGGCTATTGCCCAAACCCTAGGTGTTATCCTTCTAAAGAAAGATTCAGGACTTGCGAAAACTGCAGGTGCAAGAAAACTACAGATTCAGCAATTATAGTCTTTCTGCAGTTTTTACTGTTTCATACAGAATATCCTTCCATCACCATACACACCTACTTCTAAAAGCTAGGTTTTAGCTTCTTTCATTATGAAGACAGCTTTCACAATATAAACTGATGTACTGTTGATTGCTAACTCTCCAGCAAAACACCAGCTTCAAATTCAATGCCTAACTAAGACCATTTAAATACTAACTTTAAGAAAGAGTTTTCTAAATTGTCTCAGGTGGAGACAAAATACTTTTCAGAGACATGGAGTTTTCTTCTTCTTCAAAGCAGAATTTACCTGCCACTCTACCGTAGACTTAAAAAAAAAAAATAGATTCTTTGACTAGGAACAGGTTGGCTGACCTAGTGAGGAGGGCTTTAAACTAGGTTCGATGGGGCAGGTGACAAAAGCCCACAGGTAAGTCAAAAACATGGAGACTTGGGAGAAGGGTCAGAATCTGGGAAAGCATGGGCTGTTGTAGCAGGGACAAGGGAGAGACAAGAGAAAACATGGGGGGGGGAGGGGAGGGCAGGGAGGAATCAAATTATTATCTTAGATGTCTGTATACTAATGCGAGAAATATGGGGAATAAGCAGGAAGAACGTGAAATGCTAGTTAATAAATAACTATGACAAAGTTGGCATCAGAGACTTGGTGGGATAATACATGACTGGAATATTGGCATAGAAAGGTACAGCTTGCTCAGGAAGATCACACAGGAAAAAAAGGGAGGTGATATTGCCTTATATATTAAGAATGTATACACTTGGACTGAGGTTGAGCTGGAAATAGGAGACAGACTTGTTGAAATACTCTGGATAAGGATAAAGAGGGAAAAACAAGGGTGATGTCATGGTAGAGGTTTACTACAGACCACCTAACCAGGAAGAAGAGGGGGATGTGCTTTTTTTTAAACAACCAACAAAATCATGTAAAGCAAAGGACTTGGTGGTAATGGGGGATTTTAACTCCCCAGACATCTACTGGGAAAATAACACAGCAGGGCACAGATTATCCAACAAGTTTTTGGAATATACTGGAGACAATTTTTTAGTTCAGAAGATAGAGAAAGCTACTACAGGAGAGCTGTTCTAGATTTGATTTTGACCAATAGGGAGGAACTGGTTGAGAATTTGAAAGGCGGAAGGCAGCTTAGGTGAAAGTGGTCATGAAATGATAGAGTTCATGATTCTCAGAAATGGTGGGAGGGAAAACAGCACAATAAAGATAATGGATTTCAAGAATGTACTTTAGCGAACTCAGGGAGTTGTTAGATCAGATCCCATGCGACACAAGTCTAAGGGGAAAAACAGTTCAACAGATTTGGTAGTCTTTTAGAGAGACGTTAATAAGGGCACAAGAATAAACTATCCCACTGCGTAGGAAAGATAGAAAGTATGGCAAGAGACCACCCAAGCTTAACCAAGAGATCTTCAATGATCTGAAACCCAAAAAAGAGTCCTATAAAAAGTAGAAACTAGGTCAAATTGCAAAGGATGAATATAAACAAACAAGTACACCTCTATCTCGATATAACGCTGTCCTCGGGAGCCAAAAAATCTTACCGCGTTATAGGTGAAACGGCGTTATATTGAACTTGGAGTGCGCCGCCCCGCCCCGCCCCCCTGGAGCAGTGGTTTACCACGTTATATCCGAATTCGTGTTATATCGGGTCGAGTTATACTGAGGTAGCGGTGTATATAGGGACAAAATCAGAAAGGCTAAGGCACAAAACAAGATTAAACTAGCTAGAGATATAAAGAGTAACAAGAAAGCATTCTACAAATACATTAGAAGCAAGAGGAAGACCAAGGACAGTGTAGGCCCGTTACTCAATGAGTGGGGAAAAAACAATAAAAGAAAATGTGGAAATGGCAGAAGCGCTAAATGACTTTTTTGTTTCAGCCATTAGTGATTATCTTTGAAAAGTCATGGAAGACAGGAGAGATTCCAGAGGACTGGAAGAGGGCAAATATAGTGCCCATCTATAAAAAGGGAAATAAGGACAACCTGGGGAATTACAGACCAGTCATCTTAACTTCAGTACCTGGAAAGATAATGGAGCAAATTATTAAGCAATCCATTTGTAAACAACTAGAAGATAACAAGGTGATAAGTAACAGTCAGCACGGATTTGTCAAGAACAATCGTGTTAAACCAACCTAATAGCTTTTTTTGACAGGGTAACAAGCCTTGTGAATGGGTGGAAAACGATAGATGTGGTATATCTTGACTTTAGTAAGGCTTTTGATACTGTCTCGCATGACTGCCTCAAACAAAACTAGGGATATACAACCTATATGGAGCGACTATAATGTGGATGCATAACTGGTTGGAAAACCGTTCCCAGAGAGTAGTTATCAGTGGTTCACAGTCATGCTGGAAGGGCATATCAAGTTGGGTCCCACGGAAATCAGTTCTGGTCGGGTTCTGTTCACTTTCTTCATCAATGATTTAGATAATGGCATAGAGAGTACACTTATAAAGTTTGTGCACGATATCAAGCTGCAAGGGGTTGCAAGTGCTTTGGAGGATAGGATTAAAATTCAAAATGATCTGGACAAACTGGAGAAATGGCCTGAAGTAAACAATATAAAATTAAATAAGGACAAATGCAAAGTACTCCACTTAGGAAGGAACAATCAGTTGCGCACACACAAAATGGGAAATGACTGCCTATGAAGGAGTACTGATGAAAGGGATCTGGGAGTCATAGTGGATCACAAGCTAAGTAAGAGTCCACAGTGTAACACCGCTGCACGCACACAAAACACAAATATTCTGGAATGTATTAGCAGGAGTCTTGTAAGCAAGACACATGAAGTAATTTTTCCACTCTACTCCACACTGATTAGGCCTCAACTGGAGTATTGTGTCCAGTTCTGGGCACCACATTTCAGGAAAGATGTGGACAAATTGGAGAAAGTCCAGAGAAGAGCAACAAAAACGATTATAGGTCTATTATAGGAAAATGACCCTATGAGGGAAAATTGAAAAAACTGGGTTTGTTTAGTTTGGAGAAGAGAAGACTGAGGGGGGACATAACAGTTTTCCAAGTACATAAAAGACTGTTACAAGGAGGAGGGAGAAAAATTGTTCTCCTTAACCTCTGAGGATAGGACATGAAGCAATGGGCTTAAATTGCAGAAAGAGAGGTTTAGGTTGTACACTACGAAAAACTTCCTGTCAAGGTAGTTAAGCACTGGAATAAATTGCCTAGGGAGGTTGTGGAATCTCCATCATTGGAGATTTTTAAGACCAAGTTAGACAAACACCTGTCAGGGATGGTCTAGATAATATTTAGTCCTGCCATGAGTGCAGGAGACTGGACTAGGTGACCTCTTGATGTCCCTTCCAGTCCTATGATTCTATCCTTGGAATTCTCTCCTGTAATTTCTCCCATCTCTACTACATAGTTTTAAAATGAAGATAAACGTATTAAGCTATTGTTGCACATTACTGTACACGTTATACATACCTACAATTGCGATAAAGAGAGAACGTATTTTGACTTACAGTGACAAGGAGAGTTTTTAAGGGAACAGAGTAGCAACATTTTACTCAGTTAATGGATTGCTGGGGAGTTACAAGGCTGGTATTTTAGCCCTGCACACTCAGATATCCTTGCAAAAGACATTTTTTTAATAGATTACATTTGGATTCAATTTTCTACTCCCAAATTAAGCATGAACTTCTACTACCCTGCCTTTGATAGCCAGAGACACAGGCCCACCCAGGTTCTGTTTTGCAAACTCATTTTGCTCTAGTATGGTACTGCCTCATTAAACGCCAGAAACATTGATTCAGAAAAGGAACCAAGCAAGTATTTTACAGACAATCTCCACAGAAGATAAACAATTTTCCAATGGCCCTGGAATAACTAAAGAAAACACCTCTAATATATACACTATTATCCCCTAAAGTGTAACTTAAGTACATTTTAAATTGAGTCATTTTCTCTGCTGGTGAATGTTTCTGATTGACAACCCAGAAACAGAAGTTGCGTGTGAACATATATAGCATGGACAGCCACGGAACAAGCTTCTGTACTGGAGGGGAGAGGGTAAAATGGGGTCCAACCACAGCTACTCCTTCCCCCCCAGCACCCTTTTGGTCCAAAAACTGAGCAGGGGAGACCCTTGAACTCTGGGAGCACTTGCACCCAGGTGATACTTTCCCTTTCCCCATCAAGTGAGCTTGGGAGAAAACTGCAGAGAGGAGCCAGGCAGAGACTACAGCCAGCAGGGACAGATGCAGTCAAAGCAGGGGCCTTTGGTCCTTTAGGCACGTGAACAACTTTCTACAATTTTAACTGAACATTCTGTGCCCTGTGCTGATCAGCTGTTTGCTCCAACTATCCCGCTGCTGCTCCCATTCCCTCACAGTCTCTTCACCTCAGCTTCATTCCACACCCTCTCCTCTTACCCTCTTCTCCCTGTATTGTCCCCCTCAATCCCATTCCCCTCCCTTTTTATTTTCATTTAACTTATACCCTCTGAACTAAATCCCCACACACAAAAATTGTGGCCCCTAATATGACATTTGCTGCCACCACATTGTTCACTCTGCTTGTGTGCTATATCCCTTCCCTCACCTGGTCTCTGTCTAGATTACAAGCTTCTCAGCTCAGCAGGGACTGTCTACTACTCTTTATCTGTATAGTGCCTAGCACAATATCACCCAAGACTCGTTAGGTCCTTAGGTACCACTGTAATAAACATATTAAATAACAACTTTCTGGCCAACAAACCTCATCAGTGTTCTGCAAGGACAGCTTCTTGGGATGAAAAGGCAACTCAGTCTCCATGCCGATTCTTGGCTCTTTGCTCAAACTACTAAAAGGCGGCTGCCAGTTGCAATGGTGGTTTTTGCACTGGGAAAACCTGCATGCTGGACTGAGACCCACCAACTCATTTCACATAGGTCACCAAGTAGCCATGATTTTGGCAATAACTTTTGGCAACTACCAACTTAAGATCATATTCAAACCACAGACCTAGATGTGAAAGGCTCTGTCATAAATTACCCATCTCCCGAGCCATCCAGTTCACAATGTATGATTAATTTTTGCACTCTGATTAGATCACGTTTTTTTTTTTTTAAAGGTGTTCATAAATTTTCTGAAACTGTAGGAAGTCAAACAGTAGCAACATTTAGCTTCTTGAGGACAGTTCTCTTGCTTTCTTTACCACTCTAACAAATATACTGAAAGATAAAGGAGCAGGCATAAAGTTGCAAAAAAAACAACCCAACAGCGTATTTTGGTTTGAAACAAGATGTTTCTAAACAATTACAAGAATGTATGTCCTATGTATTTCTACATACTTTTGAAGTTAACTCTTCTAGCTCATAAAAAAGTAATGAAAAAATATTAACCACAAATTTTACAAAGAAATCTTTTCCTTTGAGTGGTTGAGGCTTCTTTTTTTAAGTTTATAACACTGGCAGAGAATTATAAGTAATATCCACGCAGTACAATTATTTACTTTCATGAACAAAGTTTCCTTACATTTTCAGTTCTCTGAAAATTCAATTTTACAGAGAGGATAAAACTGTTTCATCCATTTACACAGTACTATGGGCACTATTTTAACATTTGCTAGGCATGAACATGAAAGATAAAATAACCATCATTAACTACATTTCAAGGAGGATCATTAAAGCTAGATGAAAGGCCTAAAAACTGACACTGCAGTAGCTAATATGGGCTTTAATGCATTAAGTATAAATCAACACTAGCACTGCAGGCATGCGCATGTGAAGGGTCAAACTAGCTCTACATCAGAAGCTATATATGCTACTTATATGCATTACTGAAATTTCAGTGATTAGGAGCTAAATTATCATTTACAGCATTATGTTCAGAGATAGTTTGAAAAGAATGTGCTATTAAAAACCTCATTATATTTACTGGCTTTTAGAAGAAAAGAATAAAAGCTACAGATAATTGTGCAGTAAGAAAGGGCAATCTAGGATTTAACTCTGAAGATGGAACAGTCAGACACACCATCTATTATTATTCTATGCAAAAAGTCATGAGCATATGTTCCAGAGGCAACTAAATATATAGTAAATTGGAAAAAGTGTTTATCAAGTTTACATGTTAACTGCAATTTACTTGGATTTTTAATAAACACTTGCTCAGGCAGTCAAAGTTTTGCTTGTAATGTATTTATAATAAACAAGGGCTATTCGCAAAAGGCCTTCAAAGAAATCTACAGAGCAATAACGTTGGTAGCTTCTGAATGACCTCTCATGTTTTTATTTCAGTGTATTAAAGTATATATATTAGTATCTCCTCTGACATTTTTAACAGACAATTAAAAAAAAAATTGTGTGCATGCCTTTTTACTTTAAAAGTTGCTGACAGCCAAATATCCACCCCCAATTACATACACATGCAACTTCTAATGACTTAACAAAATAAAAACCAATCAGACATGCGTCATTTTTATAAGAATGGAATCATCAAATGCGTGTCAAATAGTAGCAGGCTTTACACATATGTTTACGTTCTTAGCACATAAAGGTCTATTTGCTAATGACTACTGGTAAAGACAATAATCTTTGCTCTCAAATCTTCTACCCCGTGTTAATCCCCACTGCAGGTCAACTTACCAAATCCCTGTGTAACACCCAGTTAGCATGCAGGTAGTGAATACCATCTAGGATCTGATACAATAGTGACTTCACCATTCCCCGAGGTAACTGAACTGGTTTCTTGTTTGCTTTAGAAGCTCTGTGAAACTTGATTATGTGCTGGAAGAGAAAAATATCAATAGTAACAAGAAAAAAATGTAATGTTTTGATCTATAATGTTTTACAAAAAAGAGAAATCTCCAGTGATTCCTTATGTAGGCTTGCCAGTTGCTTTTTTAATCTTTTTTTATTGCTATACATTTTTAAAACCATGTAATTTAAAAGTTATTACAAGAATAATAGCATCTAAAGTATTATGATACAAAACACTCATTTACAGGTAAAAACTAAAGGAAATTAAAATGAAAGACATCATCCCAAGGAAGTTTTTTATATAAATTACCACAATCAAAAAAAAAATTTTTTTTAAGGTTACCACCAGTTTACAAGTCAGTTTTCAAAACAATTTCCTCAATCCCTCATTAACATGGTAGCTTATTAAAACGAAAAGAATACAACTCTTAATCTATTCTCATTAGACATGCCGTTTATTTTTTGCATCTCAGCACAATAATAATAAATCAGTCAGTTTATAGTCCATATCACTTTCAGGTTCTCTTGCACTAGCACAATGCAATATTTGGGTTGCAATCACTGCAAGGGAATATTTGCATCAAACTTTTTCCTTTGGAATTTTAAAAACTCTCTTTTACAGTAGTTTGACCAGGAAATGCACATGCATGTGTGTGCAGCTGTTTGCTTCCACCCTTCTGAAAAAGCAAACCCTAAAATTAATAGTAATTGTTGGAAGAAACCATGAACATTGTCAGGTTCACAATCCATCCATCCAAAGTTAATAATCATCTGGTAAGTCATAGGTAGAAAGTGTTTATTATGGCTATGATTATTTGCATACCCAGAACCAATGAAGTCCAAGAGGACTTCTAGACTGTAAACTGTGATGCCTAAAGGTCCGATGCCACCACCTTCAACAGAAGAGGCTGTGTCATGGTGTTAGCTATCACTTCAAGTATTTCCTCCTTTCTACAAGTTCCTTGGGGTCAGGGGATTGTTATGTGTTTGTATAGTGCCTAGCATGGTAGAGCCTGATCCATGTCGGAGTCTCCTTCAGGCACTACCATAACACAGTCAGACTGTTTTCATGCAGGTACTGTCATCATTCAGAAGACAAAACAGCTACGGAATTCAGGTGTTTACATAAAATGCAAGAGACCTCAAGCTGGGTGTTGCTCATGTGCTGCTGATATTTGGGTCACTGTCTCCTAGGTATAACTGTCCATCACAATGTTCTGAGCTAATTCAGAACTTTGTTGTTTTTTTTTTAAATGCCCACCTTTTCTATCTTCAAAATAATAATAAAACATTACTCAAGTGTTCCTAAACATCTGTACTTTATCGTTTCATGAACATGGGCAAAACATGAAAAAGGGGCCACGTTAGCCTTGTGCTCTCTACATTCCAGAACTTAGCAGTCTGCAAGATAAATACCATGATTACAGCCACTTTTATACCAGTGTAAAAGGTAAGCCTAAAAGTTTTAAATTTTAGTACCAGCAATATAACAAGTACTAAACTGGAAGAGAACACCTGTGTCAAATTATAGTTGAAGATGGTTTCTCTTTGCACTAGTCCTTAGTCATATCCTACTAAACTATACCTAATTATAAGGCACATAAATTTGAATCTAAAATGTGTTATTTCCATCCAAGAGATACCTGTTCTTATCTCACTGTCCATTATTATAAGTTACAGACAGCAGAAATGCTAAATCATGAAAGGGGTTATAGAAATATATATGTATGTACATAAGTAAATCCCATCTCACATCAAACTTTGATATTTCCATTGTGTCCCTCTTTTTGAAACCTCGTAACACTTTCTTTTATTATTATTATTGTCACAGGAGGTCAAAGGATTTGACAGCTATGCTCAGAATCCAAAACAAAATAGATTGTGTCCCTTTAAATTAAACTCCAGTGAAATCAAGCTGAATGATGGTGGTTTGGGTACTTGTTTACCAACATTACAGCTAAATTTTCCAGTTAATGACAAGAAATTAACAGGGGAGCCTGGCACTTCTGTTGGCATTACTATTTTATTTTCTCTGGATGCAGTACATTTATATTTTTTTTAAAAAACTAATTCACAACTAAAAAGGCTAGTTATTTTACAAAAGATGAAGCTGTAGAGGGAGAACATGAGATCAGCGGGAAGACCCCAACTCTGAAATAAGTCAATGAACTTTTTATGTCTGTACATTTTGATTGAGCCTATTTGGTTTATTCACAGGTCAGATATAGTGTAAGTTAGCATGAGGCATGTTCCAGTGCACTTCACCACTGATCTCAGTTTGAGATACATGCTGTGTGTCCCGGAGTCTTTCCTTACATTCCAAAGGATGTCAAATGGTATTTTCAGACAAAAATTACAGCAATCCAACTAATACACAAAAGCTCTTATTAATAAAATGATTAGAAAGGTATACACTATAGCTGAACAAATATTACAGTAATTAATTTTGTAAATATCACTGCAGAATGCAGGTCTAAATACTATTTCTGAAGATAAAGATTAACAATGTAGCAAACACAATATAAGTATGAGACATCTTTTCCCCCACACACATTGTTTTTCAGTTGTGGTACACTTATCATTTATCAGTTTATCTGTTCCTGACTGAAAGCCAAAACCCATTATCTACAAGCAATTCATCTTACCCAGAGGTCATGTTCAGCATAGTCAAAGAGAAGCCACACTTTCCTGTCAGCATGAGACAAAAACACCTTTTGCAAAGAAATGACGTTTGGATGCTTGAGCTCTCGCAGCAGCTGCAAAACAAAGAAAATCCATTACAGAAACATTTATGCCACCAGAGACTGCAATAGGGTGGGGTGGGATTGGCCAAATAATATGTTTGTAATTTAAGACCTTGTAAAGAAGCCTATTTTTTAAAAAAAATTAATCTTTGAGGCCTTTAATCCACAGAAAAACAGCATGTGTTTCATTTTATTTGTTTTTTCTACTGAAGGAATTAGTTGTGAACTTGAAAATAGATTTAAACTGGGTCACACATCTCCCTTAAAATAGGGCCATCTATATCCTAAGTATACATTTTTTGAGCACTTATCTCAATTAAACAGTGAAGTTACTTAATTAAAATTTTATAACTTTTTTCATAGGATCAGCACAGTTCTCTACAAATATATGTGAACTGCGAGTTTTCATATCAAATTTTCCCTCCTCATCAGTTCCCATACTTGATAAAAGCCTTTGTGATTCCCCAATTCCTTCCTCACCAGCTCGTAACCACCTCAAAGCCCTACATCCTGATAACTACTCTAAGGCTTTGTCTACACGATGTACCTTTTAGCAACACGGCTGTGCCGCTAAAAGGTACACAGTGTAGCTCAGGGGTCTCAAACTCAAATGACCAAGAGAGCCACATGAGGACTAGTGCATTGGCCTGAGGGCCGCATCACTGACACCCCCCCTCGCTGCCCCCAGCCCTGCCCCCACTCCACCCCTTCCATGAGGCCCCGCCCCTGCCCCGTCTCTTCTCCACCTCCTCCCCTGAGCATGTGGCTCCCTGCTCCTCCCTCCTGGAAAGTGCTAAGCTAATTCAGTTTCCAGTGTAGACAAAGCCTTACAGTCATTTAAGGATGGGACTCCTTTAGAGGTTGTCAATAACATACAACTGGAAGGAGTAAGCAACTACCTGATGAGTTTAGGTGAAAAAAGTATGAGACCTAAGTCTACAGGACCAGGACAGTAGGCAGAACAAGCCTGTTGGGGTTCTATTGTTCACGTCAACAACTCTGCAAATAAGGCATATTCAAAAATCATATGGTTTGTAAAGATGTTACTTTAAAATATTTTGCTCCAATGTTTCTTTAAGAAGTGTTGCTTATTATTAAGGTTAAGATTTTGTCATGGTTATTTTTAGTAAAAGTCATGGACAGGCCACCACCATGGAGGGGGGCACAGCACTGGCTTCAGCCCCTGGCGCAGCCCCGATTCCGGCCAAAGCAATGGGCACACAGCCCTGGCTCTGGCTGCAGCCACCGGGGCGGGGGAGGGAGGGAGGAAGACACAGCCCTGGCTCTGCCCCCGCTGCTGACAGCTGAAGCTGAAGGCACAGAGGTCCAGCAAAGTCATGGAATCCGTGACCAAATTGCATCCCTACTTATTAAGAAAGTAGAACAGATGGATATTTTGCCAACTTGTGGGCTGCAAATGGAACGTTTATTCAGACAAGCCATGGCTAACTTTAGATTTCATTTTCAACGTGTATTTAAGAGGTCTCATTACAAGATAATACATTAAGTCTGCCAAAAAAAATAACACTTAAAAAAAAAAAAAAACCAGCATCTGGCTAGTTTAGCCAACATAAGCACAGATAATGAAAATAGTATTTGAATATAAAATGTTGAAGAAATAAACAGATTACCATTTTCTATTTCTAAAATTAAACCTGCTTCTAATAAACTGTTTTCCCTGCAAGTGGGAGTTCAAAGGAAAGATTCTGATGTAACTGGAAATATACTGCTGAACTAACAAAGGGAAAATTATAGCTTACGCCAGCCAGCTCCATTCCACTTTATCAGTCCTTTATTAATCAAGTACAATGACAATTCTAGCTCTGACTGAAATGGTGATAGAAGAATGGATATTTGAATACATTTGTGTACTATCTTAAAAAATAAAAAAAAAGAACATTCTACACACATGGTCTGATAACAGATGCTTCATAAAGTAAAAGAAATTTTCAAACCACCTTGCAAATTATCACTTATTGCTCAATCCAAAAACACTGGTATGATTTTTTTTTTTAAAGCTGAAAGTTGATTTTAAGAACATAGTGCAAATATGACAAAAACGGAAGCAGGTTCTCAATCCACAAATTTTCTGAGTTTCATATCAGATTTTCCATTCCAAGTTTGGTTTTATGTAAATATACTTTAATAAAGTTGTGTATTCTTATGAACCAAATATTCAGCTCCACAACACTAAAAGTGGAGACCAAAATGCAAAGATATGATGAAAACAAAGCGCTGCTTTATTATTTGAAAGTGTTCTACAAGGAAGCTTGCAACAGAAAAGCCAATATATAAAGAAAGATTATTCAATATTGCCAACTCTAATGATTTTATTGCAAGCCTTATAGTATTCGGTATATTTCCTAAAGCCCCAGTTCCTGGAGTTGGGTAATTATGAGAATCTCAGCTTTCATTTTTTAGAAGAGGAAATTTCTAGCCCTAATGATGGGGGGGGGGGGGGGAGAGAGGGGGAAGAGAGCTAAAAACGTGAAAACTAAACACTCGAACCAGAAGACCAAACCCTCCCCAAACATTCTGGGTCTTTTTTATTTTAAAGTCTCATGATTTTTAAGTCTCTTTAAAAAAATCCCACTTGACGTTAAAAACTCTGCTTGCTTTGACAAAAACAAACATACTAACCAACCCAGCTACCCACAGACTTACTCTAGAAGAACCATAGGAATAGATAATGAGTGCGGTGGGAGGGGAGCTATAGCTTCCTCCCGACCCCCCCAAAATATGCAGAGTTTGCATTAATAAATAATGGAAACAGTGAGTTTGAAACAAAAAGTTCATTTATCTTTATTAAAGGTGGACAAATTCAGTTCGGGCACAAAACTAATCATCTAAAGCCTTATTTTTAAAACAATTTAAAAAAAATGTATTTACAAAGTTGACAGTTTCAGATAACAACCTTCACCCTAGTTTTCATTAAATTACCTCTTTGGCAACACCTGTAAGCTGTGAGTGAGTTATGTTCTTCTGTACATATAAAATCATATGCCAGTTGAAACGTGATTGTCCCATTATGGATCGAAACCATGTTTTAAAATGATGAGCGCTGAAACTACACTCACATATAGCATTGGCTGCCAATACCATCAAAATATTGTTATCAACTTCATCACTTTGGAAAACAGCTGACATTCAGTCTGGCTGAGCAAACATATTTTTGAACTGACTTCAAACTATCTTTCTGTAAGCTGACAGTTGGTTTGCAATAGATAAATCTGAGTAATCAGCTGATCCTACTTGAAATCAGAACCAAACAACCACATCTTGCACCTGTGTTTTTCATGTTTCGAGCAGAGAGTTTCAAGGCTGAATAATTTTGTAGTCTCTGTTCAAATCTTGATTGAATGCTGGACACTGTAAAGTCAATTACGGTAAAGCAGATGTTCTTCTAAAAAATACATTTGCTGTATTTGGATAGCTGAGGTCACCTGTCCCTATTTATATTTCCTTGAGAACTTCTCTTTCTTGGAAGCTCAGGCATGTCAACTATCTTTAAACTCTTCTCCCAGAATAAGTGGCGGCTTTCATCTGATCGGATGGACTGAAGTGAACATCATTTTCATAAGAAATTCACCTTCTGTTGCTGAAATGTCTGACCCTGCAGAGGCTGAACAGATTGTCTATCATATTTAGGATTTTTCAGCTTAGCACAATAACGAGGACATTAAAAACTTTTCCATTTTAGGTGCAATGCCACCAATTTGTACTCTCCTTTAAGGATTCATTGCATCCTTTGTAGCCTCCCAAGCTGCAAACAGTGCAAGGTAGTTCTCAGAAACTGAATCCAATGCTACTGCACAGATTCCATCTTGTTGGACAGAGGACACAGATGCCTGTTAATGTACTTAACACTTCATGTTTAATGTCCCGAAACACAGCATCTCATCTGGGTGAGGTTTTAATTAATTCTGTGATTTTATAAACAGTTGCACCAGTATCTCTTAGGTTAGTATTATTTTTAACACATCCTGGGCATACCAACTTCAAGGCATGCCTATAGCAATAAGTAAATATAGCTCATGGTTCCTCCTGCTGCAATCTGTTGCTACATATCAGTGTTTCTCAACCTGGGAGACATAATCCCTGGGAAAGGGAAGGGGGTTTGAGGGACAGGTGGGGGGGGGGTGTCATAATCGAAGGTAAGAAAAAAAAACTGTGTGTGCCAGATCAAAGTTCATTTTTACACAGAAAAAACTGTAAATTCACTTTTTACAAATTGCAAGTTTTACACAGTCCTTCAATCAGGCACTTGTGCTCATTTTGTACCAACTAATTTTTTTTTTTTTTACTTTGGGTTGAACTGAATAAACACTCAGCAGCAGGTGTTTCTCCACAGATAATTTATTTCATTGCTTTGTTTTTAATCGCAACCATCAATGTGAATCCCAATTCAGATAAATAGGACGTTGTGAATGGGATTAAAAACTTTCAAAGCTTCGGTTACAAGTTCGGGATACTCATGCTTCTGTGCCATCCAAAACATGCACATGTCTTCTGAAGAAAACCAACACTGAAGTGTTTTATCAGATAAAAGCTCAATAAGTTTATCTTGTAGTTTTCCTGTAAATTCGGCAGACTCAACTACTCTTTTGTTGAGCAGATTAATTATCCACCTCCTGCCAAGTTCGTTGTCAGGTGGGAAGTAATCCTGCCGCTGCTTTTTAAGTTCAAGAATATGTTCAATCATAATGTTTAATTGTTTCACACTCGGCATCGGCAATTTCATAAACTTGCAACTCAGTGGAAATGACTCAAAGTTTCCACTCTGAAGCTGAACAGACCAGGCTCCAAGCTTCTTTCCAAAGGCTCTCACTTTGTCTCCCAACACAATTATGTTTTTGTGTCATCCTTAAAAACTCATATTCAGCTCATTCAGATGACTGAAGACGTCTGGCTAAGTAATCCAACTGAAGAAGTCATGATGGGTCGCTGAACAATTTAGCAAAGAAGAACCCTGATCCTGTAGAAACACAAGTACTTCAGCTTGCAATTCAAAAGGCTGCCTAACACTTTTCCCCGTCAGAGCCACCTCACTTCAACATACAAGGGAAGACTTTTATGACGTGTGCCCATTTAATATCATAAAGCTGCAAACAAGTGAGCTGATAGAGGCTGACTTTATGAAATTCACAACTTTTACAGACACCTCACACACCTGATGCAACTCAGAAGGCATTCCTCCTTTGGCAACAAGTGCTTGCTGATGTAAAAAGCAACGGGTCCAAATTGCATGTGGCATAATTGTTTTTAATCTTCCAACAAGCCCATTGTTCTTACCAGTCCATTGCATTGGCACTGTCACTGCATATAGCAACAGATTTGTCCCCAATCAATTTCAAAATATTCGGTAGCTTCAAACATGTTAAATAGACATTCACCAGTTGTGTGGCTAGGCAGCACTTTACAGAAGAGCATATTTTCCTCAGCAGTAGTATATGAACTACATTGAACAAAAGCTAAGAACTGCCCTGAGCCTGAAATATCTGTTGATTCATCAAACTAAACAGCCAGAAAATTCACAGCATTTAAAAAAAAAAAAAAAATTCCCAACTGCTCACAAATGTCATCAACCATTTCATTAATACACCTCAAAACTCTATCATTTGATAAAGGAATAGCTTTAAGCTTATTTGCCTCTTCATGGCCAAGCACACTTGTAACCATATCTAATGCCACAGGAATTATGAGATTCTCAGTTATTGTATGTGCCTTACATCTTTGGGCAATACGAAGTGACACAAGATATGAAGCTTCAAGAGCATTCTTACTGACATTACTTATATTCAACATCAGTGTTTGCTGGCTATTCAAACTGTTCAATTTTCCCTTAAAGAACAAGCCTCTTGAGTTCTTTAACTGTGAATATTTACTTTCCAAATGCCGAATTAATTTTGAAGATTTCATGCTATCAGCATTCTGCAGTTGACCATACACAACACAATGAGCTTTATTTTCAATCGCTGTAAAGCCATACATTAAACAGTTGCAATCGTATTTTCTGTATTTCACCGTCTTCACGCATTCATTCAGTGAAGTACTTGGTTGAGCTCTTGTTAATTTATCCACTGCACAAGATGACCTCACTGAAAAGTGTGCATACACTATTTGCTAGCCGGGAAGAACACCACCACTGTCTAGACAGGAAGCAGCAGTGAAATCACGTGGTTGTGTGAAGCCTGTTACTATAAATGACAGCATATTTTGGGGGGGTAAGAAATCTCTTTGCTAAAATAAAAATAAAAAAAAAAAAAAAAAAAAAAGAGTATAGGAACTGAAATTACTCAATATATTTGTGTAGATTTGAAACATTAGCTTATTAACGCTGGTGGGCCAGTATTATTCATAATTTGCTTAATGATATTTAAGGTAGGAAGTCACAATTTTTTCCAGTCTTAGTGTGTGTGGGGGGGGAGAGGAGGGAGGTCATAAGTCCAAAGGGGGTCACCAGCACAAAAAGGTTGAGAAACACTGCTACATTTGATACTAAGCCTGCCACATCAGCAGCACGATCATAGCATTGTCTGCAATTGTTGATTCTCAGATTTATATGCAATAAATATATCTTAATTACTGATACGATTTCCTCCACTGATGTACAGGCAATATTGTGCAACTCAATGAACTCTTCATGAACTTTCATGTTATCATCCACGTTTTGCCTGCAATATAACACTTGCTCTTTGTTGGAGAAGTCTGTTTCCTCAAGCATAATTCCCTCTCCAGAAATTTTCTCAGAAATATCACTCATGATTTTAAGAGCCATGATTTCAATTACCTCCTTCTGAATAATTGGACTTGTGAATTTGTTTTGACTCTTTCAGATACCCTGAAATATCAAGATCATATTCTGCCTGCAAACAAAGCAGCTGAATAAAGTTGCAGTCAACCTCGCCACATAAGGGCATATTTTCAGCTTGTTCAGTATAACTGCCTCGCAAATACAAGTCTTTGTCTGGCAAGATAATTTATACTATTTTCATTAGGATCTATCTATTTTCTTTTTTCTTCCAAGAGTACTGAAAATGTTGGTGACATGCTAAGTTCTTTGTGGTCTTTCGAAAAACACAGTTGCTTTGTGGTGACATGAAGAAGCTTGTTGCCTCTTAATATGAAAAAGACGAGAAAAATTTAAGACAATCTAGATGGTCTGAAAGCTTCATCTGTGTACTGTGATAGACCCAGGCCAGTTGGGTACAGCAGAGTAGCAGAAGGCAGATATACTGGCCACTGGATTAACAGTTTTCTGTTCCCTGACTGACCAGAGCAGGGACTGCTCCAGGCTAATGAGAACACCTGATTCCAATTAACCTGCAAAGAGTCAGGTGAGGCCATTAAGCTAATGTGACCACCTGACTCTAATTAAGGCCCCTCTGATACTATAAAAGGACTCACTCCAGTCAGGCAGAGGAGAGCCAGGGAGCCAGAGGAGGGGAAGTGCGCCGAAGGGCTGGTTAATGAAGACACCCTCAAGTCATTGGTAAGGGAGCCCTAAGGTAAGGGTGAAGAAGGGAGAAGCAGGAGAGTTGTGGGGAAGTGGACCATGGAAATGTAGCAACTCTGGCAGTGAAAGGTTGGCTGCCAACAGCTGCTACCATTAGGGTCCCTGGGCCGGAACCCAGAGTAGAGGGCGGGCCCGGGTTCCCCCCAGCCCACCACTACAGGAACACCTCCTAGGAGGGGAAGTCAGGCCCCTGTCAGGACAGGAGGCTAAACTGTTCTGAAACAAGCCCCTAGGGACAACAGACATTGGGAGTTCTCTCACCAACCTCCTTGCTGGCTTATGATGAAAAGGGCTCAGTAGACTGTAACCCTGGCCCTAGAGAGAGAAGGGCTACGTGGAGGGCCGCAGTGAGCCACTGAGGCTAACATATACTGCCTAGAAGCACGGGACCCACAAGGACAAGGTAGGAGCTCTGCCACAGTACTTAGTCAAAAGTAGTTTGTGCCTAAAAGCTGTACAATGGTAGAAACAAGTATGCTGTCACTAGCTTCAGAATAACAGCCACTGAAAATCATCAAAACTGGATAAGCAGAAAAAACAGCCTTATTCCACAAAGTTACACACAGGGAAAGACTAAAGTAACGGTTGATCAGGTGACACAGAAATGCTAACGGTATCAGGCAACTGACATTTAATTCCTGTTGCAGGTAATGGCTTAAAGTCACTGAGTTCTTTGTAGAACACTCTATTGTGGCAAGATGAAGAAAGGCAACACCTGATTTGTTGATTACACTAGAAAACAATTGCTTTTATGATTTGCTTATGTATCCGCCTTGGGTTTCTACTTCATCCAGAAACTCTGAAGAGGAAAGACAACAAACAAGATAGCATGCCTGGCTTCAGATGCCTTCTTTTTTCCTCCAACTCTAGTCCCCACCAAATAAAAAAAAGTTGTCTATGCCCATGCCTATGTTTTGTGGTCCTTAGGCATGACTGCTAAGAAAATGTATACTTGGTCACAAACTGAAAACGAGTCAACACCGCAATTTTTAAACAGAAGTGTTTGAATCAGCCCATTGTTATGAAGGTAGGAGGCATCGCCTTCCCAGCTGCTTCCCACTATCTTTTGCAGTCAACTCTAACATGGACTGGAGTGCTCTGAATAGCACTGCAGCAGCTCCCCTACTGCTGCCTGCTACACCACATGGAAGGAAGCGAAGTAGAAACTCCATTGCTTATTCTCTCTGGCAGGCTGTGGAAGCCCTAAGGAGAGGAGGATAGGTTCTCAGTTGGCTCTGTCTCAGCCTAGGAGAGTGCCTAGCAAAGGACATCTCCCCTCCAGCTAGGGCAGCCCAACAGAGTGGAAAATGAGAAGAAGTCAACCAGTTATGGCTCCCTGATTTCTTATTCCAGTCCCTACCCAGTAAGAGCAGTCTTGCTCACAGGAGCTGGCTATGGCCCCCAAGGAACCATACACCAACGAAGACAACCAGTGTTCATCATGCTCCAAGCCAATTCCCTCCTCACCCCATGTGAAGCTATGGGGAGGGATGCATAGGAGCCAGATACATCATCTCTTGATTAGTCAGTCTTGCTCTGGGTCTGTGGTTTCTGCTTCTTATGTGCTGCTCAAGTGAAACAAAGGGAGTGCAACCAGTGGCGTAGCCAGGTGGAGGGAACAGGGGGAGCATCGTAAAAAAAAAAAAAAGGCGCCACCTGCTGCGGTGCTTTTACTGATGGGGCGGTGCTTTTACTCACCCGGCGGCGTTCCGGGTCTTCGGCGGCGGGACCCTCACTCGCGCCGCGCGTCTTCGGCGGCATTTCCTTCAGTGCTGCCGAAGACACCCAGAGGGAGTGAGGGCCCGCCGCCGAAGTGCTGCTAAAGATCCGGAGCGCCGCCGGGTGAGTAATAATTAAAAAGTTGCCAAGATGCTCAGTGGGGGAGCGGCCACTGCCCCACTCCCCACAGCTACTCTACTGAATGCAACAGTACAGAGAATATGCCTCAAAGCAGGAGTTCTCAAACTTTGTCATAGTGAGCCTCCCTGAGCTATGAAAAAAATTACTGCACCTCCCCATAGTTTACTAACACAATATAACAAACAAAAATCCTATATGTTGCAAAAAATGAATGTACAAATGGAAGCAGCTAAAATAAAACTCCACAAACATTTTAGAAAACATGACACTAAACAATGATATATTCAGTACAATAGCCATCTATCCTATCTTGTCAGTGAGAGGGGTGTGTTTATTTCCTCACTGTCCAAAGTAGCGGAATTCGGAATTGCAGTGTAGAAAGGAAGAGATGTAAGTCATCTTCAACAGCAAGCTGGGAGAGATACTTTGTTTTAATTGTGGTTAATGCTGAGAAGGCTCATTCACACAGGTAGGTGGATTAAAAAGGAGAGGGCTGTAAGAGCCTGGTGTGTTAACACATGAAACTCGGATCCCACTGATAACCGAAAGTCTGCAACTGGCATTTGTGAAAATTTGTGCTGCAGTTCCTTGTCGCTTGACAGGTCCATAAGGCTTTCCTCTTCTTTTGAAGACAGCATATTTGTTGTGTTCGGCTTAAAGCCGAATGGGTTCCTGATCCCATTGATTACATTTGTCTTTGCCCACTTCAGGAAAGTATTCACAAAACTGTTCCTGCAGCTCGCCTAAGTGCTCAACAATTACATCCTGGATACTGTCAACTGACAGATCACCGCACTGTTGCATAACACTCTCTACTGTTGAAAATATGGAAACAGATCCCTGCTGCACATGTGAAGACCACAATTCAAGTTTGTTAGTGAATGCAGCTATCCGACCATTATCAATGAAAACATTTGTATCTCGTCCCTCAAGTGACACATTCAAGGAATTCATTCGCTCAAATAGATCTGCCAGATATGACAAGGATATCTGAGAGTGTCACTGAAATGCTGTATGAGTTACTATTGGCAAGAAAAATATGGACTTCCTCACGCACTTCACATAATCTTGTCAGCACCATGCCCCAGGACAGCCAACAAACGTTTGCATGTAACTGTATGAAGTATGCCCCCCGACACTTTGCAGAAAATGGCAAAAACCCTTGAATTAACCGGGTGCAACTTTATAAAGTTTATAATTTTTACTGCATCTGAAAGAACATTGCTGAGTTCCTCTGGCATCTTCTTAGCAGCCATTGCCTGTCTGTGGATAATGCCATGATTCCAGGTTGCTGTAGGGGCCACTTTTTGTACCCTTCTCACAACCCTGTCCTGTCATAGACTGTGCTCCATCGCTACAAATTCCAAAACAAGACACAGGCCTTGATTGGGGACATTGGACAAAATTATTTAATAGTTTAAAAAGCTCTTCACCAGTTCCTCCTGTTGGAAGTCGATGGCAAAACAGAAATTCCTCTTAATTCTGTTGCTGTAGCAAAACAAATATATACCAGTAGCTGTGCAGCATTTGATATATCGGTAGACTCATCTATCTGAATTTAATATGGGCTCTGACAAACACTTTCTAGGAGCTGCTCTTTTATATCAGTGACCATCTCTGCAATGTGGCGTGAAACTGTGTCATTAGAAAGTGGGATCACATCTAGCTGTGATGCTGATTTCTCTCCATTCATCACCGCAAACATATCCTTTGCAGCTGGAAGTAGTAGTTTCTCACATATGTTGTGCAGCTTACCAGCTTTGGCAATGCGCAAAGCCACATGGTAAGAAGCCTAAGTAGCCTTCATGTTAACAGTGCTGTATACTTCAACAACTTTCTTTTGTCCTGTTAACTCATTGACCTTCCTCTGAAAAAAAAAAAAAAAAAAAAAAAAAAAAAAACTATGGGTTTAGATACTAAAGTAGTTATTTCGAGATGCCAGTGTAGCTTGCAGAGCCTCATATTGTCGTTTGCTAGTACTTCGCCACACACAACACATTGAGACCTTGGTGCATAGCCTGACCCGCTCCATGTAAAGCGCAGTTTGAAATAAGCTTCATCATATTTTCGGCTTCAGCTTGTGTTATTCGCTTTTCTCCATTTGTCACAAAAACAATCCATTTCTCATATAAACGGTTTGTCACTTGTTGCGCGCTGCTGCTAATATTTTTAATTTCTTGGGCAGGGGAACCACGCAATGAGGTCTGACCTGTCACAGTTGCTAGTGAAGAGCTTTGCAGCGCCTGCGGCTCCTGCTGTAGATCGGGACAGGCTGTGGCTTAAGCTCTCATCCTGGGCTCTCGCTGTCAGAGCAGGGCAGGCTCTGGCTCTCAGAACAGGGCAGCTTGGGCTCCAGCTCTCCCCTTTAATCTCTAACCCCGGGTTTGCATAGCCCTTCTGCATGAGCCTCAGCTGCCCAGGGCTGACAGCCAAAGCTTATTTAAAAAAAAAAAAAAAAAAAAAAAAACAACCACCACCCCCCCCCACACAGCGCTCACGCCTCTGTGACAGGTTCCCTGGGTTGCAACCTGGAACTGGGGTACTGCTGAACCCTCTGGCATATCAACCTGGGTTCCCTCTCACACAGTGATGCTGTGACAAGCTGCAAGCCTCTCCAGGTACTGCACTTACACAGCCACCCACAGGCAGGGACACACACAGCTGAGTTACATGAATGCTTCTCCTAGCCACTTATGAACTAACAATAGAGAGGTTCCAACCAATTCCCCCAACTCTCCAGCCTAGGACCCCAGGACTGTACTGTCCTGCTCTGGTCAGAAGTCTGACCAGTGTAAGTTTATTATCCAGTCTGCCCCTCCCCTCAATGTGGAGAGCACATGCATCAGCTTTTGTACAATAAGCAGATTTCCCAAGCACTACAACCAAAACACCCTGTTAAAGGTAAAATATAAAACAGATTTATTGACTACAGAAAGATAGATTTTAAGTGATTATAAGTAATAAGCGTACAGCTCAAAGTTGTTTACTTAAGAAATAAAATAAATCTGCAGTCTTAGTTCTATAAACTAGACTGAATTTAAATCAAGCAGTTCCTTAATACACAAGTTGGGACTCTCCTTTCCAGCCTGGGACCACCTCCCCTGTTCAAAATCTCTCCTCCAGATGTGTGTCCAGGTGCTGAGTTGTGGGGGGGAGTGAGGCCAAATGATGATGTCACTTCCCCCTTTTATAGCTTCTTTCAGCTTGCTGGAAACATCTATGCTTGTTTCCTGGCTCAATCAGTCTCCATTGTCTACGTGCTATTTCTGAGAAGTCTCCATTGCATACGGTTCCTGCGACAGTCCTTGTGAGTGTGTATTCCCTTTAACGGGCTGTTAGCACATCTGGCTCCTCCACTGTTGTACCTGAAAGGGTGGTTGTGGGTGTTTCCAACTTAGTTCAGTAATACATATATAGCAAAACTTCATAACTTCAAACACAATGCTAGCACATACAATCCAACAGGATAATAATGTTCAACAGATCAAGACTTTTAAAATGATACCTCAGAAGGCATACATTGTACAAATAATATAATTATATGACAGTGGTGAATATGGGGGTTCTAGGGTGCTGCTTTCAGGCACAGAGTGCCACAGCCTCCCTTTACACATTCCCGCATCTCCCTTGGGAGGCGTGCCCCGTACTTTGAGAACCGCTGCCCCAATTTATTATGATTATGTTTATGGCCCCCCAGATTTTTATAAAGCATGTTCAACACCCAAGCTGAAAAAAAAGTCAGACACCACTGCTCTGTACTCTCTAGCAGGACAGAATCTGACTCTCGTTCAAAAGGTTTCTGACTACCTTTGTTAAGAAAATGTCAGTACCTTCTGACAAGAACCACTAAGGTTATAAGGGTGGTGCTAAAATGATTTCCCTAACCACCCAGACAAGAATTCATTACTGTGGAAAATGTTTCCTTCACGCAACCAACAGGGTTGACGAAATACCCTTCCAGACTTGAATCCTCCTTTGGCTTGATTGATCAATCATCCTTAATAGAAGGAGTTCCCAGGAAGTTATCTTACATATGGAAAAGAACTTATTACTTTCACGACTTAGAACAGTTCCTACCACCATCTTGAGCGACTCCTCCCAACAGGACAATGGATTAAAAAAATATATATATTAAAAAAAAATTGTGATGTGGGTTTTTTTTAAATCAAAAACATCTATTTAATTTCAAAATAAACCTATTTAAAATTAAATGTGAAATTATGACAATCTACATTAAGGTCTAAATTTATTATAATCTATTGAAACCATTTAAATAAATAAAATAATATGCCACACCAATCAACATTGGACTGAAGAGAAATGCAGAAAATATGCTGAACATACTGATAGCACTGGATAAATTACAAAAGGATAGCTGCTCTACTGCTGATATTGTTGAAATTTGAAAGAACTTCAAGAAACTGTAGAAAAAACTCAACAAAGCTAAATTATAGGCAATGAAGAAGCAATTACTCTGCCTCATTTTCATGACAATATGCTCAACAATGTACCAGGGTAGATGTTTAACAGTTGAAAAAAATATGCTGCTATAGCATTGGCATCTAATAATCATGCCACCTGCAATGAATTTCAAGGCTGGAGGTGAACCATGCAAGCAGTACTCCTGTTCTTCATGCAAGCAGTATAAGTTTGCTGCCAAAGTTTTTAAGAAAGGCAAACTACTGAATTGGTGGAAATCACGAGCTAAGCCCTAGAACCAACATTTGTTGAAGACACACTAAATAGCTTTTGGCAGCAGTAGCCTTTTCTGCAGGTGCCAAGAAAATATTTTCTTAATTTGGATTAGTTCATTCCAAATTAAGACACCAAATGGGAGTTGAAAAAGTACAAGCTTATTTTCCTCTTCCAATCTATGAATAAAAACAATGTGGGAGAGGATGAGACCTATGAGTTTTCAAAACCTGAAGGATTTTGTGACCAGAAGGTATCAGTTAAAATTCAAACTACAGATAATACTTCCTTTGTTTAAGAAGTCAGTTTTAAATGCAAAATATCTTTTGATCAACTTTTTTCTTTATGTATCTAGCACATTCAACTTAGTTTTATTTAACGAATACAATTTTTAAATGCTGTTGCGCATTTAATTGAATTCCAATTTCCATTCAAATGCAGTTTGACACAAATCACAAGTTTAAAAAAAAAAAACACACCACGAAACGTGTCAGTCACCATTGTCTAACATGAAAAAGTAAAAATTAAGAATCTGAATAAAGGTATGTTCAATTATAAAACTGCTTAAATAAGTGTGTATAGATATAGTGTCTCTTCCTGGTTAGTAAAAAGAAATACCAAATTTAGTGTAGAGGCTATATTTTGTCGCTAAGCAACATGTGTTAATGGTTACACCAAACAATGGGAATGAACCTCTCTTTAGGAAAATAAGTATAAATGCAAAACAACTAACATAGATGACTTAAATCAAGGTTTCCTGCTTACTGATTTAAATAATGAATTACATCAGTGATTTAATCACTAGCTTATACCATTCCACCCTATCCCAGAGCCAAACCCCAAAAGAAAAGGAACTGCACCAAAAAAAAAAAAAAAACTAGTTGTAATATACAAATAGAGCACCCAGATTCAAAACAAGCTTTCCCCACACATTTTCGCCCATCCACCTTAGTCCTGAGCAGACATAAAACGACCATGCCAATTCACAGTAGACCCCATTTCACTACAAAGCTAAACTGAACAGAAACTTTCCTGATAGCAAAATATTCCTCAGCAGCCAAAGCAAAAGTGCTGACAGTTGAAACACTTACGGACCATTATACTTCAATGGGTAGGTTTGTGTCTCTTGTAGCAAGGTGGTACTTTAATGACTCTGAATTTCATCTATGGAACATTCCTAATCTGATCTCATGCTAAAACATGGATAGACTGTGCATATTTAGAGAACAAGGATTTTCCACAGCCTACTACCCATAGCAAACTGTGGTGGTTATAGTGCACATAAAATTCCAGAAGGAATTAGGCCATGTTACATTCATAAAGTGCAATTTACTACTGAAGTGCTGGAAAATATTACAAAGTAAGTACAAGGTCAAGAGATGATCTAATGACAAAGCTAATTGATAAAGTAAAAAAAAAAATGTTAGGCAACAAAGTGAATAAAACAAATGACAATGCACTAAAACAGACTGCCCTAATACAGACTGGGAAGGTAGTGGGGAGGAATGGTCTTCCTATGTTTTTGGACAGTGTTTAGCATAGTGGTGCAATGATCCTTTAACTCATGGCACCAGCTGGCTCCAAGCTAATAAAGTCAATGTAATATAGGTTTGTTTGGGTTTTTTTTAACCAGTTGATAGGACTCATACACAAAACCTTCCCTAAACTGAAACACACTCAATCCAATGCACTTTTAAAGAGGGATTAACTGAAGGGCAGGTACTAGCCCCCTATTTCCTCCCTAAAGTTCCTTTATTCCTCAAGTACTCAGAACAGTTACCTGATATAGTTTCCTGCAGTACCCCATCTAAAAAGGGAGGAAGGATTTTCTTGTATTTAAGTTACAGGACTGGGAGTCAGGAGTTTTGGGTTGATTTCCTGTGTAACTTAGACAAGACACTTCACTTCTCTGTACCTCAGTTTTCCCATCTGAAACTTACCTGTCTCATAGGGCTGAGGAAAGGTTCAGTTTTTTCATGTCTGTTATATACTTTGAAGCCTCAGAGGTAAAGTTCTATATAAATGCAAAATATTAGAAACTGATATTTCAGTGCATGAAATCTTACTGTAAGCGAACCACGGTTTCTTCATGCTTCTTCTCTAGCTCTATCATTAAGTAAATTCAACAGGAAAAAAAATAAGAAAAAGCAAGGCAGTGTACATCACTGGATAATTATACAGAACAATGTTCAACTAAAGGATCAATACAGTATAACATTCAGCCAAAATTATGTAAGAGGCAGGCTTCACAAACGTTTATCATGTTGGAGAAGTGTAGGGGTGGTCAGGGGGAGGAGTGAAAGGCAAAGAGGAGAATGTTTAAATAGTATCTCTTACTAGCGTAAGTATTTCAATTAACATGATATAACAGAATTCAATTTTACATAAGTACTGAAACTATTCTACCAAAATAAATGGGGAAGTTGGTTTGATCAAAACATAGACTTGTTCAGTCAAGGTACTCAAGTTGAAGAAGAATTATAATAAAATATAAGAATGCTCACATGCAAGCCTGAAAAACAAATGACTTGAGTGCGCACACAGCAAGTGACAGCCTACATTCCAGCTCCAGACTCCACCTCACTTCATAGCTCTTTCCTGTATCCAGGGCACAATAGCAATTTTTTTTCTTCAGGCCGTCCCTATCAATCCAGTCTTTAGCTCAGATATCTGGATACAATAGGTGCTAGATGAAGGGAGTCCTGAGAGTACTGAAAATATGTTATTGAGATACAACTCTTTGGAAGCTTGAAACTGGAATTTAATCTGTCATACACAAACACAAGTGTTATTGCAGAGTTGTCAAAACAAAGATGCTTGGCACACAAATAATGAAGATTTACTTCAAAATGTATTCTTTCCAGGTGAAGAGCTACCCAGATGGATGAAATACAGGAGTTTCAATTGCTGAGGAAACTATGTTTTGAAATGGAAATTCATTACACATGCAAGTCAAGCCTTCCTACTTCCTCTGACTACTCCAGCACTCAAATGCATATAATGAAACATTATACTCTAGAAGATCTCTTTTTAAATTAACAAGACTGGCATTTATTAATTTTGCCTTGAAATTCATTACATGGTTATATCAAACAGTTGTATTAATTAGATGTACAGATGGAAGTTTATTTACAATATAACATTGCTGTTAAATATAAAGCTGCTGGCATCTTTTTTTTTCTTTGTCTACACACACACACACACACACACACCAGATACAAACAATATAAATAGACAAGATGGAGAGGAACCACAGATCCCACTCTGGCCCAGTACATGTTACAGGCCTTCTTTCATTCTATAACTGTCTCGCCACTCCATTGTGAAATATCAGGCATTTTTTTATTACTATTACTTTTAAAACAATAAAAATAATCCAGTTTTCAGGACAATCTATAATATTATTTCAAAAAATACTACAATAAAAGAGCATTCAGTTGCAAGGTCAAGAACTCAAAAGTTAAGAAATGCCAGAATTAAGGCCCGAATTCACTGGCCTTGTGTGCATGTATCAGTACAGTCTTTAATTATATGGTCACATACTATTTTTCCCTCTCAGGAACCCAGACCCAATCAATGCACGCAATGGTTGACGCTCTGGGGATGAATAAGGGTTGTGTATTGAAGGAGACTTGTCTACAGGACCCCTGTCTCACTTGCTGCAAATGCTGGACGGAATGTAGTGAATGAGGCAGTGGATTGCAGGAAGGAACGGTCTCACACTTAAGGCAGCTGATTGCTACCCTGGAGAATTGGATTCTCTGGACATTTTTTTTTTAAAGGTAATTTCCTTCTTTTTTTTTTTAATTGAAAAACAGAAGTCCCATACTGTGGAACCATACTTCTTCTTATGATCCAAGCTGAGGAGTTAGAACCTTTAGATCCGCAGCTGGATAATTAAACAAACATCAGTGCACGAAACCAAACAGGATACCCCAAGATAGCATTTGGGAGGGCGAAGGGATGGGGCGGAGGGGCTGAGAAAGTGGCAGGGGCTGTTCTTCCTGTGTGTTTAGACAGTGCCTAGCATATCGTAGGCACTGCTAACAGTAATCTTCTAATTCATTTGATTTAAACGGAGTTACTGGAAGCCCCAGCTGGCTGTTAATCTCTATGTGACCCAATCCCTGGAAGAAGGATGAGACACTTTGCCAGTAGGTTTCACAGCTATTTGCTGACATCAAAGGAATACAGCAACTGATGACTTTGAGGTCCAATTCCAAGTTCTGTAAGGAAGGGGCAAAGACCTTTCTTCCCTTCTACTCACTGCCTGTCTCCCACCCACCTAGCTCCTGTTGCCTACCCCTTCTGCTCCTCCTGACCCTTTGGCTCCTACAATCCATTCACCCTCCCACCCCTTTCCCTGATCCCTCTGCATCCCACTGCTGTGCTTTCTCCTTAGTTCCTGGATCCAGTCAGCAAGAGCACTGTGAGCATCTCCCCACTCTCAGTTTCAAACAGCTGGCACTACAGTGGCCCCTGGTGTCCAAAAGCAATTCCAGGAAAAGTCCTGTTCAGTCCCTGCAGCCCTGGGACGGAGCATGTTCAAAACTAGAATCTTAGGAGAATTTGGTAGCCAAACAAGTCTATCGTGCAAACTGACATTTTCAGAGGCTCATAACTTGGCCAAATTTAGATGGCTTTTCATGGGCACAGCAAAAGGCACATTCCTATCACAAGGGTGACTCCCTCTACCAAATGTGAAGACCCTGCTCCAAATCAGGGACGCACTATAGCTTCTTGGTGCAACTGTTATGAGCATTGTTTAACATTGGCAAAAAAAAGTTATTTTCGCCTAATCTTTCTTTGAAACATCTGAACTGTTTTAGCTGAAACTTTCCAATACAACTTCAGCCTGAGGCAGATACCCAGTATGGGAAATTTCAGCCCAAATGGCTAGAGTTTGGCAAAGTTATAAGCAACTGAGGACAGGGTCTTATACTGGGAAGTGTCAAGAAACCTTAAATAATAGCAGTGTTCTAAGTATGTACAGAATGTTATTTCTCTCACCAAAACTCTTTCATGGACCTTCACAGTCTTACACAGTTCTATGTCACACTATCATATCCACAACAAGTTTTAAAGAAACAAACAAACAGACAAAAACACACCTAGGATTTTCCACTTTTAAGAAAAGGTCAAGTTTTCCAAAAGTGACTGGAGATTTTTTTGGGAGGAGGGAGGGAGACCTTCAGTGTTGGTGCCTAACTTGAGGTGCAGTAGAGTGGACCGATTTTCGGGAAGTGCTTTTGAGTCTGTACCCTTTAAGATGTCTTAGGCTAGGCACCAAAAATCACTAGTCATGACTCAAAGTCTTGGCTTAGGTCTTTAAAATACAATTCTAATCTTATATTATCGATTTCATTGGTAATAAAGTAATAAAATTTTCAAAATCTAAAGCATCGCACCTCACCCCTCTCGTATCAACTTTTCATAAAAAAATCTAAGCATTAATTTCAGGAAGATGTTTCTACCAGAACTGTCAATTATCTGCATCCACAAACAGAATGTTTCTGCACCATTAAGAAATCATTTGGGAACAAAATAAGAATTCAAAGGATCCACACAAATATGATCCTGAACAAACATATATTTAAAGATTCATGAGTCTGTATTTTACGAAGAAGTGACAACTCATTTAACCAAAGGAAAAAAAATGTTTATTTAAGATTAGTGAATCACCAAATTCTTGACATTTAAATAATTAAGGGTCTTAATATCACCAAGTGGATCTGTTGCACTGGCAAATCTAAAAAATTAATAATCAATGTTCTATATGAATAATAGAATATTTACAGGCTGTATACATTCTGTCTTACACTGAAGTTTTATATTAACTATTTGCATTAAAATGTATTTCTATGATTTTTCTCTTTAAATATTAGACCGGAAAAAAAAAAAAAATCACAGAACAGAGATAATATCCAAACACAATATTGCATTTGATATCTGCTAACTGAAGATATTGGAAATTTGTTTTGCGCTCTCCCCTTGCAATCAGATATGGCTATATTACTTTTAAGGGTACAAGTCTTTGAATGGGAAAGGAAATTAATTGTAAACTAAAATTAAACCATTATACCCAAACTTACTGTAATGAACAGTGCTGACAAATATAACAGAGTTTAGACAGTCACTATTTTAATAAAGAGAAAATCATACATTTATTTCCAGTACTAATCAATATGCATTCAGAGGTACAGATAATTATGATTTATGCTTAAATATGCAATAATAAAATGTAATTTAGGAATTGCACCATTCTACAGCGAAAAGTTAAACTCTTATATAAGGGAATTAGGTTTCTTTAAACCTCAAATTTAAGATTTTCTTCTGTATTTAGAAAGGTAGATTTATTGAAACTAAAACATTAAATTATGATGCATTCACTTAAATACTTTATTAAAATCTTACTGATAATAAAAAAGAGACTGTTACTTACTGCTATTTCTCTGCATGCAGACATAGAAATTCCAGTACCTTCTATTTGTTTTAAAGCATAATCTTTATCATCTTTCCTGTGAAAGAAGAAAAGAAGTTTTTAAAACACTGCTATGTGCATTCAAAGCAAACTTATGCACTACTCAGATAACAGCTTCCAATCAATTTAAGTTCTGTAAATCATGTTCTTTTGATCCTTTGGTAGTTTTTAATGCCCTGCTTGCTACCTTAGAAATAAGAACTAAGCTGTATTAACTACCAGCACCTGGATTGATAACCTCAAATACAAGTAGTCAGTATATTAGAAAACATTTTTCGGTCCTATTCAATACAATGACTTCAAGAATACATAATTTTACATTTATCACATATGAGAAGTTAGTCTTTCAGTGAAGAAATCTGGGGTATAAACAATTTGTTAGATGATAAAATTACAAGTACATCAGCTTACACAGAAATAAAATGTATTACTCTGGAACACTCACAGTACAGATTTTGAACAATCATGCATACTTGTATATCCCAAGAGGTACATTAAATTCATTAAAACTTGCATGTAAGGAAACTTATCTTCCCTTTCCTCCAAACCTCAAAAACTAAAATTTCATACTGAAAAACCTGTTCCTACCAATCAAATCCTTGAAGCAGTTTAAAACCCAGCGGTAACTTCAGCGTTTTGTTCAGCCCTGCAAACTGAAGATTCTTCTAATTCACCATCAATAAACGTGAAATACCTGAAACTAGAAATTGTGGGAATATGGGGGGAGGAGGCTATTTATTTTATTTTTACATTTGGTCTTGAAGCCTGTTAGCAGCTGCAGCTACAAGGAGCAATGGCAGGAAAGGGCTACCTGTCCTGGACCTCTGGGAAGCCAGGTCTTTAGCCGCACACACACCACCAGGGTCTTTCCTGTCCCAGGAGCACTATGAGGACACTAAGTAAAACGATGTTTCCAATCTGTTTGCACATGCTTCATAAGGGTTTGTAACAGGCTAGAGAATTATTCTCTGAAGATTCTGTCTACCCCAAGTATGCTCTACCTGCACCCAGTTAGTAAGCATGCTCCAATCCAGAGCTGAGTAGGACTTTTTGTTCAACCACGCCTTCCAACAGCCAGGGCCACTATGGCCCTGGGAACTGGAACCGACAACAGACAGACTGTCTCTCCTGTGCTATCAATGCTCCCAAATAATACAGAGAAGGTGAGAGTAACCTGACTTGTTCAAAAAAGACAATGACAAATGCAGGCTGGGGTAGATAGCAGCAAGCTAAGGCAGGACAGAGGCGGAGGGAAAGCAGCAGAGGAGAACAGGCTAAAGAGGGACAGCTAGGGGATAAAGGCAAAAGTAGGACATGCTGAAGGAAGAAAGACACCACTACAGAACGCTCCCCTCTCAAACCTGGAATAGAATCCAGAATTCATGACTCTCAACATCCCTCAGTTATTTGCAGCAGTTGTGAAGCCTTAATTTGCCCCCTTGCTCATAAATATTATGGACAGTCTTTAATTAAATTAACTTATACGGTTTCCACAGGACCCATACCTTATTCAGTGCATAGGAGGAACGATACTCAAGCAATTAGTCAAGACTGCAGAGTGAGTGATACAGTTACTTCTATACAGCAGAACCTCAGAGTTACAAACACCTCAGAAATGGAGGTTGTTCGTAACTCTGAATAAAACATTATGATTGTTCTTTCAAAAGTTTAGAGCTGAACATTGACTTAATACAGGTTTGAAACTTTACTATGCAGAAGGAAAAAAACTGCTTTCCCTTTATTTTTTTAGTAGTTTACATTTATCACAGTACTGTACTGCATTCGCTTTTTTTTGGTCTCTGCTGCTGATTACGTACTTCCGGTTCCAAATGAGGACTGTGGTCAGCTTGTCGTAACTCTGGTGTTCGTACCTCTGAGGTTCTACTGTATTACAAAAGTTGGAAAGTATGTAATGAATGAGGCAGAGGACTGCAGGAAGAAAAAGGATGGTCTGGAGGTTATGGCAGTCAGGGCCGGCTCTGGCTTTTTTGCCGGCCTAGGCAAAAAAGCCCCCCGCCGCCGCCCCCCCAGCGCGGCAGGGGAGGGCGGCGAGCCCGGCCGGGGCTCTCCGCTCTCCCCGGCAGCCAGAGCACCGGGGGGAGGGCGGCGAGCCCGGCCGGGGCTCTCCGCTTTCCCCGGCGGCCAGAGCACCGGGGGGAGGGCGGAGAACCCCCGGCAGCCAGAACGCCAGGAGGAGGGCGGCGAGCCCGCCCAGGGCTCTCTGCTCTCCCCGACCAGCCGGAGCGCCGGGGGGAGGGCGGCGAGCCCCCGGCGGCTCCGCTCTCCCCGGCGGCCGGAGCGCCGCGGGGAGGGCGGCGAGCCCAGTCACAGCCCCGCTCTCGGGCCGGAGCGCCCCGCCGTGCCGCCCCCTCCAGGCGCCGCCCCAAGCACATGTTTGGTGGGCTGGTGCCAGCAGCCGGCCCTGATGGCAGTCAAATCCACCCCGGAGAACCAGATTCTATTCCTGCCTCTGCAACAGAATCTGTAGGTGGTTGAATCTGTAGGTGGTCCTGGGCAAGTCACCGACTCCAAACTTTTCACAGGTGGTCACAGTATGTTCCTCATTTTCTGCATGCCCTGAGACACCTGGGGCCTGATCTGCAGAAGTACTGAGCACTCACAATTGCAAATAAAGTCACTAGGAGCTATGTTCTGAACATATAAAATGCTACACAAATGCTAAATATTCTGAAATAAAAATAAAGCGCAAGGCATCTCAAGTTGGACTCTTAAAATTAGCGGACAATTTTCCTGTGCTTCAGTTCCCTGTAAAATGGGGGGAAATGCTGTTATCTTATTTCATAGAGATGCTGTAAAGAAAAAAAAGTTGTTTGTGAAACACTCAGATACCTTAATGTAGTGTCTGTGGCAGACATGTTGTTGCTATATAATGATTTTATGAAACTGTTAAAACTAAGAAAAATAAAACTGGTAAAACTACTATAAAACTCTGTACAACTACCATTTTGCATCAGAAGTGCATCAGAAACAACGACAAAGTTCCAATCCGGACCGTGCAGCGATGAGAAGGAACTGGAGGCGTGGTCAGTCTGCCCTGCCCTTTATCACCTCAGACAGACACACGAGGCGAGCCAGGGCGCCTGAGCAAACCAATGGGCACTACTTTCAAATTCTCCAACTCCAGACGCGTACGTAAGCCTCAGTGGAATACAACAGGGATCCTCCCCGATACATATTAGTATTGGTTTAGTTTAATGGGAACGAATGGGAAAACAAGCAGGAACACAACACCATAGCTCTAGAAAAGCAGCCTCCCAATAAACAAGACAACTGCCAGGCTGTTAATGAAAACGCTACTTCCACACTCCATCCAAAGTTTTATAGCTGTTTTGCCAAGGCTGGGAGCCAAGAGGTCAAAGGAACACTAAATGGTTAAACAGACTTTCTGAAAGGGGCAAGGGAGAACTGTCAGTGAACTGTTCTCTGGGGAAACAGACTGACATGGACAGAGAGAGGTTCTGTGGGAGAGTCCGAACAGTTGGGGACTTCCCAAGCTTGCAGAGGATGTTAAGCCTTAGGGAAGGCAAGCATGTGTACAGACTGTTTATTATTTTTATTTTAGTTCTGAAATGCTTTGGTTCTAAACAATATTTTCCTTTCAAAGGATGTCTGGTCATTGGATGCCACTGTGCATAGTTCCAGAGGAGCAGAACTGCAGGTATTAAATTTAAGTCGGGCCTGATGAGGTAATTTCATTTAGTACCTAGGGACTGCATCCCAAAGCCCAGTCTGAGTGGGAGATTCACCTGATTCCACTCAGAAAGGTGACAGCTTGAGGCGTCAGAGTCAGTGCGCTCAAAGACTGGATGAGGAGTTAGAGGCACAGTTAGCCCAGTGACTGTAATACTGCCACGGAAAAGATCATAAGAAAAAACTGTATTGAGTGCAGGATTTGACTGGTGTGCAATAAAACATGTCCTGGGGCCACACATTCAATCAAGAAAAAGCAATACTGAATAGCTATCCACTCTGAGCACTGTGCATCCCGTTCACTGAATGAGACAAGAGTTCTAAAATAGTATAGGATCATGTAACACTGGTCTACAATTTTTGAGAAGTCATCTGCTTCAGAGATAAAATGTGCTATTTATTATGTATTTTGATGTGCTGAATTCAAATATGACCATTAAAACAACTGGCTACTGTTTCTAAGATATTTAAGTTTTTACATTTTATGTCTATGTATATTGTGTAGATAGTAGAGTTTTAATCATAAATTGTAAACCTAGGTCTTTTCATGTGTTTATGGTTGCTTTACATGATAATATTTCACCTGTCCTGTTTATGTAACACTTTAAAAATCAGCAAAAGGGTTATATAAATAAAATTTATTATGAAACAAAAGGCAAAAAACTATTCTGTACATAGTTTAGTCCTGTTCAGTGTCTACTCGGCGCTTCTTGGCTTGTTTCTTGTATTCATTAAATGGAGCATCTCTTGTCACTGTCCAGCAATAGTCTGCAAGCATTGATGGGCTCCATTTGCCCTGATAGCGTTTCTCCATTGTTGCAATGTCCTGGCGAAATCGCTCGCCGTGCTCGTCGCTCACTGCTCCGCAGTTCGGTGGAAAAAAATCTAGATGCGAGTGCAAAAAAATGTATCTTTAGTGACATGTTGCAACCAAGGCTTTTGTATGCCTTGAGGAGGTTTTCCACCAACAAC
>NW_020664490.1:3490010-3496681 GCF_002925995.2 Terrapene triunguis | reverse complement strand
ATGTGTAAGGGTGGTAACAAAATCTTCCTTGATTCAACAAGTGGTGGATGCTGAACACTTTTCCTCCCAGGCTCCAATGACTGTCGGAGTGGCCTTGATGTAGTGGGAATCTCTTGCACGACTATCCCATTCGCAGAGAAAACAGCAGTACTTTGTGTATCCAGTCTGCAGACCAAGCAAGGGAGCAACAACCTTCAAATCGCCACAAAGCTGCCACTGATGTTGATCATAGTTTATGCACCTCAAAAGTTGTTTCATGTTGTCATAGGTTTCCTTCATATGGACTGCATGACCAACTGGAATTGATGGCAAAACATTGCCATTATGCAGTAAAACAGCTTTAAGACTCGTCTTCGATGAATCAATGAACAGTCTCCACTCATCTGGATCGTGAACGATGTTGAGGGCTGCCATCACACCATCGATGTTGTTGCAGGCTACAAGATCACCTTCCATGAAGAAGAATGGGACAAGATCCTTTTGACGGTCACGGAACATGGAAACCCTAACATCACCTGCCAGGAGATTCCACTGCTGTAGTCTGGAACCCAACAGCTCTGCCTTACTCTTGGGTAGTTCCAAATCCCTGACAAGGTCATTCAGTTCACCTTGTGTTATGAGGTGTGGTTCAGAGGAGGAGGATGGGAGACAATGTGGGTCCTGTGACATTGATGGTTCAGGACCAGAAGTTTCATCCTCTTCCTCTTCCTCGTCTGACTCAAGTGAGAATGATTCTGGTACATCAGGAACCGGCAGTCCTTCTCCGTGGGGTACTGGGCGTATAGCTGATGGAATGTTTGGATAAGGCACAGTCCACTTTTTCTTCTTTGACACACCTTTCCCAACTGGAGGCACCATGCAGAAGTAACAATTGCTGGTATGATCTGTTGGCTCTCTCCAAATCATTGGCACTGCAAAAGGCATAGATTTCCTTTTCCTGTTCAACCACTGGAAAAGATTTGTTGCAGCATATGTGTGGGGCCCACCTCTTGTCCTGATCTCCAATTTTGCAGCCGAAAGAAAGGTGATAGGCTTTCTTAACCATAGTGGTTATACTGCGCTTTTGTGATGCAAAAGTCACTTCACCACAAACATAGCAGAAGTTATCTGCACTGTTCACACAAGTACAAGGCATCTCTGCTCACTTTGGCTAAACAGAAATGTGTCCCTTTGCAAAATCAAACACTGACAAATAAGAGAGCACAACACTGTATGATTTCTAGAGCTGATATAGGGCAATTTGTTCAGCAGAGTGATGTAATATCGTTATGATTGCATCATCCATGACTTCTAGGAATAACATGATGCAATTCATATCATGTATGACGCAATACCAGCTTCAGATTGCATCATTGATTGTTTTGTCTAAAAAGCAAGTACTGTCCAAACCCAGTCATAGATTTATTCATAGATCCAGTCAAAGATGTATTTTAGTCATTTCTGGTTTAAATTGAGATCCCTTCCCTTTATAACTCACTTATCCTCCGCCATTCCCAAGTCAAGGGTCGTATATACTGACCCAATAGCATATCTTGAAAACTAGAGCCAATCAACAATTTTAAGCATCATTTTCGTTCTCAGTGACCCAGAATTAGTAAAGTTTGACTACATTTATTTCAGAAGCATTTTGGCTGTAGAGCAGTGTAATTAAAGACTATCATAATGCATATGCACCAGGGGTCTTACGATTACATGAGCAATCTTAATTCACATATTACACAATTTGAGAGCCTAACTTTGCAAATGTAATTTTCTTGTAATGTAGCTTTTTGTGTGTGTCTAAATATAAGAAGAAATAATAATGGTCATCTCTGGCTGCCACCATGTATTTCAATACATTTCCTCAAATTTTGATACAAATTTTTAAAGTACCTGTATCAAGAGAGATTCATAAAAAGGAGTTTACCTCAATTTTTCAAAGTGATAACAACTTGTTCTATAACCCCTCCTCCTCCCCCTGCCCCCCTTTTTTTTGGGTCCACCTTCCTTGCTGTGCAAGGTCTAATTTAAATTGTAAATTTCAAATGCAGGTCCCTACATGAGAAGGAAATTAGGAACAATCATGTGAAAAATTACCAATCTTAGGTTAAAGAACAGCACCCAACAATGTTTATTCAGGGTAAGTTTTTATCACAATGTATGAACCTTGTTGAAATATGGGCCAAAGTACCTTATATACTGGCTTGCTCAGGGCCTGGGCTATCTAACACAAAGTAAGACACAGCCTTTAAAATAAGAAGCAAGGTAGCCACCCTTTAATAGGCAGGAAAAAGTAGAAAAACAATATTTTACAGAAATTGAGCTATATAAAAGATTAACAGTCAAAGTCATCGGAAATCAATTTATAACTCACTTTTACAGCCAAGTATAAGCAGAAGCAGTACAAGTGATTGCTTGGCAACCCAAACCCTGGGTTCTTGGCAGGCTCACAAATGTTGTAAACTACATTTCCCCCTTGTAGCAGTGGGGCTCTGAGGTAGGTCAACTCTTTTCCCCCCCACCCCTCTCTCTCTCCCGTCTCCCCCCCCACACACACACCAATCCTCCATCCAGTAGCAGGACTATCAAAGGAGGTAATTTGTGACCTAATTTTCTTTCACTCTTACCAATAGCTTTGTAATCCACAAATCACAAAACTAACCATGACTTCTTTAATATTTCATAGATTTGCATTTTCAACACAACTGTAAGAAGTGTCCTCGCTGGTGATGGGCAGTTGGTAGACTCTGATGTGAACAACAGAAGTTCACTTACCATATTGGTCTTGGGAGTATTAAGTGTTTACTACAGTTATAATGGTATGAAGTAAATAAGCTAGCACATTAGGGGGAAAAACATTTTTTAAAAAAATATTCATTTTCACTTGCTATGAAACTACTACTAACGCATATTACCATATAGAGCAAGTAAGTCTACTTGCAAAACCACTGTAACTGAAAAGAACAGAAACTACGCTTGATCTTAGCTCATAGAGAGCCGAGAATTAAACTCTAATTTTGTTGTCTTTACATCTTGGTTCAGTAAGTAAAAAAAACCATCAAGCAACAGTGACAAATTTTAGATGGACAATGCTGCACAAATATTAACTATGTTTTGAAAACCAAAATTAATGAACTTTAGCACAGCATTAAATGGAACCGATTATTCAGTCTATCCACAGAAGTAAAAAAAAAAAAAAAAAGGAGCAGGAATAGATCCCTGAATAAAAAAAGTTAAAAGCCTGGTTTTCAATGGGTTGTAATTTAAAGGCATACTTGAACCCTAGAAATGTTTATAAAGTAATAGCAATAAGCTTTCCTTCTCTAAAACTGTGAGGTTAGCAATTTAATTAACATCATTTGGTTATCAACCATACTCTTTTTTTTTTTTTTTTGCAGACCTTCCCCGTTTCATATCTTTGATACTTAATGTAAACAACTCTATCATCAAGATCTCAATGTTAGTTAACACTGGTGCACTACACACCCAAAGGTCTCATCTAGAATACTGTGTGTGTGTGTGTATTACTGATTATCTGTCTAAAAACAAGATTTTAGGATTAGCAGGGGTTCAGAGAATGGCAACAAAATTAGTATAATGGAAGCACTCATATGAAGAGAGAGAAAAGATTGGGATTGTTTACCTTAGGAAGGTGGTGAATACAGAGAGGATAGGATACAAGTATGTAAAATAATGACTGGTTTAGAGACGGTAGATCACAACAGCTTCTATTATTCCCATCTCAACACAAAAAAAGGGGCATTCAATGAAATTAAAATGTGACAAATTCAAAATTGCTGAAAAATAACTTCACACAGCATGTAAGAAACCAAATAGGGTCTTGAAATCAAAAATGTCAGGCAAACTTAAGTACAGGCAGTGCTACCAGATCCACCCGTATAAAGACTTAAGTAATGACAGTGCTAGTAGAGATTGTAGATAAAACAAAAAATTTAGTGACTGGTGAACTAGTTAAAGAAATATCCTACAGTATTGACAGCACATCCATTTTTCTCTATTTTAATGTAATTTTGTATTGTGTATTATATTATTGGGTAAATATTTTACCACAGGCATAAGAGCATGAGCTATATTTCTAAAGAATGTTACGTAACCAAAATAGTTGCCAAACACTGGAAAAGAAAAAGAAGAAAAGTGAGTTCAAATGTACCAACAACATACATATTGCTAACTGTTACGTAGGTAGCCTGTTAAGAGATCCATTAAAGTTACTATTCACTTACTTACTTAAAAGCATAGAAAGCTGAAAGTTGTACATGTAGGTAATCTACAAAACTCTGATTCTTACCAGTTCCCAAAGTGTTTTCCTACACCCACATGTTCATCTTGTAGGGATGATTCTGCCTTGTCAGGTGGTGCTGAGTACCCACTTAACATGGTGCTAAGCACCCCCCAACGTCTACTGCAGTCAACAGGAATGGAGTACTAAGCACCTCTAGGAATTCCTTAGAACTTTGTAGGATCTCACCTTTTGTACATTAGGTTCCTTGTGAATAGACTGTTCTTCTATATGTATGTACAATGCCCAGCACATGGGGCCCCAATCCTGACTGGGACCCGGGACACTATTACTATGTGGCCTTTATTTCAATTATTTGATCATCAATGTCAAATTAAGTAAAGTAAAAAAATAGCTAGAGACAAAATATTGTGCTGAAACTTTAAAAGCATCAATATCATGTGTGGTTATTCCAACTAAAACATATATTAAGTTACAGTAAAAAGTTCGCTTGGAATTTAAATTAAATTTGTCACATTTTAAGGACACCTTCTTAAAACAGAGCCACATGTTTTCAACTATATATCTGATAGACGAATACTCTTCTGTCTTAAACCCATCAAAGGGACTTCATTCTCATTTCCCTCTGAAGTGTCTGCACTATAGCAACTCTAATGAAGTGTTTAATTATCTAATATGCTCACTCCCCTAAAGAACAGAGAAATCTTGATAATTAAAAGATAAATATTCCAATACATATATATATAAGAAAGAGAGAGAGTGTATGTTAAATTCTACTCAAGTACACCATTAACATCAACAGTATTAGAATGAAAACATCCTAAAGAGCAGATACAATTATTAATGACAAAGTAATTTAGTCTCAGCAGTACTAATTTAAAATTCTCCTTATCTAGCTTCCTTCTAAGCTACTGTAAAATTTGGATTTTACTCATCCAATTAGAAATGAATCTCTGCTATAAGCTATTTTATCTTTGCATGATTAACTCAGACTAGTGCAGTACACCCACCTCCTCAAAAACTGTATAATCGATAGCAGTTTAGTTATTAACAATGAAATATTAAAACACCAAGTACTAGGGGTAAATTAGTAATTATGAGGTATTTCAATTTTCAGATACACTGGGAAACCAGATAAGGGAAAAACAATTAATAGCCATGGATTCCCTTCAACACTGAAAAGCACAAAACTTTGAATAATGAAACTGGAAACAAATATTTTGTTTATTTTTATTATATTTTATTTATAGGCATTAATCACAATATATCCAAGTTCTAAAGATCAAATCTTCAATACAATGATGGAGAAATTAATACAGAATTAAACTACAGCATTCCTACTGGCAGGGGAGGCTCTATGTTTTTTGCCACCCCAAGCACGGCAGTCAGGCGGCCTTTGGCGGCATGCCTGCGGGCGGTCCACTGCTCACACAGATTTGGCGGCATTTCTGCGGGTGATCTGCCGGTCCTGCGCCTTCGCCGTACCTGCCGCTGAATTGCTGCCGAAGCCGCGGGACCGGCGGACCTCCCTAAGGCATACCACCGAAGGTGGCCTCACTGCCGCCCTCTTGACGACCGGCACACCGCCCCCCTCGGCTTGCCACCCCAGGCACGCACTTGCTGCGCTGGTGCCTGGAGCCGCCCCTGCCTACTGGTACTCCCCAAAGTAATGTATTGAAATAAAGCACCTACAAAGGACAGGTGGTGGGGGTGGGGGAGGTGTCATAGAAAGTGGCTGCAGATTTGAAAAGAAAAAAGATTTCTGTAAATCATAAATAGGAACACTTACGGTCAATTTTTGGCACTTCTATTTTGTGCTAACCACAGGCCAGGGCCAATATCTTCATTATGCTTAAAAGTAACCAAAACAGGCTAGTTAGGCTTTTCAAAGTCTTAGCCTAGCACACCATATATGTAGACCAGGCACCTAAAGCAGACACCGGCACTCCCTGAAGAGCCTGAGGAGTCATGCTCAGAGAAACCCTTCCTGACATGAACAACAAGCCTACAAGACTTCCCTGGAGGGGAACTTTGATCCTATAAACTCTATTCTATTCTCTATAGGTTCTTCTGTCATGCTCATCACTGTAGTATCTGAGCACATTCCAGTAGTGCATTAAGCAATATGACTACGGTAATAACGTCAAGTGTTTGTTCTCTCATCCTCTCTCCAGGGGGAGAAATGCATGCAGTGGACATGGAGTGTTTTACTGCTGTATGTTTATGTTAGAGAAGGCACGGTCAAAGAAACATGCCTTGCATTTACAGCAGAAGGAGGAGAGGAATAAACAGCAAGTCAGCCTGAATAAAGATACACATTCCATTTTCAACCTTAAAAGCCACTAACATTAAGCAAACAGATCCCTGCATGACCCCCTAGAAACATCCCCATTTCATGACCGTGGGCACGGCTAGGCTCAGGGGGAAAGAG
>NW_020664490.1:3433959-3489910 GCF_002925995.2 Terrapene triunguis | reverse complement strand
GTGTGTGTGTGTGTGTGTGTGTGTGTGTGTGTGTGTGTGTGTGTGTCCGTCCGTCCGTCCGTATTGTTACAGACATACTTGCTAACAGGTATTTTGAAATAAATTACCAAAATAATTGAAACTGGCGTGATTATGTAGTGTTAAATAAGATTAGCAGAATTTTAAAATAATGTGTGCAGAATTTTTAATTTTTTGACACAGAATGCCCCCAGGAGTACCCCTTCCTGAAGGCCCACCACATTGCTTAGCCACTGGATACCTGGGTAGGGTTACTATTTTTCAGGTTCCCAAAAAAAGAGGACACTGCTGGAGGGGGAGGAAGGGTATTTGGAGAGGTGGTGTGTATACTGGAAGAGGTACCTGGTGACTCACTCTTGAGGTGGGTGGCCAGTGTTGCTCCCTGTCATGGTGGCAGGGCAGCTGGCGCAGATCAGGGCAGCAGAGACAGATGTCCATCAGCACCTCCTTGTGGGGCTTTTCCCTCCTCAGGGCTGGGAGCTGGGTGTGCGGGATCCGGCAACTGTGAGGGACCAATCAGATGCAGATACAGGGGAGGCACCAATTGGGAAGTGGACCAAATAAGACTCTTTCTGAGCTGCAACACCTGCTCAGCAAAAACCCCGGACATTGCCTCTTATTTGAAATATTCACACAGACATTGCCTATTTTTTGATTCTCTGTCTGGGAAAACACAGATGTATGGTAACCCTATTCCTCAGTGTTTTAAGTCCCGTGGAGTCTGAAAAGAGTGTAGTCCCAGTTCTTGCCTTGGAAGCCCTAGGCACACTCTCAGGGTGCAGATACTGAGAGTTTAGACCACATGGCTGTATGCCCAGTCCCTGGAATTAGGCTGTGTCTACACTGCCACTTTCAGCACTAAAACTTCAATTGTTCAGGGGTGTGAAAAAACACACCCCTGAATGACAAATGTTTTAGCGCTGAAAAGTGCCAGTATAGACAGTGCTTTATTAGTGTTGACCTTTCAGACTCTCTCAGAGCTTCAACACCACACATCCCCAAGAATTCCATCATAGCACCAGCCTTCTGATTTACCTCTACAAGTGGTAAGTGATGTATGTAATAGATATTTTACAATGAAGTCTAACACACTATTGTTCTTTACTTAAATACAGGAAGTACAAATCATATAGAAAACATACATCATGAACACAATCCCCCTCATGCTAGTTCACCACCCTTACTTCAGGAATCTTGTGTTGAGGCAGGCAGGTAGGGTTTTGCCCCTCCCCTCACTCCCCACTGCATCAAGCTCCTGCATGAAAAATGGTTGAAGATTGCACAAGTAAAGCTGATCTTGTCCTTTATAACCTTCCAGTCTTCTTTATTAGGTCAGTCTGTGATCAGTCTTAACAGGTGACCAGAGCCCTACCAGATGACACTACTGTCAGGCAACCTTTCCCCTGACAAACCAGCTCTCCAAAGCAGTATCCCAGTCTATTGACCATGCCATTTGTATTTGAAATGATAAACCATCCAAATTTCACAACCCTCTTCTGTCAGTCCTATCCTGTTGGAATACCAGTCCAACATGGAGATAAGAAGTAACCGACAAGGTAAAGAACCCCATACCTCACCTATCTGTATGTATATATCTTTTATTGGACCAACTTCTGTTGGTGAGAGAGACAAGCTGTCAAGGTTTCATGGAGCTCTTCTTTAGGTCTGGGAAACTAAGGCTATGTCTACACTAGAGAGCTTATAGCAGCACGACTGTACTGATGCAGCTGCGCCACTAAGATCTTGTGTAGCCACTCTATGCCAACAGGAGAGAGCTGGTTTAATTAAACCACCCCCAATGAGCAGCAAGAGGAGAAGTTCTCCGGCCAAAATAGCGCTGTCCACACCAACGCTCGTCAGTGTAACTTATGTCGCTTAGGAGGATGTTTATTTCGCACCCCTGAGCGACATAAGTTTTGCTGTAGACATATCCTATAGTGTAGACAAGGCCTCTGAGTTAGGCTAAGTCGATCTAAGTTACGCAACTCCAGTTACGTGAATAATGTAGCTGGAGTCGACGTAGCTTACACTGCACTGGGTCAACAGGAGACGATCTCCCGTCAATTTACCTTACCCTCCTCATGCCAGTGGAGTACCGGCGTCAACAGGAGACCCCTAAATCGACCCCCAGTGCATCGATCGCCGCAGCGTCAATCCCCGGTAAGTGTAGACATGTCCTGTGTGTCACAGTTAAATGCATGGTGAAAGAGAATGTTTAGCGTAAGTGGTTAACATGTATTTCAAGGGACAATTCAAGGTGAAGTGGCCTGTTAACACCCCTCCAGTCATAGGTGGGGAGGAGAGGGGGAGGAGTTGTAAATGGGTTATAGATTGTTGTAATAATCCATAAATCCAGTGTTGCTATTCAGTCCATGGTTTTTAGTGTCTAGCAAAGTTATTAATTTATGCTCCCAGGCTCGTCTTTTGAAAGTGTTGTGCAGTTTTCCTTTGAGGATGAGGACTAATAGGTGAGAATGATCACTTTGTGAAAAGGTGTTCACCCACAAGTGATGTGGTGTTTTTGTTTATCATTTTCCTGTGCAAGTTCATTCAAGAGTGTAGTGACTGACTGGTTTCACCCACGTAGTTGCTATTGGGGCATGTGATGCACCTCATTCAGTGCACTACAAGTTGTGGTAGGCATATGTAGGACCCAGGGATCTTGAAAGGTGTGCTATGGTGGGGGGGTCTTGATCACTGTAGCAGTGGAAATATGTTTGCAGGTTTTGCATCTGTTGTTGTCCTGTCAGAATCTGCTGCTGCTTTGAGTTGGTGTCTTCATCTGTTGATGATGCTTCTGATGATGAGTTTAGAGTGTGGAGGGGTTGTTTGAAGGCTAGATAGGGGGGTTCAGGAAAGATTTTTCAGGATGTGGTCCCCATTGAATATGGGTTGTAATTGTTTGATGCTATCCCATATGGGTTCCAATGTTGTCATCTACCACCCCACTGAGGATGTGTATGGGGTTTTATTTCGGTGTTGAAGCAGGTTCTCTCAGGATGTTTGGGTGGCCTGTTCCATGATGCAATCTACTTCTCTGGTGGAACATCCTTGTTTGGTGAAGGTGGTTTTCGATCACTCTATATCTGACCCAATCAGTCGTCATCCTCAAAGGAAACCTGCACAACACCTTCAAAACATGAGTCTGGGAGTGTAAATTCATAACTTTGTTAGACACTAAAAATCATGGACTGAATAAGGGCACTGCATTTATGGCTAATTACAATCTATAACCCATTTACAACCCCCTCCAGCTGTGGGGTTGTAACGGGCCACCTCACCTTGAATGCTCTCTTGAAATGTGTGTTAACTACCTATGCTAAACAATCTGTTCCACCTTGTATTTAGAAGCGACAGGAAGTTTCCAAGACCTGAGGAGTTCTGTGTAAGTGCCACAGCTTGTCTCTCTCACCAACATAAGTTGGTCCAATAAAAGATTTTACTTCATCCACCTTCTCTATTATCTGGGGACCAACATGGCTACAACACTGCATACATATACTTCAATATCAAACAGAATTCTTACGTTGTACAGATTCTCCAAATCACCATTGATCAAAACACCAGCTTTTCTTCCCGTCCTCTGGAACTTCTCCAGTTTTCATTATCAGTGGTCCAGACAACTATTGAGCTAATTATTTTAAAGAGACCTGCCTATTTGAGGGACTGTCTTTCTCCCCTAGTAATACTGCTATAATTGCAGTCCACAGAGGAGCTCACACCATAGTCCCTTTTGTTTAAAAGGATCTGAGGTAATGACAGGGCATTCGCCCTTAACTTTGGAATCCTACCCAGTCCAAAAGCAGTCAATATTCAATTAAGATTCAGAGCATGCTGCAAAGCCATTCTCTTTCCTAGACTTTTGGAGAAAAAGGCTTGCACTGAGGGCTGGAACGTGTGTACCAAGTCATGGGATTTGGTTTTGGGGCAGTTTTAGTTTTCCCTCCTAGTTTTGCAGAGGTTGCAAGGTTTACTTCTGGTTATACGGCTGCAATTTTAATATACTGAAAAGATGCCTAGTGCCTTGGATAGAATTTTCTTTATGTAAGTAAAAATGCATATTTAAATAAAATAACTGCTCTTCCACCCATCTCCTCTTCTTTCAGTACATTATGATTATGAACATACGTTTTATTCAGAAAACTGATTGCTTGTTGCCAAAATAGACACACAAAACCTGCATGTTTTAATAGCCCGTTACCCATCTTTCCTTGCTTTGTGGTTTGTTTTCTGTGTCTCCACACTCCCGAAAAGCACGATACACATGAATATTATTATTTTCCTGATGCAGGCAGCAAAAGAACTGAGATATCATATACTGTAACAAAATACAAATTTTAAAATATGAATTGGGCTTACATAAAGACAGGGAGGAGAAGACACATTTTAATTGCTTATGTTCTAAACAAGATATTCTTTACTTAACTACAATCTTTACAACAGCTGTCCTTTAAATAATCGATATTTTAGTTAGTTCATTTCTTCCTTAGCAGCAGTTTACTACAAGGTACAGTAATAGTATTTTAGATTTTATATTACATACCAAAAAAAAGCTGTATTAAAAGACTATAAGGTTGCAAAATCAAGCACTCAAGTTAGGAATGCCAAAACTTAATTCAGCCCCCTTGTACACCTGCATTATGATTCAGTCTTTAATTATATGATCACATTTTTTCCACGTGAAACACACCCCAACAAAGGGTAGATGTTGCACACTGAATAAGCAGTTATTCAATATTTTTTTTAGCCCCAATGTTCAAAGGGTGGCCCTCATGCCTCACCCACTGTATACTATTCAAATCCTGCTCTGAAGACAGTATTTAATTTCTAGAAAAAAGAACAGGAGTACTTGTGGCACCTTAGAGACTAACAAATTTATTTGACCATAAGCTTTTGTGGGCTACAGCCCACTTCTTCGGATGCATAGAATGGAACAGATATTGAGGAGATATATATACACACATACAGAGAGCATGAAAAGGTGGGAGTTGGCTTACCAACTCTGAGAGGCCAATTAAGTGGCTGCTACTCTGAAACCTGTAATTTCTAGGGCTTTTCTATTATGCTAATCACTATAGTGCCTGAAAGTGCTTCAGAAATATTAATTTATCTTCACAACACCCCTACGAGGTGAGGGGGTAGTATTACCCTGATTTTACAAATGGGGAAGCTAAGACAGAGATTAAAGTAAAAAAAAATCCACTAATTTTGGGTGCCTAATTTTGGTTAGACAATTAGGATCTGATTTTTCAAAGATCTTAGCATCATATCGCATTTTATATGCCCAAAGCACTGTACCCACTGACCTCAGTTGCAGATATGAGTGCTCAGCAACCAGGAAAGCAATTTACAGTAAAAGTTCAGCTTTGGCCCCGCAGCCCCAGGCTGGAGCATATTCAGTCACTCTGCGGGGATAGTACAGAGTCTGGTCAGCAATGGGAGCTGGCTCAGCAAGAATGAAATCTAGAGATTTTAGCTGCAAAACTCTCAGATCTCTGAGCATGTGCAAACAGATTTTTTTCAAAGGCTTACAACTAGGCCAAATTTGGGCAGATTTTCACAGGAACAGCAAAAGGTACATCCCTGACACTGTGCTGCTACTTCTGTCAAATTTCAAGTCCCTGCTCCAAAGTATGGGAGCACTACAGAGTTTTTGTTTGTTTGTTTTAAGAAAAAAGTAACCAGAATTATTTTAACATTGCAAAGCAAAGTATTTTTACCTAACCTCCTTTTCAAAGGCCGCATAAACCAAAAGTTTCAGCCTAAGACCGACATCCAGCATGCAGCCCAAACGATTAAATTTGGAAATGTTATAAGCAACTGAAAACAGGATCCCACTATATTAAAAAAATTAAGACACTTATCCAAAGCATCTTCACCATATATTAAAAAAAACACCCACAAAAATAAATTTAGCTGTATCCACGAAACCTAGAAAAAATTTTTTTACTCCAGCCACAAATCCCTGCCCCAATGCACACAGCTCAGATCACAGTTCATCATCCCCTACCTAGCAGTATATACTGAAGGTTAAGAGAGTTGGACTTTTCTGGACCTGGGAGAAAGGTGGGTGAATTCCAAAAACTGGCTCCCCTTGCATAAGATGCTCTGTCAATAGTCCCTCTAAAACAGAGACGGGGGCTTTATTTTGAGTTTCCATTGACAACACCTATGGCAGTATAAGGTGGAATGGTTATAATTATGAAAATCTTAATTTAGTTATCATGAATAAGTATTTCAAGTTAGGAACTAGGTATAGTCTTTACTCACTGAACAAGTATAACTCCTATTCAATTTATTCATAAATGATCTGGAGAAAGGGGTAAACAGTGAGGTGGCAAACTTTGCAGATGATACTAAACTGCTCAAGATAGTTAAGACCAAAGCAGACTGTGAAGAACTTCAAAAAGATCTCACAAAACTAAGTGATTGGGCAACAAAATGGCGAATCAAATTTAATATGGATATATGTAAAGTAAAGCACATCGGAAAAAATAACCCCAACTATACATACAATATAATGGGGGCTAATTTAGCTACAACTGATCAGGAAAGATCTTGGAGTCAACGTGGATAGTTCTCTGAAGACGTCCACACAGTGTGCAGCGGCAGTCAGAAAAGCAAACAGGATATTAGGAATCATTAAAAAAAGGGAGAGAGATAAGATGGAGAATATCTTATTGCCCTTATATAAATCCATGGTATGCCCACATCATGAATACTGCATACAGATGTGGTCTCCTCATCTCAAAAAAGATATACTGGCATTAGAAAAAGTTCAGAGAAGGGCAACTAAAATGATTAGGGGTTTGGAATGGGTCCCATATGAGGAGAGATTAAAGAGGCTAGGATTTTCAGCTTGGAAAAGAGGAGACTAAGGGGGGATATGATAGAGGTATATAAAATAATGAGTGGTGTGGAGAAAGTGAATAAGGAAAAGTTATTTACTTGTTCCCATAATATAAGAACTAGGGGCCACCAAATGAAATTAATGGGCAGCAGGTTTAAAACAAATAAAAGGAAGTTCTTCTTCACACAGCGCAGAGTCAACCTGTGGAACTCCTTGCCTGAGGAGGTTGTGAAGGCTAGGACTATAACAGGGTTTAAAAGAGAAGTAGATAAATTCATGGAGGTTAAGTCCATTAATGGCGATTAGCCAGGATGGGTAAGGAATGGTGTCCCTAGCCTCTGTTTGTCAGAGGGCTGAAATGGATGGCAGGAGAGAGATCACTTGATCATTATCTGATAGGTTCACTCCCTCTGGGGCACCTGGCATTGGCCACTGTCGGTAGACAGAATACTGGGCTGGATGGACCTTTGGTCTGACCCAGTATGGCCATTCTTATGTTCTTATATTCTATTAGTTATTTTCAGTATGTGCGTTAAGTATACCCCAAAGAAAATGGAGTAGAAATGGTTAGCAATTCAGCCTGATTTGTGTGTGCATGCAATGCACTCATCTTGGGCTCTACCTCTCAAGAGTTTAAACAATCGCATAATCACTTCTATCCAACAGTGCTTGTTGATGTACGTATTTTTTCCATCACTGGAAAATACACCATTAGATAAAAAGTGTTCTCTTAGCTTTCTAAAGAGGCATTTCATTTACAAACAGCAGTATGAATTTAAGACCACTTGCTGAACAGAGCTGCTCTTTTTACTTCCTTAACAGTCATTCTTAAACAATCTGCCATGGACTCAACATTGAGGTATTTTTATTTGTAAGAAGAAAATAAGTTTGACCTTTACTACACCTCTCACTACACACAGCTGAAACCATACTCGCAACCCAGTGTTTAATCCAATCACACCTATATTTGTTTCCAGAGTAACTATGACATTTAAACCAAAAGGAGGAAGTGGAAGAAAAAAAAAATGAAAGCATTTTTGAGTTAAATAATAAAATACTAAGTGTTATTGACAAGTTGTTTTTATTTTAGTAGTGGTGAAATTTTATTCTATCACTTAACATGCAACAGGAGAAAAATTTAGCTTCTCTAGTTCACTATTGAAAGGAAGACCTAGCTCATGAAAGTATAAATCTATGATCCTCATTGATGCACTGGCAGATATAAAGTTAATATCTCATTGTCACCCATTATGTAAATACATCAAAACTATATCAATGAAAATGGCTATAAAGAGGAAATTTAACACAATCATCTTCAGTAATCAAGTAACTTGTGGTTTCCTTTAGCTATGTCTATGAGAATTTCTTCTCTTGCCACATTCTTCACTCGGACACATATCCATACCCTCCAACTCCGTTGATTCAGACCTTCCATGTGCCTTCACAGTACAGAACCATGAACTCATTCTTGCCTCTTCATCCCATATATTTTGCAACAAACCTACTTTGCAGAATTTCCTGTATACGCCAATGTTGTCTACTGCTGAAGTCTTAATTCATACCTTCATCTTCTGTAGTCCTAACCATTGCAACTTTCTCTTCCATAACTTCCGAATTCCAACTCTCTAGATTCTATTATGTACGGAATGCCACTGTTCACTCTTATACGTACAAAGTGGTAGAACCACATATTTCCTTGTTAATCACTGGCAGTCTTTAGTATTATAAAGCACACAGAACACAAACCTAAGGGCTTTCAGTTTAAGAGGGACATACTGGAGATAGGATTCAGTGGGAACTCTAGAATGGGAAGAATATGGAACAAACTTTTTTTTATTAACTCAAACTCATTTCTTGTGGGCATTGCAGAAGCAGAAAGTTTTTAACAAACTATAAGAAGAAAGTGGCAGTGTGGTGAATTGGGATGAAAAGTTGTATCATCCACAGGGGGCGGCATGGAAGAAGGCACGAAGACTGGAATGGAAGAATCAAATGGGGTGTAGCTCAGAAAAACACAGAATGATTTGATACAGTCCAGATACAGGCTGCAGCAGAGTTCTGTGTGGCCTCAAAGGACAAGAAGTTTAAACATGATGCGGTGTGTGACGGAGAGTCAGTTATTACAAGATTGAGGGCAGAAGTGAGTGGGAAAGATGTGTGATCAAACCAGCAACAATCCACAATGGAACAGAGCTTACTGAACTGGCTCACTGGTGAGAGAAAAAACACAAGAAAAACACTGATGCAATAGGTTCTGAATAACTTTTAGCTTTAATTTGTTATACTGAGTTAAGTATAAATGGAATTAATTTTAGTACCACACTGTTTACTTTAAACCTAAACTTTTACATGTGTATACAAACAGCTCTACAACTAAATTGCATTATACTTATTGTATTTTTAAAGCTAAATCCAACACTTGAAGTGTCCACGGTTATGATGGCAACAGTACATCTTTTACTACCGTGTTTCCCCGAAAGTAAGACATCCCCCAAAAATAAGACCTACTTCCAGTTTTGCCTCTCGCTGTAATATAAGGCATCCCCCGAAAATAAGACCTCCCGGATAATAAGGCCACCCCGGAATATAATGCCCCGAAGCTCCAGGAAAAATAAGACCGCCCCTGAAAATAAGACCTAGCGCATCTTTGGGAGCAAAAATTAATTTAAGACACTGTCTTATTTTCGGGGAAACAGGGTAAATTCTTTGGATACAATTGCAAAGGGGAGGGGGGCGAAGCAACCCTAAAGAAGTAATTAAATCCTTGAAAGAAAAAACTGGAACAAATTAAGCCCAAAAGAAAATTGAAACGAATTGCTTTAGTAATTTTAAAATTTCTAAACTGAAAAAACCCAAACCAACCAAGGATACCACAAACTCTTGTATTCAGCATTGTACAAAACAAAAAACCTTTCCTGCCTCAAACATTTTATAATCCAAGGCCCCAAATCCTGAAATCTGATCTGTACAAGCAGAAATGTATACCTTCAGAGCATCACTGAATGCAGAGATCTGCTCATATGAATCAGTTTTCAAGATCAAAGCCTAAAAGACAGACACAGCAGGGAAGGGGAGGTAGCTTGATAAACCACAAGTGTTCTGGAAAGTGGATTGCAAAGTAGTGAGGTAGCAAAATTGGCAGATTACCATGTAATTTAGGTTAGTCAAGAAAAAGGAGGACTGTGAGGAATTCCAGAGATACCAAAACAAACTAGATATATGGGTAACAATAGCAAATTTAATTCAATGTTAATAAATCCAAAGTAGTGCAGATTGTGGAAAATTTCAGCTACTCATACACCTCACAAGGATCTATTCTAAATGAAGTGTATCAACTCAAGAAAGGGACTTTAGCATCAGTGTGGACAGCTCAATAAAGACCTCTGCTCATGGTGCAAGTAGTGGTCCAAAAAAAGGCCAGCACGATGTTAGGATGCATAAGGAATGGGATGGATAATATAGAAAATATGCCATTCGGTACTTAAATGGTGTGGCCTCATCTGTAATATACTGAGTAGTGTTGCCTCCTCATCCCACACTCAAAGGAAGTTACAGAATTAGAGGGGGGTTAGAGACAAAAATGAAATAAGGACATGGGGGGAAAAAACTCATAAGAAGAGAGACTGAAAAGACTGGAACTGTTCACCTTCGAAAACAGACACAATAAAAGTATGTAAAATAAACAATGGTAGAAAAAGGTCAATTGGAAGCTTCTCTTCCCCGTCTCATAATGCAAGAAGACGACGACAGTCAGTGAAATTTAGAATGTGGCAAAGTCAAAACTGATAGAAGGAAATATTTTTTCCACACAGTATAGAACTAAACTCTAGACCTCACTGTCACAAAATTATTGAGGCCAAGAACTTAACGAGATTCAAAAAGGCATTGGAAACATATGGATACAATAATATCCAAAGATATTAATGGTAACAAATTTTGAAAAAGATTAAACCTCATGCTTCAGGGCTTAAGCCAATATCTGAATAATAGAGAGCAGGATGAGACCTAACGTGCAGGACAGATTATCCAACATCTACCTGTTGTGGGATTCTTATACCTTCCTCTGCAGCAATCTGTTGCCAGCCGTTGTCAGAGACAAGATACTGGACTAGATGGACATCAGTCTGAACCGGTATGGCAATTTATATGTTCCAGAGGCCAGGTGCAGCAATTACACATTTCAAACGTGTGTAAAGAGATTCAACTATAGATAGATTCTTAACTCCTGTAGTGCTAAAGTAACACTTCATGCTGTTATAAACAAAAATATTACATGGTGTACTGCACATTTGAAAAACCTAATAAGATAAATATCAGACTTAGACATAGCAGCTTTCTTGGAGAACATAGAAATGCTATTGCAATTCAGTATCCAAGTTTGTTCACCATTTGAATACCATTCAGCAGAAAGCACAATGGAATTTCTTCTTTCTAGTAAATGTGTTGCACTACATGGCTTGATATAAGGAAAACTCAGAAATGAGATAAATGTATTTGAGATTCTGTTTAGTTACAAAATAAAACTGTTTAATTTTATTAAATGTTAACCCAAAGAATAACCGTAATGTATGACTGGTGGTTGATCTGGTATTGGAATGCATTACAGGGTTGGCATGAGATTTTCTAAGCAGAGTAGGAGAACTACTACTGCTAAATTCCTTATACTACTTTGGAAGTCTCAGACACGTTTCTTGAATTTGGCTGGAAAGAGATGGGATATTGTGATTATGCATTGCTGCACATCCTGGGAACTAGTGATGTACTACAAGTAAAGTTGCTGTCCCGTTTTTTCTCCCCATAGTAAATGCAAGCATTATGCCTGCTGGTATGAACAATGGATAAAATAAGATTGGGCAATGGGAAGACTGGCAGCCCAGAATAAGAAGTTCCAGAAAACAAGCCCATCCCAATCCACAATGCTTTAAGGGTGGAAAGAGAAGGGGGAGGAGGGGGAAGTGATGAAAGCGGATTCTTTTCATTCATATTTTTAAGTGTGCTATTTTGCTTATCTAGTTGTATTTCACTTATGTGGGGGCTGTGGTCTTATTTTCCCTTAGTGCATTTGTATAGATCATATTTGCCTGACAGACATTTTGGTTCTTAAAGTGAGTGAGCTAATAAATCTGTATGAGTAAAGGCATTCAGACCTGAGTCTGTCACTCCATCCTTTAAATATGTAGGATTATCCAAGATGTTTAAGTTCGCTGCAATGCCTATAAGCAACAGGGTGAATTAAGGACATGGTGACATCTTTAATGCTGAGTTACCCTGCTTTTTGTGAGTTGAGGTTAGGCCTTTTACATTACTTTATCATTTTTATATTAAATATAATTTATTAAGATTGTTTTGAGAATCCATTTTCAGTAATAAATGCCATAGAAATACTGTACTCGCAGAAGAGAACAGTTCACATTCCAGTTGCAAGTCATGAATTTCTTGAACTGATCATGAGGGTACCAACCTAAAAGTCTGAACAAGAAAACAAAGAAGCTTAAAACATTAGTCACACACACACACACACACACACACACACACACACACAACCCACTTTACGATACCAATTGGTAACTGCTACAAAAATGGTGTATTTCTTTACAGGAATAAGCAACAGTCTACACTGCAGGGGGGAAAAAATGTTACTCAATGCTACAATCACACTTATCCCAAAGCAGACTAGGCACATACCAAACCTCCTTTGGAAACAGTTTGCAAACCTCAAATCCCATAACAAATGGAAACATGGAATGCAGAAGTAGAAAGTCAGTGAAGATAGACAGCTAAAACAGTCAAACCCCATTCAGAAAAACAAAAACACCTGGATCAGAACAGCATGCTTGCTCATAAGCAACCAAATATTTTACAAAAACAACGAGGCATCCAATGGCACCTTAAAGACTAACAGATTTATTTAAGCATAAGGTTTCGTGGGCAAAAAACCCACTTCTTCAGATGCATGGAGTGAAAATTACAGATACTGTCATAAATATATATTGGCACATGAAGAGAAGGGAGTTACCTTACAAGTGGAGAACCAATGTTGAAGGCCAATTTAGTCAGGGTGGATGTTGTCCACTCCCAATAATTGATGAGGAGGTGTACTCCTCATCAATTATTGGGAGAGGACAACATCCACCCTGACTACACCTCCTGATCAATTATTGGGAGTGGATAACATCCACCCTGACTAAATTGTACAGTATTTGTTTTTGTCTCTGCTGCCTGATTGAATACTTCCAGTTCCAAACGAGGTGTGTATGTCTGACCCGTCAGTTCGTAACGCTAGTGTTTGTAAGTCTGAGGTTCTACTGTAATATAAGACAGTACTTCTTCACATAATGCAGTCAATCTGTGGAACTTGTTGCCAACTGGTGCTGTAAAGGCCAAAAATATAACTGATTTCAAAAAATAATTAGATAAGTTCATGGAGGACAGGTCCATCAATGGTTATTAGCAAAGATGGTCAGGGATACAACCCCATGCTCTGGGCATCCCAAAACCTCTGACTGCCAGAAGCAAAGACCGGATGGCATATAGATCACTTGATAAACTGCCCTGTCCTGTTCATTCCCTCTGAAGCACCTGGCACCAACTATTATCAGAAGACAAGATACTGGGCTAGATGGACCACTAGTCTTATCAGTATGCCAGTCCTTATCTTAAAACATGCATGTATTACTATTACCCCATCTGGTACATCTAGTTAAATTAAAATTATAAGCTCTGTGGGGCAGGGACAGTATGTCTGAACAGCACCTACCATAATGGTGCCCCCAAATCTGCTGATATCCCCTAAGCACTACTATAAAAAACAGCACTGTTGTATTTTAATACTGATGTTTGAAGTGAATTAGAGTAAGTAAGTTTCTTTAGCCGTAATTATATTTAGACAGACACAAATGGCGAGCACCCACTAGATTAGACGTACTCATTCCAAAACAAAACAGCTTTGGCTTTTTTTTTGGACCTTCTCTCCTTTGAGATATGGAGAAATAGCCAGGTTGGCCACCATGACACATTTTGAGAGCTGTCAAGAATACAGATATCCACTGACAGACACCAAAAGCTAGACCGCTTGGTTGCATAACACAGAAGCTATTAAAGGAATGGTAAAGTGACAGGTTGGACTAAGCCACACTGAAGAAGCCAGTAGGAAGGCAGATTCAGCAAACTCTGTCTGTGGGTTACTGTAAAAGCAAAGTCCAATAGGTTCTAGTTTCTAAAAATCAAATTAATTTAAAGTTCCCAGAAGCACATGGGAGGAAACTTTCACACTCTTAAAACTGTCGAGGTTCATATTCTCACCAAAACATGCTCTTTTAGATAGAGGCAGAGCAGATTGGGGTCACAATATGGTGCTGCAGAAAAACCAAGTCTGATTTCAAAAGGAGAAGTGAGGTAGCCTAAACTGCCTCTATTGTGATGGAATGAACAGGATACTATTCATGAGTTAGACAAGGCCAGTAGGTAGACAACTATCAGTAAATTAAGCCAAATTGAGACCCAAAATCAGAAAGCATGGAAATGCAGAATTTTAAGAGGAGGGAAACAGCAGGGCTGAGCTGTATAAGGTTCTCAGGGTTTCCCCACACCAGGACCCTTCCACCCATTTTACACTAAGGGAAAGACAAGATGGTCCTGACCCTCAACACCAATTTGCCACACCCATGTGGGTCACAAACCCCAGGTTGAGAACTCACAGCATAAGGCAAATCAGCTGCTGGAGCTGTGGGACAGGGAGAACACGGCAGAGAGTAGGAGTGAAGGGCACTCCCAAAATCCTTGATTATTGGAGGCAGAGAAGACTCCAACACCCCCTCCTCCAGTAGACAGGAGGAAAGTAGCAGGCACCCCAAGTGATGTAGACCATGAGGGAGTTCTTTGTGGAGTAGTAGCACTAACTTTGGCTCTGCCCCTTTATGTGCATGCATTACAATAGTCTAATTTTTTGCATAGGATTCCTGTTTCGGAATAAAAGTTGAACAATAAATGAGGCAGAGTTGCATAGTAAACAGATTTCTCCTACTTCATTTCCTATAATTCTATGGTGCATCAGGATTAAGCTAATGTATGCTGAAACAGGAAAAATGGTATTGTGGTTAAGGCACTGGACTGGTCCCAAGAGAGCTAGGCTCTGTTCTCCACCCTGCAGCAGAATTCCTCTGCAACACTGGGCAAGTTATTTAAGGTCTGTGCCTCAGTTTTACTTCTGTAAAGTAAGGAATATGTGAGGAGGAGAAGTTGAGCTTCTCATCTAGGTTGTGTGCTAATAAGCCCCACAAAAAAGCTTACGGAATTTTACTTTGTATTCAGTACAGTGGTTGGATACTGTGAACTTGATGAGGGATGCACCACACCATGAACAAAAAAATATTAAAAATATTGCTGCATTCACTGAGCATCAACCATCCCGTACACTGACAGACAGAAGTCCTGCAGAAAAATAGTATGCAAACGTGAAACTAAAGATTAAACTTTTCAGAAGTGACTAGCAATTTTGAGTGTCTCCGTTTTTGGTCTTCCAATTTGAGACAGCTTAAAGGGCCCCAATTTTCAAAAGAGTGTCAAATACCCAAATTCTGAAGAAAAAAAAAATCAGACCCTTTTAAGAGGTCTCCTATTGGGGAGCTAGAAGCATGATCATGTGCTCCACACACAATGCCTTGTAGCCTGGGAGAAGGCACACTGAACTTCAAGTCAAAAACCCATGAATTCTAACCCCAACTCTGACTTAGTAAGGGTTTTGAAGGGTATAGAAATTAACGAAGACCTAATGCCCCTACCTTAGGGGAGGCAACTATCATTCAGCTACTTTACAGATAAGGTAATCGATGCACAAGATCTTTGCAGATAGAGCTGGGACTAGAACCCAGGTCGATAATATGTCAGATGCAAGCTGCACACAGTTTGCCTTTAAAAGAAGTGGGCCGAATTACGGTCTTGTCTAGCTCATAACAGTGTGGATCTTTGTCCCTCTCTAGCTGCTAGACTGCGGAGGTATTTTAGTCTGTTATACTAATATGCATTGTCCTTTAGCTCAAGTGGTAGAAGCCTGTGCTTTTGCATTCAGAGATCCCAGGTTCAGAGCCTGAAGACAACAGAAACATCCCCTACATCCTGTACCATACTCTTCCCAGAGTGAGGAATAGAATTCAACAACTCCAATATTCTCTAGAGCTAATTCACAAAGAGTTGAATAACCCAATGATAGTGTCTCCCCCTTTATGATCTGTTCCTTATAGGAGATAACAGCATGCCTCTCCAACCAATTACTTCAACTGCTGAAGTGGCAGAAGTCTGTGCTGTGCAGCTAAAAGGTGTGAGTTCAAATCTGACAGGTGACCCATGGGCGGGATAAAAATATATGCAAGTTAGTGTGAGAACCCTAGAATAACTGTTGAAACACTGAAGCCACTTTATGTCTTAAATTGTGATGTTTAGAGGTAAATTTGGATGTTATGGTAAGATATTATTGTATTTTTATTGTTATTTGGTTAATGGGAGCTGTCCCTTTAAGAACAGAACAAAGCACATTATATATTTTGTTTGCAAGAGACAGCAATGTGCAAGAGATATTGCTTGTAAATACAAAGAAAAGACCTTGCCTATGTAAACTCCCAAAAGGTCAGAACTTGATATAAAGAAGTTTATTTTTCCAGAAAATAAGCTTCACTCATAACATTAGCATTTTAGGAAACTGAATATCTCAGAGCATTACTGATAAGCTTCAGAGCCTTTTGCCTGTAGGTCACCTGTATGGATCCAGCCCAACTAAATAGGGATTAAAAGCTGTTCCCATCTAATGGATATTTGGTGGTCCCTACAGGAAATGAGTTTGGTGGATGTCAGGTCCAGCTCCCATATCACAAATCCATCACCAGGCTTTGTCTTAATTGGCAGACTCAGAAGAGAGGCCAAAAACTTCATAGGCCATGGAGAATGAACAACCCTTGTGTGATAAATTAAGTGGGGGAGTAGCTCCCTTTGATGGACACCCAGCTAGAGCTGTTCTCTGCTTGCTTTACCTGTAAAGAGTTAACAAGCCCACAAGAAAAAAGGAGTGGGCACCTGACCAAAAGAGCCAGTTGGAAGGCTACAACTTTTTAAAATGGGAAAGAAACTTTCTTCAGCCCAGAGAGCAACAGACAAAGGGAGACAGAGCAGCAGGAATGCTGTATAAAATTTGAACCAGGTATGAAAATCATCAGATCATATCTAGAACTACTTTTAACAACCCAAAGGTGTAAGTAGATCAGAATGTTTAGCTAGACGCGATCAGGTTTATTTCCATTTCTTTTTAATGCTTGTGGATCTCCTCTGTGCTAACCCCAGATTCTTTTGTTTGCTTGTAATCTTTAAGCTGAACCCCCAAGAAAGCTATTTTGAGTGCTTAGTTTTTGAAATTGCGCTTTTAAAATCTAGCAAAAGCCTAAGTTCCAAATGTATTTTTTCCTTTTTGTTTTTAATCAAATTTACCTTTTTTAAGAACAGGATTGGATTACTGATGTCCTAAGAGGTTTGTGCATGTTGTTTGATTAGCTGGTAGCCACAGCTAATTTCCTTTGTTTCTTTCTCAGCTCTTCCCGGGGGGGCAGGGAAGGGCTTGAGGGTACCTCACATGGAGGAATTCTCAAGTGCTCCTTCCTGGGTTAACAGGGTTTTTTTTTTTTTTTTCCTTTTGGGTGGTGGCAGTGTTTACCAAGCCACGGTCAGAGAAAAGCTGTAACCTTGGGAGTTTAATACAAGCCTAGAGTGGCAAGCACTGATTTTTAGAATCCTTGTGGGCCCCCACTTTCTGTACTTGGAGTGACAGAGTGGGGATTCAGCCTTGACCCCTTGTTACCCCTAAAAGTAGTTGCCCCCGGATCAAAATTGCTGCCTGCTGGCACTGCAGTGTGTGGGAAGCTTGCTCCTTTGCTGCCCTGTAGATCAACAGGGCTGCACATGCACTAAAGACACACACACACACAAAAGTGGTGTTTATGGTTAGATACAAGTTAGCTGAATCTGCAAATAAGTTCATTAAATAATTTGCAAAAAGTAGCACATGGAGTTGTACAGATCTTGATAGCTATGCAGCACGTACCTAAAAAATAAACATCTCCTTAATAATAATATATGGAGATATACCTATCTCATAGAACTGGAAGGGACCCTGAAAGGTCATTGAGTCCAGCCCCCTGCCTTCACTAGCAGGACCAAGTACTGATTTTGCCCCAGATCCCTATGTGGCCCCCTGAAGGATTGAACTCTCAACCCTGGGTTTAGCAGGCCACTGAGCTATCCCTCCCCCTCCTTGGAATACAGGTAGCTGTAACAGGTCTACAGGATAGAGTGTAACAGCCATAAATGCTGTCCATGAGTAGGGAGAGGAAATTTTAATAGAGGGACACTGGTACAAATTGCAAGTCTTACAAAAGGCATTATAATAAGCACTAACTTTCACACAGAGGCAGTTTCAAGTTTTAATGTCTTACCACAAAAATGAATGAAGCCAGCTTCATGGAACTCCTCCTATCTATCTTCATGACAATAGCTGAGCCAATCCTAACTATTTTTGAACCTGTAGCTTCAGGAAGATTTGAAATAGATCAAACTTTCTACAGTGGTGTAAGTTAGAGTAAAACTTTGCTAAACCATTCACTTTATAATCAAACAAAGAAATGGTACAAATGCTACAGTGACATCCCATATTACTACAATTAATTGTTTGCAGGATACTCTACTATATTATTGTAGCCTATCAAATATTTATCATAAAATTAGAGTTAAAAGTGAACAAAGGACTGCTATTCTCATTGCTAGAGGTGCTCTCCTCCAAGTCAAGTTGGCTGAGACACTGCATTTACACTTATGTGGGGAAACCCACAATGTGTGTTGTATTGGTTATAAGATATAATTTCCATTTTGGCAGAACACTAAATACTGCAAAAGAAACAGGCAGTTTTATTTTTAAAGTATGTATGAAAACAGCTAACCCTGGAACCCGCCCTTTTACCTCTTCAGCATTTTTAATGTCCATTGTTTTAGTATTTAGGTGTCATATACACAAACACATTTATCCCATTTGAATGAGGTGTATAAAATTCATTTCCGCTTTGGAGTTCCTTTTATATTATATTCCTATTTACATTAGCATATCACAATAGCATTAGCTAAAACTCCTGATTCCTGTTGGTTTAACTGAGACCTATATAACAATCTTAAAATGGCATAGTCCAATTATCAGTTTTTATTCAAGTCTTTCCACAAATGTGTTGAAGAAACTGATTAACTTCTGCATATTTTGTTTATGTATTATCAAACAAAATATATGGGTTCTATTTTAAAGGAAGATTTTTCGTAACTGTGTCACCCAAGTTGCTAACAGGGTAACTAATTCAAATTTCATATTATACACGGCCATAGTACTTGATTGTATTAAAAATCAAGTTAGAGCTATGTCATAAGGGGGGAGGGATAGCTCAGTGGTTTGAACATAGGCCTGCTAAACCCAGGGCTGTGAGTTCAATCCTTGAGGGGGCCACCTAGAGATCTGGGGCAAAATCAGTACTTGGTCCTGCTAGTGAAAGCAGGGGGCTGGACTCAATGACCTTTCAGGGTCCCTTCCAGTTCTAGGAGATAGGTACATCTCCATATATTATTAGTTTGCTCTCTTCAAACAAAACACCCATGAAAACAAGGGTCATTCACAAGGAAACCTGCTCTCAAAACTGATGTGCTAATAAAACAAATTATTTATAATAACGAATAGTGACGAAAAGTCAGATAAGACAAATTAACAGAAAAAACTAGGGAAAGTTTCCATCTTTAAGGAAAACTGCTTGTTTCCCTACTTAACCACATAGCCTCACCAAAAAAGCTTAATCTGAGAGTGCTAGCATCATAGCATCAGTGCTGCATCCATTCAGGTGCAGCACTGGGTAGTTTTTAAATAGAGCAGACAAGGCTAGTGGAGCTCCTGAAGCTATACTCACTCCCCAGGGAAAATTTCATGGGACTGGCTCTCTCAATAGTTCTTCAATTTTAAAGTACAGAAAATGAATACTGCCTGCTTTCTCCCCTCAAATTACTTCACACAGACTTTGTCCACTTGGATTTAAAGAACTTTAGAAAACAAACCACAATCAAAAGGAGCATTAAAGTGTATTGAAAAAATGTATCAAGGCATGGAGCCCAGGATCAACTGAGATAACTGGTTTGTATACCTATATAATATTACAGTACAAAACAGGAAGAGGAAGCAGGTGCTATTCTTACACCTACTGCCCCTACTTCTGAATATTCCCAGAACATCTTTAAAAGGAATGACTAATAAGGGCATGTCTTCACTGGCAACGTTAAAGCGCTTTAATGTGTCTTGTGTAGTCGCAGCTCCAGCGCTGTTAAAAAAAACCAAACAACAACAACAACAACAACAACAAAAACCCACCTCCGCGAGTGGAATAGCTACCAACGCTGTTTTTTCACACCCCTGAGCGAGAAAGTTGCAGCACTGTAAAGTGCCAGTGTATCCAAGCCTTTAGTGCAGTGTTTCCCAAACTGTGTTCCGCGGAACACTGGTGTTCCGCATGATGTGAATAGGTGTGCCGTGAAAGAATCATAATTTTAAAAAAGGGTCTTTAATTTTAAATTTGGCATATTTGACGCGTAGTTTACAACTCTTTTTGAATGACTATAATTTAACAAACTCTTTTTCCGGTTATTGATAGATCTCGTATTGAATATCATGGCGTAAGAGAACATGGCATGCAAGCATGTTGATGTCTACCCCTTTCGGGCACGTTTCAGTTAGTGACGTCGTACCCCTTCCGCTCGAGGCTGCGCGAACTGCAGTGGTATGCACACACCATTCTCTTTACGCCATTTTGAATATAACATTCGCTCAACACGTTAAAACCTGTGGGTCTTTACCGTGTGTGCGATAAGCACAACTAAACTAGCTTTACTCGAAACAATATAAATATTTGTGACAAAATTTGACAAAAATCAGTATTTCTAAATATTGTTACTAAACCTAATCACTATGGATTTGTGGCTAAAAGAAGGAACTTTGAAACGAAAAGGAAGTTCTTCTGGTACTCCAACTGTGGCCGAAATAAACGAGCAAAATATTGTGACACTTCAAAGTGAGAATGAACAATCGCAATCTTTTGTCGCCGAAAAATCTGTTAGTACTAGTGAGTTATCCAAGGCGAAAGAATTTCCACCAAAGTATATCAAAAAACAAGAAGAAGCAGGTGTTAAAAGACTGAAACGAAAGTATGATGAAAAAGTTATTTGTCTTTCGGTTTTACGTGTGTTGGAAATAAAGATGTTCCTGATGTGCAGTGTGTCGTGTGCAACAATATACTAGCAAACAGTTCATTGGCTACTGCTAAACTTCGTAGGCATTTGGAATCCAAGAATGCTGAATACAAAGACCAAGATGTAAGTTTTTTCAAGAGGAAGCGTGACTCACTTGGAAATCGTAAACTTTCGATGATTAAAATTGCTAAAACAGACAACAAAAGTGCAACAGAGGCATCTTATCGAGTAAGTTACCATATAGCGCTTGCCGGAGAAGCTCACGCTATTGGAGAAACGCTTATCAAGCCTTGCATGAAAGATATTGTAACGTGTATGTTGAGCGAGCAGTCTGGTAAAAAAATTGATGCTGTACAGTTGTCAAATAATACTGTTGCACGCCGTATTAAAGATCTTGCCGATGACATAGAAAAAGAGCTAGTTTGCAGACTGAAAATTTGCCATAAGTATTCATTGCAGCTAGATGAGTCCACTGACGTTTCAGGACTTGCTGTGCTACTAGTATTTGTCCGATATAGATTTAATAATATTATTGAAGAGGACCTACTCTTATGGGAATCTCTGCAAAGCAACACAACTGGAGAACAAATATTCAACTGCATCAACAATTTTATCAGAAAGCATGAAATTAGTTGGGGAAAATGTATTGATGTATGTACTGACAGTGCTCGGGCAATGATCGGGAAGATGAAGGGAGCTGTAACGCAAATCATAAGTGTGGCACCAGAAAACACTAAGAGCCATTGTGTTCTACACAGACAAGCACTTGCAGTTAAAAAAAATACCAGCATATCTCAAAATTGTGCTTGATGAAGCAGTACAAATTATCAATTTTGTCAAATCTCGACCACTTCAATCCAGGTTATTTAAAATTTTGTGAGAGGAAATGGGTAGTCAGCACAAGGCACTTCTTTTACATACGGAAGTGAGGTGGCTATCCAGAGGAAAAGTGCTTGTGAGGCTTTTTGATCTTCGTAGTGAACTACTGGTATTCTTCACTTCAGATAATTCAGAACGAAAATTTAATGATTGACAAATTCCTCGTGGCTAATGAGACTTGCGTATCTTGCAGATATTTTTGCAAAATTAAATGAAATTAATCTGTCGCTGCAAGGAAAGAATGTGACCATTTTTACTACAATGGATAAAATTAGTCGTTAAAAAAGAAACTGGAATTCTGGGCATCTTCTGTAGAACAGAATAACTTCGACTGCTTCCCTACAGTACATGAATTTCTGACTGAAATAAATTCTACAGTCCACGAAGAAGTTTCCAGCACCATTTTACAGCACTTACATGACTTGCAGGCCTCTTTATTAGAATATTTTCCTACAACTACTGATGATAATGCTTGGGTTCAAAATCCATTTGTAATTACAGCCAAACCAGTCGGCTTTACTGCTCACGATTATGAAAGCCTAATTGACTTAATTTCTGACTCTGATTTGAAACAAAAGTTTAAGGATCTTCCGCTGAATAGTTTTTGGAGCAGCCTAATAGAAGAGTACCCTAATATGGCTAAACGTGCAGTTCGAGTGCTCCTTCCTTTTGCTACAACTTATTTGTGTGAGACGGGATTTTCGTATTATACTGCAACAAAAACCAAATATAGGAATAGACTTAATGCTGCACCTGGCATGAGGATTCAACTTTCCAGCATTATTCCTAATATTAAGTGAATTTGTGATAGAAAAACGCAGAAACACCAATTCCATTAAATCCAAATTTGTATTTGTTTATAAAAATAGATTTTCCTAGTAAAAATCTAATTTGTTTGGTGTTTGTGTATATATAAACAGTTTTTTTTAAGTAGAACACAGTTTTTAATTTTGACTCTTGCACTTGATTTTTGTACTACTTTATACACGCTTTCCAGATAGAAATTGTTAGTTCAAGTTATTTTAAATTTGTATTTTTGCTTTGTTTTATAAAATAAAATATATTTGAGCATAAATAACGCAATTTTTTATTTGAAAACCAAATGACTAAAAAATAATATTGTAAGTGTTCCATAATAGGCTAAAAGGTGTTCCGTGGCGAAAAAAGTTTGGGAAACGCTGCTTAGTGGAAATCCAGACAGAGGTTAAGTTCTAACTTTCAATTGGAGAGGGGAAAAGAGCAATCATTTGAAGACCTGATCAAGTTGACACAAGGTATGTTTTAAATTTACAGCATTATTAGAAGTGTGCCTGAAATCTAAGTTTCATCTACCCATGAAGTTTAAAATATTTTCAGTTAACACATGTAGTGTAACCACAGTGAGGAGTTTTGATAAGATTTAGAAAGCTCACCACAGTCATGCCATGAAATTTAGATATACTCCAGTGTTTGAAGATGACAAAGTTGAGTTAAAACGTAAAAACATAAGAATAACCATATTGGGTTTGACCAAGCTGAAAAGACCCAGTCTTATTAATCTCTCCTCAGATGGAAGCTGTTCCATAACCCTAATCATTTTTGTTGCCCTCTTCTGTACCTTTTCCAATTTATCTTTCTTGAGATAGGGCGACCACATCTGCACGCAGTATTCAAGATGTGGGCATACTAAGGATTTATATAGAGGCAATGATATTTTCTGTCTTATCTATCCCTTTCTTAATGATTCCCAACATTGTGTTCGCTTTTTTGACTGCTGCTGCACATTCAGTGGATATTTACAGAGAACTATCCACAATGACTAAGTTCTCTTTCTTGAGTGGTATCAGTTAATTTAGACCCTATTTTATAATATGTACAGTTGGGATTATGTTTTCCAATGTGCATTACTTTGTATTTATCAACATTGAATTTCATCTGCCATTTTGTTGCCCAGTCACTCAGTTTTGTGAGATTCCTTTAACTCTTCAGTCTGCCTCGGACTTAACTATCTTGAGTATTTTTCTATCATCTTCAAATTTTGCCACCTCTCTGTTTGCCCCTTTTTCCATATTATTTATGAATATATTGAACAGTACTGGCCCCAGTACAAACTCCTGGGGTACACCACTATTTACCTCTTTCCATTCTGAAAAATCGCTATTTATTCCTACCCTTTGTTTCCTATCTTATAAACAGTTACTGACCCATGAAAGGACCTTCCCTCTTAGCCCATGACAGCTTACTTTGCATAAGAGCCTTTGAGGGACTCTGTCAAAGGCTTTCTGAAAAAAAGTATACCTGTAGCACAGCGCGGACTCACCCCTGTGGCGCCTCCTGCTGGTCATCCTCAGGAATTAGCTCTTCAACCCAGGAGCGCCCTCTGCAGGCCGGTGATCCGCTTGTCGTTGGCCCCCCATGTCCCTCCCAGGACCCCCATGCCCTTACCTCAGCGTTCTGCCTCCTGCAGTACCCCAGTGTCTTACTGGGTTTCCCCATCCCAGGGGAACCCCCACCCCCATCCCCACATCACCTCAGTCGTGGCTACTGCCAGTCTCTGTTTAGCCCCCGCGCCCTGGGGCGGACTGCAGTCTATCAGCCGATCATCACAGGCAACAAGGGGTTTGGACTGGCTGCCTTTACCCACCCTCCGGCAGCCCCTCTGCAAGCCCAATATCTAGGAGGCCTAGAACTAGACCGTGCAGCCTGGGGAGTTGCTGGCCTAGGGCTTCCCAGCTCCCTACGGCCTTTCCCCAGCCCTGCCTTCCTCTAGGTCCCCTGGGTGAGTTCCCAAGCAGCCAGGCCTGTCTCCCTCTCCACTCAGAGAGAGACTGATCCTTCTAACTTCCCTGGCCTTCTTATAAGGCCTAGTTGCTTAGTTTGGGGCATGGCCCCAGCTGCAGCCACTTCCCCCAATCAGCCAGGGTTTTACTCCCTTGCCCAGCCCCAGCCCTCTGCAGGGCTTTTCCAACCCCTTCCGGGCTGGAGCGGGTGTTCACCCCGCTACAATACCATATCCACTGGATCCTCCTTTTCCACACACTTGTTCACCCCCTCAAAGATTTCTACTAGATTGGTGAGGCATGATTTCCATTTATAAAAACCATGTTGACTCTTCCTCAAACATATCATGTTCATCTATGTGTCTGGTAATTCTGTTCTTTACTATAGTTTCAACCGATTTGCCTGATACTGAAGTCAGGCTTACTGGCCTGAAATTGCTGGGATCGCCTCTGGTGCCTCTTTTTAAAAACTGGTTGATGAGAATTATCAATAAAGCCAATTTTTAAAAGTCAATGCACGACATTAAGATATCAATACATATTACACACATACAAAATGGGAAATAACTGTCTAGGAAGGGAAAGGGATCTGGAGGTCATGGTGGATCACAAACTAAATGTGAGTCAGTGTAACACTGTTGCATAAAAAGCAAACATCACACTGGGATGTATTAGCAGGAGTGTTGTAAGCAAGACAAAAGACGTAATTCTTCCATTCTACTCCACACTGCTGCAGTACTGTGTGCAGTTCTGGGCGCCACATTTCAGGAAAGATGTGGACAAGTTGGAGAAAGTCCAGAGAAGAGCAACAAAAATGATTAAAGGTCTAGAAATCATGACCTATGAGAGAAGATTGAAAAAATTGGGTTTGTTTAGTCTGGAGAAGACAAGACTGAGGGGGGCATGATAACAGTTTTCAAGTACGTAAAAGGTTGTTACAAGGAGGAGGGATAAATATTGTTCTCCTTAACCTCTGAGGATAGGACACTAAGCAATAGGCTTAAATTGCAGCAAGGATGCTTTAGGTTGGACATTAGGAAAAAGCTTCTTAACTGTCAGGGTAGTTAAGCACTGGAATAAATTGCCTAGGGAGGCTGTGGAGTCTCCACCATTGGAGATTTTTAAGAGCAGGTTAGACAAAACATCTGTCAGGGATGGTCTAGAATGATAATACTTATTCATGGCTTGAGTGCAGAGGAGTGGACCAGATGACCTCTTGATGTCCCTTCCAGTCCTACGATTCTATGAATTTAGTTACATCTCTGCTGTGTAAAAACAGTGAAGGGGAGAGAACACGGAATCTGAATATAAGAAAGGCAAAAATGAAATTCAGCCAGATGTACAATTGGCATTTAACTCTTCATTGCTCAACCAAAGCCCACTCATTCTGAGCTTGTTAAGATTCTGGTAATTTTTTGGCTAAAGAAAAATTCAGGAGCTTAACAAAACTTCAAAAAGTAGTCCAATTTATTTTTAAAATATCTGCAAATTACAGTTAGAGGAAACTAAAATAGTTACATCAAGAAAGCTTATAAACATTTCCCAGAAAAAAAAAAAGATACAATTCAGTTTATACTTCCCTCTTCCCACCCCTGCCTGAACAATGCTACTTGCATTTCATTTTCTTCCTGAATGTACACAGCAACAGACTAAAATTCAGCATACAAGTTCTGGATCCAGAGTTTGGTTTTGGCTTTTTAAACATAAAATGTTAAATCATAGCAGCACTAAGAATGTAAGTTTGTGGTTGGGCTGCACTTCATATCACCATAGCTCAAATACAACTTTTTTTTTTAAATGACATTTTAAAAGTTGTCACATCACTACAGTAGCTTAAAACAAAAACAGGGAATAGGACCAAATGGGCAATTTTTGGCAAGGCAAAAAGTATTAAAAGGTTCTGTACTAGGACTGGTGTTAATATATTAATTACACACAGAAACCTACATTAAAAGATCACTAAAGGCTGCAGAGTCAAAGCATATAAAAGGCAGGGTATGCCGGAATTAAAGGTTACCTGTGCAACCCTAATTCAGCCCTTTTGTGTGTGTACATTACACTTGTTAATTACACAATCGCTTACTATTTTTCCCTCAGGATCCCTGCCCCATTCAGTGCACAAGATATCTACCCATTTTGTGAAAACTATTTTTTTGTGTGTATGTGTCACTCAATATGTGGCCGCAGGCCTTGTTCACGGCACACTATCCAAGCCCTACACTGAACGTAGCATTAATCTCCTCTGCCATTTAAAAAAAAAAAAAGCCAATCTCCTGAGTATTGGAGGGCTTCACAAGCCTTAAATGAGTTTTAACTTCACAGCACTTGAGGTAAGAAGGTATTACCCCCATTTTACAAATGAGAACTCAGAAGTTGGTTCTTCACTCATGGTTAATTCAGAATTAAAAAAAAAAAAAAAAAAGATAGTGAAAAAAAATTTATATGCTTTACCATCAGCGGTCAGCAACCTTTGAAAAGTGGTGTGCCAAGTCCTCATTAACTTAAGGTTTCGCGTGCCAGTAAAAGGTTTTGCGTGCCAGATCGGCAGCGCGGGCAGCAGAAGGAACCCCAGAGCGGCTCATCCCGCTGCCGGTCTGGGGTTCCGTCCATCTGCCCCGCTCAACGGGGGTCCCGTCCACCAGCCCCGCTCAGCCCGCTGCCGGCCAGGTTCCGTCCATCCAGGCCAGCAGTGGGCTGAGTGGAGCCAGCAGCCGGACCCCGGCTGGCAGCAGCCTGCCACTAAAAATCAGCCCGCATGCCACCTTTGGCACGCGTGCTGCAGGTTGCTGACCCCTGCTTTACACAATATGCTGAGATTTCTAACTTTTTTTTCCCAAAGGGATAATAAAATTCATCACAATTTCAGTTTTTCAATCTACCATGGTGGTCACTCTACAGACGTAGGAAATTTATATGCAGAGAAAAGGGTAACCACCTTTCGTAACTATTGTTTGTCAAGATGTGTTGCTCGTGTCCATTCCATGCTAGGTGCGAGTGCGCCGCATGCACAGTTGCTGGAGATTTGTCCCCTCAGTGGTATCCGTTAGGCCGGCTCTAGCACCCTTTGGAGTCGTGCGCCAGAACAAAGGACACCACCAGCCCCCCCACCCTTTCAGTTCCTTCTTGCCAGCAACTCTGACAGAGGGGTAAAGAGATTGGGTCATGGAATGGACATGAGCAACACATCTCGAAGAACAGTTACAAAAAGATCAGTAACTTTTTTTTCTTCTTCAAGTGCTTGCTCATGTCCATTCCATGCTAGGTGACTTACAAGCAGTACCCCCAGAGGTGGGCTCGGAGTTCATGGACGTGCTGACTGTAACACTGCTTTCTGGAAACTGGCATCGTCACAAGCCTGTTGGGTGATGGCGTAGTGGGACACCAAGGTATGAACCAAAGGCCAGGTTGTGGCTCTGCAGATGTCCTGGAGTGGTACCTGTGTGAAGAACTCTGCCGACAAAGCCTAGGCTCCTGTGGAATGAGAGGGGACGATGGCCGGAGGCGGAACCTTCGCCTGCTTGTAGAAAGCTCAGATACAGACAGTTATGCAGGACAAAATTCTTTGAGATGATACAGGTAGCCCTCTCATCCTCTCTGCTAATGCTATAAAGAGTTGCGTGGACTTGCAGAAGGATTCAGTTCTCTCAATATAGAACGCGAGAGCCCACCTAACATCCAACATATGAAGCCAACGTTCCTTGCTGGTCTTGTTAGGATTTGGAAAGAACACAGGCAGAAGAATGTCCTGATTGTTGTGGAATTGCAACACCACAGCTGGACCTGGTCCTTAAAAAACACCATATAAGAAGGTCTTGATGTCAGGGCTTTGATCTCCGAGACCCTTCTGGTCGAGGTGATCGCAACCAGGATGACGACCTTCCAAGAGAGAAGAAATAGGGAGCACAATGCTAACAGCTTGAAGGGACACCCTGTGAGCCTCGACAAGACTAGGTTTAAACCTGAGTAGAGTCTTCCCAGCCCCTTGAGAAACCTGACTGTCATCTCCTGGAAGTACACTGATCTGCCATGCACTAGAGAGTGGAGAGCTGAAATAGCTGCCAAGTGAACCTTAATAGATATGAGAGCCAGATATTGATGCTTTAGGTGGAGCAGACAGTCCAAGACAGACTGCAGAGAAGATCAGCATGGAGAGAGATTCCATTTCCATTTGGCCAGGTAGAAGGCGGAAGGCTTTCTACTACCAAGCAAGACCTCTCGAACCAGCTCCAAGCAGGCCTGCTCTTCAGGGTTCAGCCATGCAGTCAGGTACAGGGAGGCAATGTTCAGGTGAAGCAACCAGCCATGGTCTTGTAAAATCAAGTCCGGGCAGAGTGGGAGCATGAGTAGAGCTGCCACAGAGGTCCAGAAGCATAACGAACCAATGCTGGTGTGGCCACTCTGATGCTATCAGGATAAACTTCGCCTTGTCCAGTTTGATTTTTAGGAGGACCTTGTAAACCAAGGGGATCAGTGGGAAGGCGTACATTAGATGATCTCCCCAAGAGAGCAGGAAGGCATTGGAGAGGGAGCCCATACTGTGCGCACGCAATGAATAGGTTCACCTGGGGAGGCCCCCACCTCTGGAAGATGACACTGACAACCTCCAGGTGAAAAGACAATTCATGGTGAGAGGAAAAGAATGTGCTGAGGAGATCCAACAGTGCGTTTTGGGTTCCCGGGAGACATGATGCCACCAGGTGAATGGTGTGTTTCGTGCAGAAGTCCCACAGCTGGAGGCCTCCTGGCACAGGGCTGACAACTGAGCCCCTCCCTGCTTGCTGATATAGAACATTGATGCAATGTTATCCAACGGGACCTGCACCACTTTGCCTGAAATCTTGGGAAGGAACACCTGGCAAGCCAAGCAGAGAGCTCTTCCTGAGACCAGAGGCCGAGTCCTAAGTCTGTTGAGGTGGGTTCCCCACCCCAGCTCTGACATGCCCGAGACTAGTGTTATCAATGGTTGAGGGGCAACAAATGTTATCCCCTCCATTATGGATCCTGAGTCTCTCCACCAGGTCAGCAAAGCAAGGACCGGAGGTGGAATCATGAGTATCGAGTCCAGGTGGTGTCTGTTCGGGGAGTAGACTGATACCAGCCACAACTGAAGAGGTCTGAGGTGTAGCCTTGCATGCTGCATCATGTAGGTACATGCCACCATGTGACCCAATAGTTTGACGCAGACCCAAACGGTCATTATTGGGTGGATCATGACCTTGGAAATCAGGTCTGACATAACTTGGAATCAAGCTTCCGGTAGGGAGGCTTTGGTTTAGGTCGAATCGAGCACTGCCCCGATGAACTCTATTCTCTGAGCCAAAACCAGGGTTGACTTCTACTCATTTATCAACAGACCCAGTGCCTGCAAGGTAACCCATACTGTACTGATGCTGTGCTGCACCAGAGCCTGCAACCAGCCCATTGATCTGTCAGTCATCAAGGTACGGGTAGACTTGCATGCCTCGATGCCTGAGGAAGGCTACCACCACCACCACACACTCCTTGAAGACCCGATAAGCCAAAGGGAAGAGCGGTGAGAATTGGCAGTGGCATTGACTCACTACAAACCTAAGAAATCTTCTGTGACCGCAGAAGATCGAGATGAACAGAAACAGTCCAAACCACTGGGAAAGAAGCCTTGCTACAGCAAGAGGGGGTTATTCCAGCAATCATCATGGGTAGCAAGAAGGAATTGAGAAGGCACGAGGCAGGTGGGGCCCTTTATACCAGCACATATGCGTGTGACTCCAGAGGGCGCTAGAGTTGGCCCAACAGATACCACTGAGGGAAAAATCTCTGGCAACTGTGCACATGGCACACACCTAGCATGGAATGGACGGGAGCAAGCACTCGAAGAACAAAAGAAGTTACAGGAAATTCTTCCTTTCTAAACTATTCCCTATGTCTAGATGGGCAACTTCTCAGACAAGAAAAATATATTCCCTAATTACATATTTTGTAGTTTTCATTATCATGAACATTACATAGTACTAGCCTTAATCAACAGGATCACAGGATCAGTGTATCGTTCCAACCACCCCACCCCTCTCCCTCAGTATTTTACTATTAAATCAAGCCTTGAGAAATCTGTTCACCCAATCACCTTGAGATACTTATGTTTCTGATGGGCAAATAAGAAAATTATCCAGCAAAATAAATAGTTCAGACATACATCCATACACAGTTGCTTACTTGGTGGCAAAGTCAATTTGTAACTGTATAGTCTTCCCAAAAATGACTTTGAAGTAGAGGAAAATTAACCAGACCTCTCTTCTCTGTTGAAAATTCCCTAACCACCTTGGACTATTTGTTTGGCCTACAGCTCTGAGGATCATTCTGCCTTGTTCTTGCTTTAGCTTGATGATAACTCTGGGAATGAGTGGCAGAGGTGGTTATGCACACAGAAGGCCTTGTTGTCCTGTGGGAACAGGACAATGTCTTAAACAGCCCAAGGATTGACTTGCTTTTGAACAGAATTGGAGACATATCCTGTTCTTCCATGCTGTGAGCAAATCCACTGTAGAAATCCTCCTATTCAAAATCTAATCCTAAAATGGCTATATTGAAAGACCATTTGTGATCCAGGTTGAAGGATCTGCTCAGACAGTCTGCCAAAACATTCTGAACTCCTGGCAGGTTCAGAGTTACCGAGTTGTGTATGCAAAAATTCCACAACCTGCCTGCCTCTTAATATAGGCTCTCTGAACTGGTGCCCCCCTGCAAAGTCAAATCCAGGACCAAAGCAATGACCTCTGGTCTTTGAAGAGGTGACAAGACTGACTTCTGTTTATTTTCAGACCCAAGCTGCTGAACAGATGGATACTGGTCTCCACCTGATGGGTAACTGGAATCAGCCCATACCAACCAATCATCAAGGTAGAGTTGCAGGGGGATATCCACAGGTCAGTGAGAGACTGCCACAACCACCAAGCACTTGGTAAACACTCTTGGTGCCAATGATAGTCCAAAGAGGTGAAGGGTAAACTGGTAGTGACTTCCTTCTTAGGAACTTGCTGTGGCCAGAACTGCCACATGGAAGCAAGCATCCTGTAAACTGAGGACAGCAAACCAGTCTCCCAAATCTAGAAAAGGGATAACAGAAGCAAGGAAAACTATACAGAACTTTAACTTTTTGATATGTTAGTTTATGTTCCATGGGTCTAGAATGGGTCTGAGACCCTCCTCTGGCTTTGGATATTAGGAAATATTTGGAGTAGAAACCTCCACCCCAACACTGAGTAGGCACTTTATCAGCAGCTCCCAAATAATGTAGAATCTGCACTTCTTATCTTAATGCAGATTTGTGAGATGGGTCCCTAAAAGACTGGGAAGAGGATCCTCTTTATGGCCAGTGTTTACAAGCCTAGGGACTTTAAGACTGCACTCAGGTCCTTTAATGTGTGTTAAGCCTTGTCAATCTTGGAGGAAAATAAAACAGCTCTCAAAAGGAAGGCCTTCAATCATCTGCTGTACTTCTACGGGAATCCCCAATGACTGCAACTATGAGGAATGACTCAGTTACTGCCATAATGACGACTCTTGCTGCAGAATCTGCTGCATCCAAGGCAGACTGCAGAGCTGATTGTGAAACCAGATGACCTTGCTCCAAGACAGACTGGAACTGTTCCCTAGAACTTTCAGGAAATGTATTCGTGAACTGAGACATTGTGTCCCAATTCGAATAGTAGTACCTGGCCAAGACAGTCTGGTTGTTGGCAATCCTGCAGCTGATTAAATCCTTCTTCACCCTCCCCCCAAAAAATCTAGCTTTTTTGCAACCTTTTCTTTGAGGATAGCCTTTGCTCAGCCTTTACAGTGCCTTTCATTCACTGCAGTCACTACCAGTGATCCCAATGCAGGGTGGCAATACAATTGCCCAAACTCCTGGGAAGGAACCTGGGGTTTGTGTTCTGTAATTGGTGGGTCAGATGAGGGGGTTTGTCACAGTGACTGATGGGCTGCATGATCACCTCGCTTATAGGAAGGGCAACCTACCCTGCAGTAACTGCGTGCAGAATGTCCATAAACATATGTAAGGATTCTCCTCCCCTGGCTCCATCTGAATACCAAGAGATATAGCCATCCTTTTCAGGAGCTCTTGATAGACTTTGTACCAGGGAGGAAGCTTCCGATATGAGAGCCTCATCCAGTGATGAGGATGATATTCAGTGGAGGCTGATCATGCACTGCAGAGGTAGACAGTAGTTCCAAGGCACGTGAGTGAAGGTCCAGCAAATCTGTGTCTGGAGTCTGTTTGGTACCAAACACTTGTGGTCTCTTATAACTGGGCAGGAAAGCCTCCCTTCTTGGCTACCTGCTTCTATGAGGAAGCAGAGATGTCAATCTCAAAGCCGGAGGCATCCCCTAAGGCATCCAATACAGCCAGTGAGCAGGCCGATACGGTACCGGAGCCCAGTTGTATGAATTCCTGGATTTGTTCTTGACAGAGCATCTTCTGAGAGTATGGAAATGGGTTTTGGAGAAGGCCATGGACTCTCTGAAGTGGGAGACTCAGGAACCCACTTCAAGCTCTGACAAGGGAAAAAAAGAGTATTCCAGAGGCCAGAGTGGTGCAGTAACAGGACAAGTACTCAGAGACTGGCACCTGAACCTATGTCAAGACTGCAGTGCCAGCAGCATCAAAGGCTTCTAGCTATTGGCAACATGCAATGAGTCTGAGGTAGTATTGGGAGCCTAGACAGTTACTGAAGCGGCTGATGAGTGCAGCACCAGTCCTAAGACTGATGGGGCCACAACAGACCCTGAAGCTGGTGCCGATGACCACGGCACATGCAACAGTTCTGGTAGAGGGCCTTCACCCTGAATCTGCAGCAATGGCAATAATGAAAGGCACAATAGATCTCTTGTAGCCACATAGGCCTCTGGCATTGTTGGCACTGAAGTGGAAGATTTCCCACTGTAAGCAGCAATGACGGATCTACTGCCATCTCCGATGAAGTAACTAGCCTCAATGGTCCTGGAGTGGGAATTGGAGTCAACGGCTCACCCTTTGAAAGCTACTGTGAGCCAGGACCAATGAGCTGCAAGCCAAAGTGGCCTGTCATTGCAGAGGAGTCCTGGACCGAAGGCCTCAAAAGAGTCAATGCCTTCTTCTTTTTATAGGTTTCAAAGGACAAGAACGGATTGAGTTCTTATGCCTCAAAGAGGATGGTCCCAGGGAAGGGGGATTTCCCACAGCCTCTGTAGGCTGGCATAGTCGGGAACACTGCTAGAAGGAGTGGTTGATGAACTCCCTTTTACCAACAAAGGAGAACCAGTTGAATAATAGCCTCCATGAAAATATATCTAAGGTGCTCGTCTCTGCTTCTTCATTCTAAATTTGAAACCCCAGCCGATCAAACACTTGTCTCTAAAGTGTATGGATGAAGGTCACATTAAACAGCAAGAGTCAGGATCACAAGCAGGCATCAGCTTATGACAGCAGAGCTTAAAACCAGGGGAACCTATGCCAAGGTTCCTCAGTACCAGGCAAGGTACTTTCCCTGGAGGTCTGCGAGATCCAGGGAAAAGAAAAAGAAAAAAAAATGTCCAGAAGACACAAATTTCACTAGGAAAAAAGCTAATTATAAGCAACTTTGTTCAGAGGAACAAGACTGTAAAGGACAGAAATGCTACAACTACTGACGGATGACTGTAAGGGTATGTCTACACCCAGCCGCTAGTTCGGCGGCTGGCAATCGAAGTTCTGGGTTCGACTTATCGCGTCTTGTCTGGACGCGATAAGTCGAACCAGGAAGTGCTCGCCGTCGACTGCGGTACTCCAGCTAGACGAGAGGAGTACCGCGGAGTCGACGGGGGAGCCTGCCTGCCGCATGTGGACCGAGGTAAATTCGAACTAAGGTACTTCGAACTTCAGCTACGTTATTCACGTAGCTGAAGTTGCGTACCTTAGTTCGATTTGGGGGTTTAGTGTAGACCAAGCCTAAGAAGGAACTGATAGATGGGTGGGGCTGTTCCACCCATTACACCCTCAGCTGAGAGCATAAGGAAGCCAGAGCACATAAAGGCCCTCTTGGTACCACTTGGGAAAACTCCCCAGCACCACTGCATGAAACAAACACACACACACCCTACAGCATCATGGACATATGCAAGCCCTTAAAGAAAAGAGAAAAAAAAAAAAGATCTACAGGATGGAATTTTTGAAGAGCCTCAGAATTTCGCCACCCAGTACATGTTAGAGGGACACCAGTCATCTCAAATGGTCCTAAAATTCAGATTTTGTAGAAACAAGGTTTTACCAAAGTATCAAACAAGAGTTTCCATGGATTTAAATTTCAACTGACTTTTTTAAACAAACATTTCTCTACAGTAATTGCAACCAAGTACTTAATCATTAGACACTTAAGAGTAAAACAAGCAAAATGTCTTTGTTTACTTTTTTACTTTTCCTCTGCATAGGCAAATATCAAATATTGAGAAGCAGACTTTTGAAATATTCAGTTTTAGTACTTTAAGTTGTAATATGATAAAAATTGGTTTACAATACCATTTAAATAGTCAGAGTCCAGTGAACACAAGAGTTTATCAGATATACCAATACAAAACTGTAGTTTCTTCAGCGTGTAACAGACAAATTTTCTGACTTCGGTGCATTTAAATATTAGTTTAAGAACTTTGCTTTAAACATGTTAATAAGTAGTTGATATGCCAGTCAGAGTGAAATTAAGATAAACCTGAACTAGGAAAACAATTGAGTCATTCCACTGGGAATCTTTGAAGTTAATTGGACAACAACTGACTGTTCGTAATAGCTAAACAAGCTGGCTGGACTATGTCAAACAGGCATGTATTAGGGTGAGGGGTTTGTTTGCTTTTTAAAAAACCATCCCCTCCCTACACAAGAAATTATTAAAGCACTCAAGATTAATATTTCTTAAATAGAAAATATGAAACATCCTGGACATTATCAGCAGAATAGCTGTCCACAGTTGTTCACCTAGCAAGAAACAGGTAGTGCATTATCAGCTCTGCCAGCAAAAGGAATCATGAATTCAATGGGCAACTGAAAAAAGCTGATTCTTGGCTCACTCAGTCTCTGGCTCAGCATCTTAGAAGAGATGAAGTCACTTTCAAATTTAACATAAGACATCCCAAAGGAACTCTGATCTGAGGATCAAAGTGTTCTTATAGAAAGGCTTCTCTCCCAATATAACTCAGATTTTATATAAAAGATTAGCATAAAATCCTTAATTTTTTAAATCAAAACTTAATTTTTATGAATCAAAGGAATGAAACATTCCTTGCTCATGAAACTACCAGTTCTGTTATTTCAAGTGGTCATTTCTGTAAACACCAGTAAAAATTGCTAAGATGACCCATCAGAAATAGAAAGTCTAAAAAACACATCAAGACAAGACAAAGTTAAGTGAATTGTCAGTTCAACCAATAAATTAAAGACCAAGAACAAGAAATTCAAGTTCTCCCTAGATCATCAAGATAACAATGCTCCAAAAGTAGGCTCCAAAAACAATCTATTTTTCTCTTTATCAGGTTGCAAGGTCTGTAGTAACTGGGATATCTTTCCTTCAAATCAAATGCTTTAGTGTTCATCTCTATACCCAAAAAGAGAAGGTTGATGCCTACAGCCCATGAGAAACACTACAGTAACAAACCAGCGAGTATGTATGATGCTTATCCACGGTTGATAAATTCTGAGGAGAAACTGGCACTAATTAGCTTTTCAGAGACAGCTGTCATGCCCTGTGTTTGAAGACAACCACTTGCCCACCTTTGATTCTCTTTTAGAGCAAAGAGAAAATAATAAATACCCTCTGTGACAGTGTGTATAAACCCCCCCACCACCAGGAAAGAAGGGGTTAAGGAGCAACTTTGGGCCCACACAGCCCCATCTGCTACACCAGAGAGGCATGCTAATCTTGGAGGAGCCTTAAAAAGGGAGAAGCTCAGTGCGGAAGAGCCCAGCCTAGGGAGGTGGACAGACCTCTTATCTTCAGTTCCCAGAGAGGAGCACAGTAGAGAACCAAGCTAGCTAGGCCCCGGTGCAGGACTCCCCACCCCACACCCAACTGAGAATATGAGTTCCTTGGGGGAAAGGTGGGGAAGCAAGTGAGGTCTTACCAGACAGACCTTAACTTGCCACAACAATCCCTGAGCTAGAATCCAGGGCAGAGGGAGGGACTGGGCTCCCCTTCAGCCTCACCAGGAGGACTAGCTAGAAGACCCCCAAACCCAAGGGTCAGCAGGATTATTGGGCCTGGACCAGGACCATCAACCTGGTATAAGGGCCTGAGACTACTTGTGAAAACAATGGTTTGCCACAAAAGGGGTCTGAGACCAAAGATGACCTAGCCAGAGGGCCAAGTCCCATAGCAAAAAGGGGACCACTAGCAGGCCTGGGCAGCAAGACTACAAAGAATGGAACCATGAAATGCTGCTGTAGGCTTCAAGGCAGCACACCAGATGGTGAGTCCTGCCACGCAGTACCAACATAGTACATATAAGACACCTAACAGAGACAAACTGTTTTCTTCTACATTTAGGAGGAGAAGTGCCTATACACTACTCTCTGAGGACAATCATACCAGATGCTGGACATCCTGGCCCCATCCACTCAAGCATTTATGCACATGCTTAAGTTCCTCTGAAGCAATAGCATGGGAGCACATGCAACACATGAGATGTAAGGAAAGCTTGCTATCATACAAGAGTATTTTAAAAATCAATTTCTAGATGTGTGGTGAAACACTCAAAAGAGGGTAAGCCAATTCTTAAGTTGACAAGTACACCTCTACCCCAATATAACGCGACCCAATATAACACGAATTCTGATATAACGCGGTAGAGCAACGCTCCGGGGGGGTGCAGGGCTGCGCACTGCGGTGGATCAAAGCAAGATTGATATAACGCGGTTTCATCTATAACGCGGTAAGAATTTTTTGGCTCCCGAGGGCAGCGTTATATCAGGGTAGAGGTGTATTTTCCCAATAAGGTATTAAGTTATTTGAGTACTTTGCAGATTACTAGATAAGACAAGCTCCAGGTTGCTTTATTAAATCACACAACAGTTTTAGCACTATTTTCATTCAAAAGTAATACATAACTATCTTACATAACCATATGTCTTTCATAAGGAGAAAATATTGCTGCATTTAATTAGTGGTTTAAGTTTTCCTTCCTCAAGGAGCTTATAAGTTGCAAAAACATTACATGTTTATAGCAGTCACTCCAGAAACTTGGAGGAGAATATAAATAAAGTTGTATAAGGATTGCACGAAGCTCAAAATCTCTGAAAGAAAGTCAAGCTAGTAAAAAGATTTAGAAACATTTATCGGGTTATTTGTATTTAAATGCACTCCTCACTAGTAATTTCCAAACCCATTTTATTTATCCTGTGTTTTACTCATATTGGAGAAAACTGCAAGTTTATGCTGCTTTAAAAAAAGGGTTCTCATTAGTGAATTTAAAAATCAGAAGTTTTAAAATGTTACTTTGCCAACATGCTACTGTTCAGTTTAGTGCTCTTCTAAAGGAGAAGTTTGCCTCAGTTATTTGACAAAGTGTTGTCCCTTTTTCTTTTCTTTTTTTTTTTTAAATCATGAGACTTGCAAGTGTAGCTGCAGTCTTAATTCCATATACACTTGATATACAGAGGAACTTCCACTTGATACCAATGGGAACTGAATGTACAGAGTAATTTTCCTCTCCTCCTTACTTTATATAACCCACAGGAACAGGTAGTATTGTAATGATGGATTGCTATGCTTGACCCTGCTGGTTTTTGTGATACTTTACTGAAGCAGATTCAGGTAAACTTTTAAAACTAAAGTTAACATAAGAGTGAAGAATACAATCTGTAAAGATCACTTGTGCATTTATTTCAGTATTAAAACAATTTTTTTTACTCTGCCCCTAAACATGCAGATTGTGTCCCAGATTATTTATTTGGACAGTGCCTAACATTCACTGGAGAAGTTAGGGAAGGGGTAAACTGGAGGTCTTACCAGCCAAGTATGGGACAGTTTGAATTCTTAGGACCCAGGAAGGTGTGGAAGGTGGTTTGGAGTTATGGGATAAGCACATTTGCTGGATGTTTCTGCTAACATGATTAGACTTGAAGCAGTCAATATGACATTTCAAATATAATTAGGCTTCAGAATTAACAATTGGAGATTAAAAAAAAGACTGGGACAATATCCTCAAAGTTATTGCTTCAAGTTATATGCAGACTCAGAAAGCTAATACTGCATAATTTTAAGTGTGGTTCACTTTTAGTAATGTTTATTACAATAATGCTCAATCAAGAATGGACTCCCGTTGTGCCAGACACTATACTAACAAAGCATTAGGCATTCCTGTGCTAAAGGGCTTGCAATTTAAAGAGACGAACATAAGCAACCAGTCAGTTACTGTACAATTTCTCCATACTTACCACCCTCATAACTATCCCCTCCTCCATTCTCCTCTGCCCTTCTGTCAATCTACTTCATAGCCCTGATTTACCCCCAACTGTCCTCTCATTTTGCACCCAACTCAGCCTCACTCTGGCTGTAGAAGATTTTTAAAAAGCCTGCCAAAACTGTGCTCCCAACCACTTCCATCCCCAGCAGGTCAGGGTCAGGGAACCTCACTGCTGCTCCCAAGGGCAGGGGACCCACATGGTCTCTCTCTTTCCCCAAAAGGGATGTAAAAGTTATATTTGCGAGTAAGCGTGCATGAAGTGCACTCAAATATAACAGCAACATATATACAACCCTCACCGCCATACTCTCGGAACACTAAGCCCTTTGAAGTTTGTCTAAGATTTAGCGAAAAGTGTATCTTAAGATGTTGTTAGATGAATGAACACCTGATAATGTGAAGAAGTTTTGAGAGCAATGAGTTAGAAAACCAAACACTAGATGCACTAATTAAAAATATAAAAAGTCAACTACTTTCACGTTAGAACTCCTGCATGGTTAGTATTACCAGAAACCCAAGGAAGGAAATAATTTCTCACTCCTCTTAGTTCAGCTGAGAAAGAAAGGAAGATTATATGGGGCGCAGGGATGGAAGGGATACAGTGAACTTTTGCCAGTAATTAGATATCCTTCAGAATGGGGGATGGGGTGGGGGGAGTTGGAGGAGTTAGAGCTGCATAGTGAAAAATAAAAAGAGGCAAGTTTTCTCTAACATTCCAGCTATTTAAAAAAATATCACTTTGTCTGAAGTGACAATTCTACTCTTTTCTGTATAGACCAGAGGTAGGCAACCTATGGCATGTGTGCCAAAGGCGGCACATGAGCTAATTTTCAGTGGCACTCACAGTGCCCGGGTCCTGGCCACCGGTCCAGGAGGCTCTGCATTTTAATTTAATTTTAAATGAAGCTTCTTAAACATTTTAAAAACCTTATTTACTTTACATACAACAATAGTTTAGTTATATATTATAGACTTATAGAAAGAGACCTTCTAAAAACGTTAAAATGTGTTCCTGGCACGCGAAACCTTAAATTAGAGTGAATAAATGAAGACTCGGCACATCACTTCTGAAAGGTTGCCGACCCCTGGTATAGACGTTACATTCAGCTTGTGACAGTGTTAGCCCTGCTTCACCAGAGGACATACAAAAAAGGGGATATCACCTTCTTACCCTGAATTCAGTACTATTACTATTGGGGTGGGGGAGATTTCCAATGCATCTTTTCTCCAGTTAGTCACTTCCACACACATTGTAGTTCTAGATTACTTTATGCAATATTCCTGGAGATAACGCTCTGGTGAGAAAGTAGGGGAATGATTGTTTGAGGCTACATGTCTCCCCACTGCACCGCACCCACCACCTTTAAAAAAAAAAAAAAAAGTGTTAAACTGGAAGAACAATTTATCACCCTGGCCTTATCCATCTCACTCTGCCAGATACTGAATTTGGCAATGGCCAAGGGATGTGGCCAAGCCAAGTCTTAATAACCAGCGAGGGTACTTGCACGAAGAGAGATTCATCCCAAATATCTTGAAATGGGAAAATTTAATAAATAAATAAATAATCTGTCCGGTTTTTGGCGTATGTGCTAGCACAGCAAACATTCTATAAGCTCAGAATTAAGCTACCTTCCTTACTAGATATCACAAACAGGTTCTGTAAGCCAAATTCTATCCTCACACTTCTTGCAACCCCAGTGTGTTACAATTTTGCCCTCAGTAATACCTCTGCAATCTCATTGTATCGAATGAGTCTGCACAAGTATAACTAGTTCTAACTGGCCATTGGTAAACAACTGTGATACATAAGAAGGAACAGAATCTGGCTCAGTCTCATATTGCACAGATGACACAGCTAACTGCAGTTAAAAAAAAAAAAAAAGTAGAAGTCTTACTTTATTCACTAATGTAAGCAGATATGGCCAGATAACCAATAGGCAGTTCTCTGTGTAAAGATTATGCTATTTTTCAGAGTACAACCACACTTTAAGACAACTCCCAAACTGTCAAAACGGCGGACTTTTACATCACTAACATATTCTGTACCTTCTTATGTATGACAGTTGTTTGTAAAGTTGGAATTAGAGCTAATTACACCTGTGCAAAGACATCAAAGACAATGAGGTTGCAAAGGTATCACTGAGGGAATAGTTTACTTCGCTCATACTTCTGGTACAGTCAGCACAACTTCTCAAAAGCATATACAGTTTCAAACGTCAGACTGAGCCTTAGCTTAGACGTAAGTGGCTCTTTCTAGGGCTGCAAAACCCTGAAAGAGAAAAAAAAAAAGGTAGCTACACACCAGGGGGCAAAAGGTGGTGCCAAGTGATTATCAGACATTTTTGGACTCTGGACTTCCTTAATTCTATAAGTTATACAAATCAACTTAACTAAGGGGCTAGTCTACACTGGCAGCGCTTTAACATGGCTTGTGCGGTCGCGGCACAATGCTGGGTTAGAGATCTCCCAGCACTCTTTTAAAAAAAAAAAAAAAAACCCACCTCCACAAGGGGTGTAGCTAACAGCGCTGGTGCACTGTCTACACTGGCGCTTTACAGCGCTGAAACTTGCTGCAGTCAGGGGGGTGTTTTTTCACACCCCTGAGCGAGAAAGTTGCAGCGCTGTAAATTGCTAGTGTAGACAAGCCCTAAGTTAACTCATTCTTTTCACTACTTTATCCTAATATCACTGTTTTGCACATGAGGTGTGAAGGGTAGACAGGGTGGAATGTTTTTGGAAGAGAGATTACATTTGTTTGGGTGACCTTAACTATGCATTTCCACATTCTTCAATGGGTGCATGTGGTTTTTTCAAACCTTAGCTTTGAATACTTAGTCTATCACTTGTTGTTTGATAGAGTTACTATGTTCTCTTAAGGATTTTACCCTTTCAATAACTGATATTAGCAGCCTTAACTCTGGCTTAACATTTTTTGCTTGGGTACCAGAGTTGATAAGCTATGTAGTTTTGCTATACTAGCACTTGGTGACCAGGCTGCTTAAGACGCAATTTGATAGAGATTGCTGACTCAGAATAAGCCTGTGCGCTAAATATTACATATCACCTCTGAAGATTCCTAGTACGCCTGTGTGATGAGGTGTCTATCCCACACAGGGCTGGAAGGGGTTAAGGTGGCCAGGTAGACCTATTAACTCTACAGACTGCAACTGGAGGAAAAGCCAGGGAGCAAGGATTGATTGCAAGCAGGCTCAGTTGGGAAGGAAGAGGCGGGGCCTATAAAGCCAGGAAGCTGGCAACAGACTGGGGCAGCAGCCACTCCCTGGGAAGAGGGTTTGGAGCTGGTACTCCGGGGCGGGAGGAGTACCAGAAGAGTAGGAAGCAGTCCAGGGAAGGAGCAGTGAGGGCTGGAAGAGCAAAGCCCAGAATTGCTGGGCTGAGGGTCCCTGGACTGGAACCCAGAGTAGAGGGCGGGCCTGCATTCCCTGACCAGCCACTGAAAGAGTGGCACCTGAGGCAGTGAATGGGACAGCTGAAGGAAAGCTTTTGATAAATCCCAGAAAGGGGGAATGCTGTGTGACCTGGTCTGAGTCATAAAGAGGACACTGCAGTTCTTGGAATGAGGGGGGGCTGCAGACTAGAGACACAGAGAGACAGAGTGGTGGCAGGCAAAATCTAATCCCCAGACCAGACAAGAGGAAATGCCAAACTATCAGTGAGTGGAGCACCCCATGACAGCCTGCTAGCTGAGAGAGAGAGAGTAAGGCTATATCTACATAGGGATAAAAAAAACCATGTCTGGCCAAGGTCAGCTGACCAGACTTGTGGGGTTTGGGCTCCAGAGCTCAAAAAATGTTGTGTATGGGTTCAGCTGGGACCTTGCGAGGGTGGAGGCTGCCAAAGCTCAGGCTGGAAAGATCCTCACAGCAATTTTTAGCCATGCAAGCCTGAGTCAGCTGACTCAGGCCAGCCACAGCTCTTTTACCCCTGTGTGGACATACCCTAAGAATGGAAACCTAACAATTAGTCACTTGCTTGGAAGTGCAAAGTACTTAACATTAAGACAGCAATGTGGCAAAGTTCAGGTTTCAACATCTTAAAAGACATAAGAGAAAATTTCAATAAAACAGAAAACTAAATGCCTTTGCCAAAACACAAACTAAATGGACAGAACATAGTCAAGAATATTCAATGTTGTGGATCAATGGACCATTTAATATATTTGCATAAATAGATGTTACTGTATTTCTTCCTGTAGTTTATATTTAATGACTGTCCCATAATGGCCTTACCATTCAAACTCTTCAACATTTCTCAAGGGGAACAAATTCATAGCTGGAGTGTTTTATCCAGAGCCATTATAAAACTGCAAATTAAATTGGCAAAGAGGGTAGCATTTGGTCATTTTATTAGTGGCTGTGTATATAAAGACAAGTCAGTGCATGCAAAATTAGATATCTATAAAATACAAGAACAAAACAGGACTAGCTGTGGCTTTAATTTGATTAGTTTCCAAATAAATCTGCTAAAACTACCATAAGAAGTTCACTTTTAAAACTGAGTTAGATTGGCAGTGTTGTGCAATATAGCACATTATATTTGCAACATGTAAACTCTGCTGAAAAGTAACTTCCTCCCTTAGCCGCTGTATACCAAGTTCTAACTAATGTGCTCTAGAATGACAAGATTTATTTCTACCTTTCAATTAATTTTGGCAGATGGCCACCAATTTATGAGATTGTTCAGAAGACGCGTGTGGGTAGAAGCCTTCAGCCTAATAGTTCTTTTGAGCAACAATTTCTGATCAGAGCTGCAATTTCAAGCCTCTAGAATAATTTTACTCTGCGAATCTCTCAGCTTGAGCACTCTATACAGCAGCAAATTATGTATTCCATAAATTGTTAAAAACAACATTTTCACTTTTATTCTGAGCTTTAGAACTCATCTATTCTCTTTACCCATGCTAGACTGGATATCTTTTACCTAAAGATCAGTTGTTTTTTTGTAGGAATATCACTAAATACCAATTTCACAGAACAGTTATTGCACTGCAGGAAGACAGACAAAATGCCAGGAATGTGTTTTAACTAGGCCACAACTCTAACACATGTGGGAAATAGCCAGCAATAACTTGTCCATTGCAGGTGGCTTTCCTTTATAATCTGTTCCAACTTGTAGAGGGCTGAGCCCCCACGACCCACCCCCCAGTCTCCATTCCACCTGGTACCAACACTATTGCTGGGACCCTACCACCCTCCCTTCAGATTAGGTAAAGGTGGTGGGGAAGAGGGAGTTGTCTCCCCACTGTACCAGACATTAGGCATTCCAATGCCACACTCCACCTTCTTCAGAACATGCCTTTCCCCAATGCTTTCTCCACTTCCGATTTATCTGGGAACCGAACCCCACATTGAACAATTACCTTCACTGGGCACCTGCCGTCAGGCGACACCAACAATTTGCTTGGTTGCCTCTCCTCACCCTGCCAGATTCCCAGATTAATTCTTCCTTCCCTATTAAGGGTTAGAAGTCATATCCACTCCCCTTTCAGAGAAGTGTACCACCTCTTCCCTGAATTACTCAGGTACGGAGTATGCAATTTCATGATCAACAAGCAACGTTTCCTGCTCACATAATTTAGCCACCAGCTGCTTTACCTCTCTCTTGGCCTTGTCCATGCACAAAGATCAGGCAGCTTCCCTGCCAAACCAAAAACCAGGTTACAGTTACCCCCGCAAAGAAGGACCTGATTCTACCTCTAATCTTTGACCTACTCCTTTACTCCACCCTTTTACTAAATCTGCAAAATAGTTTGCCCCCCCTGGGTACAATGATCCATTCATGTGAGCACTGCCTGGCCAAACATAAAAGGGCATCCACTAATCCCCTGAAGCGTGCCCTTCCATCCATGCCAATTTAGAGCTGCCTCACCACTAAGGCCTAGCTGTGAACAACCCAGGGTAAGTGGCTGGCTGACTGAGCCAAATACACAATACTATGCCCGTACATCCAGATGCCAATGCCTGTATCCCATCCTCTTGAACCTGAATGGAGGAACAAACAGGAAAAGTTTAGCACACTTATACCACTGAATCATCATCCCAAACAGTGGTCTCCATACCCTTGTATGCATTCTGATGCCACTACTGATAGAATCCAATTAGCTCCTGTCAAGGCTGATTCCCCACTCTGGCACTACGAGTGACGAAGGTGGGGGCCCACAAGGACTCTAAAAATGAATACTTGCCACTCCAGGCTTGTATTAAACTCCCAAGGTTACAGCTTCTTTCTGACCTTGGATTGGTAGATGCTGCCACTACCCAAAGGCAAAACCCCTTTGAGAGCCCAGGAAGGTGCACTTGGGAATTCCTTCCTGTGGGGTACCCTCAAGCCCTTTCACCCTCCCTCCAGGGAAGAGCTGAGAAAGAAAAAAGAAAAAGAAAAAAAAAAAAGGAAATCAGCTGTTGCCACCAGCTAATTAAATAACGTGCACAAACCTCTTAAAAAAAAAAAAAATTGTTCTTAAAAAAGGTAAATTTTATTAATAAAAAAAGAAAATAGATCTGGGAACTTAGGCTTTTGCTAGATTTAAAAAAAAAAACTACAAGGATTAAGCATCAAGAATAGCTTTCTTGAGGTCCAACTTAAAGGTTACAAGCAAAACAAAAGCACTTGGGGTTAGCACAGAGGAGTCCACAAGCCATAAAAAAATAAAAAGAGATAAACCTAACTGCATCTTCCTAGACATTTCCTGATCTACTTACATAGATGGGGTTTAAATGAGTAGTTTCTAGGTATGATACTGAGGATTTTTCATACCTGGCCCCAAGCTTCTCACAGCATAGCTCTGCCCTGTCCCCTCTCTCCGGTAGAACAACCACAGACAGACAAAAGGGGAGTCTTGTTTCAATTTTTAAAAGTTCAAGCCTTCCAATTGGCTCTTTTGAACAGGTGCCCACTCACTTCCTTTTACCTATGCATAGCAATGAGACTTTTTAACCCTTTACAGATAGAGCAATTAGAGAACAGCTACTAAGAGGGATTTTATAGCTACTGGCTGGCCGGGCATCCATAAAAGGGAGCTATCTCCCCTCCCCTTCATTTATCACAGCTCCTTTTCCAAGCTCTGCTGTGGATGTAGCCATTCCAGTCCTGAATAAATGAGATCCCAATTCATTATAGGAACCTCAATACATGTTCTTCAACATCACCATGAATTGAAGTTTCTTTTTCAGAAGTAACTCTCTTCCCCATGAAGAAAGAGTGGCCTCACATCAGCAGACCTCTGCGCTAAGCAAATAGATAAATTGACTGGGCAAATCCCACTCTCCCCACACTCTTGTAATACTAGGACTCACTTTGCCATACCTTAATAGTGATTTTTGTTTTTTGACACTCAGACTAAGTGAGACTAATCTCCATCCTCTACCCATCTCCCACCCCTCCACAGCAGATCCCTAACCTCAAAATCCCTATCTAAATTCTACTTTGCTAACCTCTTAAACAGCCCTGACTGAGACCACACTTCCCAGAGCCTAACTAAAACCTGCTATTAGGGTTCCCGTAGCCCAGTATAACCTCCTTCAAAGCATATTGCTCAATAAAAGACCCAAAATAGCATATAATGCCTGCCCACAGCATACACATGACACCATAGATTGTGGTCTCCAATACAGAACTAGGTCAAATTCTGAGAGAGTTCACACCTGCCCTCCAGTTGGAGGAGAGTAAATTCCTCAACACCCCACAATATACCCTAGATGTTTATGGTGCTAACTGCTTTGCACCAAGTAGAAAGAATATTCCTGGGGGAATTCTGCACAATGCAAAATTTTGCAGAAATGAATGTTGTCCGTGCAGAATTTCCTTTCCCCCACAGAAATGGGCTGCAGTGCTGCTAGCAACCACTAGGGGCCACTGGACTCAGCACACCCCAGCTTGCCCACAGAAGACACTGCTGGGGGGGGAAGGAGAGGGAGCTAGAGGGTTCCTGGCAGCTGCAGTTCCCAGCATGCCCTGAGGGAAGGAGAGGGTAGCGCGCGCAAGAAACTGTGCAAGTCTGGGACCAAGCATCAGGCTCTTTCTCCCTCTAGATCCCTGGGCGGTGGAGGGGGGACAGGTAACTGAGCAAGGGGGGGCTCTGCAACTGGGCTCTGAGGAGAAGGGTGGTTCAGGTGTATTGGCTCGGGGGCCCCTGCAGGTGCACTGTGGGAGGGAGGGTTGTGGGTGTCTGCCCCCCCCCCCGAGCCAATACACCCAAAGGGGACAGAGAAACAGGAACTGGGTTGTCATAGGGGTTTCTTTAACTCTACTCCTGGGGAAATTTGTGTGTGTGTCCGTATTGTTACAGACATACTTCCTGACAGGTATTTTGAAATAAATTACCAAAATAAATTTAAACTGGTGTGATTTATGTAGTGTTATTTTGACAAATAAAACTAGCGGAATTTAATTTTTTGGTACAGAATGTCCCCAGAAGTAAGAGAAAAAAATTAAACAGTCAAGAACCAAGGTTACAGAGGCCTAGCTGTGTCTGAATGGACTCCTTGCTAGGTCCCAACACCAAGTCTCAAATTCTGCCCACCTTATATTGAGTGCTTAAAAACAAAAATCAAAACAAAAAAATTAGATCTAGCCATGCCCAAGGAAGGAGCTGACAGCAAAGTGCAAAACACCCATCCCAAGGACACCACCAGGTATGTCAAATTAAAGACATTTCATGCAAAGTAGCCTTCTCAGATACCCCAGCCGTCCTAGCCAACTGCCACAATCCTGCCAGTATATTAGCGGAGAGTAGATACACCCATCTCTGTATCTAACTTAGTCTTCCAGATAAGACAGCATAGTACGGCATGAGCTCCACTTTTCCATTTTCTTTTGCTAGCACTCCTAACCTACCATCTAATACACCTGTATCTTTTGAGTCAACCCTTGCTGAAAATAGAAATGTATCCAGGTGGCCCACCACTTGTGAGTTGCCAACCTGACCTGCATGTCACTATCTACTCTGACACGGTGTTGAGCCTTTAAAGGCTGAGCATGATCACAAGCATCCATGAGCTTTGCCTATCAAAATAATCTGACCTTCATAACAAAAATCAGCAGATTAAAGTCGTCATCATCATCAGCTGAAGCCTTATAAAGTATCTGACAGCTATTGAAAATATCAAAGTTATTTTTTAACTATTTAAGACCATTTTGTCCAACTAACATTAGCATTTACTTCTTTTGAAAAACAAAGAAACGAGGAAACTACTGCTAAAAAAATATTGCCAGCAGTGGTTTATTTTCCTACTGTGCACATGGCTCACATACAACACTTAAAGAAAACTACAAAAAACTGGTGCTAGTCAGACATTGCTAGAGTGCAAGATTACATGACTTAACGTGGTCTGGAAGTTTCTTTGTCTGGGGTTTGTACAAGTGAGGTCCCATCTTCTTCTAGGCACAGAACTTAAAAGTTATACTTTGTATTGCTAATGTAATATCACCCAAGTGCTGGCACATTAGCCTAATTCATATTTAACTTAGATGGTTTTCAAACGAGTTATTGACTCTCCAATATTTGCATTAGACAAGATACTTGATACTCATGATCCTGCTTTCCAGTGCTCACAGTCTAATTTAGTGCTCTGATTCTAGAGCCAAGAATTTGGAAGCTAACTTTGTTTTCCAAAGTACCATAAATATGTACTGCTCTTTTGATTATACCGAATAGAAGGATTAGGGATGGCAAGCCCTGAGCCTGCTAGAGAGTTATAGCTAGTCTCCTACCTCATTTTTTGATACACCTGGTCTTTCCAGAAGATCTTCTCTACCTCGACAATTATCTAGCTTTGCATTTTATACTGCCACTCATTGCAGTGGCTGAGCAACTTCCACATAAAATCAATAGCAACAATCAAGTTCCCAACAGATTTCCTGGAGTCTCTGTCACTTCACCCTTACAAGGGAGAAGGGTCTGTTTGGGGTAGGGCTGGGATGGAGGGGGGGGTGAAGGTTGGTAGGGTTTTATTGGGTAGAAGGGAGTGTCAGTGTTGAATGTCATTCTTATTGTAGAAAGGCTTTTTCAAAGAGATTTTGCAGCATTTCCTGAAGATTGTCAGACACTGGAATCACCTGAACTCCTCTGGAAGTTTCTTCCAAAGCCACAGTTCCCTCACCTGAGAAAGTTTTATCCCCAGCTCTCAGGAGTTTTGTCCTGGGCTTTAAAATTTGCATCATCCTAGAGGAGCACAGCTGTTGCAGAGGTTCATAAATCAAAATTCCATCTTTGATGTAGCTGGGGCTTGATCCATTAATTGCTCTGACAACTAGAACCAAAGCCTTAAACTAGTAACAAAAGCTGACTGGGAGACAGTGGAGGAACTTGAGCATAGGCCTCATATGCTCTCAGGGGCATAAACCATGGAGAAGGTGGGCATTTGCATCCTGTATCAGCTGAAGCCTGTGCTTCGTCCTTACATTCAGCTTCAGATACAGTAAATTTCCATAGGTGATGAACACATGGATCACTGAGGCTCGCTCCTCACTGAGAGGAAGGAACAAGGTTTCCTAGTAGCCTGGTGACGGAAAAAAGACATTTTTTTAATAGATAGATATGCTACCTGGTCACTTACACTTAGTAAGGAGTGTCAAACAGGACCTTGAGGCTTCATACCACTTTGACAATTGGGAGCTGTATGCCTTCAGTAGAAGTTGGAGACATTTCCTCTTTCCAATCAGCATCACTTCAGTCTTGCCCAAATTCGGCTGATTTCTTATAAGCATTCTGACATTTTAATAGTGGCTTTGGTTGCATCAGTTGAGAATCATCAGCATACTGTTGGCAGCAGAGCTTATGGAGTCTCACTATCTTTCGCAGTGGTCTTATCTAGCTATTGAAGAGAAATAGGGATAGTAAGATCCCTACAGGATCCCACCGATGAGAGCCTTCAGAGAGGAGCTACTACCCATCACTACTTTGAGTTCTTCTGGAAAGAGCCAATTGCATCCACTGTAGTACTGGGCCATCTACTCCTGCTAAATCATATAGGTGGGTTAGCAGCATCTTGTGGTCTACTGTGACAAAAGCTGCAGAGAAGTTTAAGCAGTACAAGAATGGAGATCCTGCAAGTGTCCATAGTCATAAGGAGTTCTTTTTCTTGCCAATAGAGCTGTCTCTGTGCTGTGTCCTGCCCCAAATGTGAGGCATCCAAGATGTCAGTGGATGTCACAACACATGCTGGAGTTTGGTGGTCGCTACCTTCTCTGCTACTAAGCTGCAGAAGCACTAAACTGCTTAACCACGGTTACAGTTGTGCACTTTGGCCTTGACAAATAAATCGCCACATCACTGTGCCCCAAAAAGTTGTTTTATACACAATCAGGATCGTGATTAAAAAAAAAATCATATGAAACAAAAGCCAATGTTCAAGAACTGCATCAGTTACAATATTCCTACCATCCGATCAACAAAACCCTAAATTATTAAATAAAAGTTTAGAGAGCAACCTTTAGGAGATTTTGAATATACCAAACTCCTGTTAATGAAACAGAATGCTCATCTATCACTTGACCTAGAATACCAGGCAGCAATAAGGGGATTGTTGACTTCTTCCTAGCAAACTTTGTCCATTATTTCCCACAGGAGAATCTGGTCGCTGTGGTCAATGCATCTGTCACTTCCAGACTGTATTACTCAACTTAATGCATCTGGAACATAAAGTAGAAATGGGTACTGGAGGCTCTTGTTGACCACATCATCCCCATGCTCCTCTCTCTATGCTGGCTTCCATTACCAGATGAAGGCCTTGATCATGAACTTCAAACCAGGAACAAGCTGCATCAAAAGTCTCTTCATCTATACATGAGGCACTCATAAGTGAATGACAGGATTATGTTTGTGTCCCCCCTATCCCTTAAGGGCTGAAGGTCATCTGAGGAGGTCAAAGGAAACAGCCCCAGAGAGTGGGGTATGACTGCAGCAGCAGCGTTTGGGGTGTTCCAAAAGGACTCAACAGCAACAGGGACTGAAAAAGCTGTGTTTCTTTGATACCCAGTTTTATTAAACTCTAGTTTTAAAAAAAAAAAAACTCCCTAGTCCAGAAGTAATATTCAAATGTACAGCTGTACTCCTTTGGGACAACAAACCAAAAAGGCCAAAATGAACCACACGAGGGACCAAGATACAAATTCTTGGTAAGGAAGCAAGGCTGTAGGCAAGTTTCTAGAGAAGATCAGACTGATCCAGAGTGAGTGCCTTTGGATCCTCCTTGAGAAAACTCTGTAAACAGAATAAATGGGGTGAGAGGATGTGAGGAAGAAGAAAGAAGTATATCATGAACACAGCCTCTTACCGGAGAGCAGATAGCTCCATGAAATATACTAGGATCCTCATTATGCAAAGCTAGTTTAACTGGGAAGTGTTTAGCTATTATGGTAACAGAAATTACAGAAAAACCCACGACAAATATTCTAATTTTAATTAGAAGAGATGTACATTTTACATATATAGCAGGCAAAACAAGTGGAATTTGTAAATTCTATACTCTGGTTCACAGGAGTTATAAATGCTGCAGGTTTGCCTGCTGACTTTAACTTCCATGCGTTGCTTGCAATTTGTAATTTGCAGTCTCAACTGCTCTAGTTCAGCAATTACAGATGCTGTATGTGAAACATTTAACTGAAAATTCAACCTCTTTTCTAGCAGTTTGTGTAAGAATACTTGTTCATTGTCATCAACAATTATACTTCAAAATAAATCTTCACCTTCCCGGTACAGCTGAAAGATGAAGCTAAACAAATTCAGACTGGAAATAAGGAGCAAATTTGTGTCAGTAAGGGCAAGTAACCTTCTCTACACCATTCATTCATTTTTATTATGTCCCCTCATTCATCACTTTTCTAAGGTAAACAATCTCAATCTTTTCACTCTTTTATACAAGAGTTTTTTCCATGCTTTCCAACATTCCTGCTCTTCTCTGCACTCCCTCTAATTCCCCAATATCCTTTTTGAGCTGGGATGGCTACTACTGCACACAGTATTACAATGAGGCCAAACCATTGATTTATACAAAGAATAAGAAATACTTCATATTATTCACCATCTCATTCCTTATGCAATTCCTACAGACCTTCATGAAGAAGTTTTTTATTGGATTTGATTGGGTGACAGGAAACAATTGGTAATATTTTCAAAGTTTGATATACCCAGATGAGATACTCTCTTTTTAACTTTAGTTAAGTTAACACTCCTAAGATAAATGACATCTAATACACGCTGGAAGTTACAGCTGCTGAAACTTTATTACAAAACAACAAACAAAAATTTTGCTATGCTGCCTCCATTGGGGGGGGGGGGCGAGTAACACTGCAAGTCCTAAATTAGAACAATGATTAAGAAAATGTTAGGTTGCTTAACTCCACTCACCACATATCTCTCTTCCCCAAAAAGAGAGGACTAAAGAAAGCAGTTAATAAAGACACCAGATTTTGCTTTATTTCAAGACTGCCTTCAATGGATTTCATTGCTGTTACACTTAAATAGGTAATTACTACATGTAGCCTAATGGCTATATTTCATAGTTTTCTATTCTTACTCTAATCAAACAAATTTTCTCTTTGTAAATTGACTATTTAGAAACATTTTCATTAAGTGCTACATAAACATAATTGTGCCTTGCCACACAGAATAGGCTTTCAGAAATTTTCAGGGTCCTGAGAGAGACATACATATACTATAAGAGCCTAAAAAAAAATTGAAGAAAAGGAGGGGAAAAACAGAGTTTAATTCAAGCAGGCAGAATTCCAGCAGCAGAATGAGGGCTAACCAGTGTATTGCTCTAAATGCAGAATGTATGATTTTCTGCCTTGTGGACATATGAGTTCATTTGGGGCAAGTAGCTCATGACCCTCAGAGTCTGAGTACGGGCTCTTGAGACCAGAGTGGCTGAATTGCAGGAGCTAAGGAGGATGAAAGCCTTAAGGAAGGAGAACATCAAGCTGGTGCAGAGGAAAGCAATTCCATAGTTGGAACCTTCCTTCCAGATGATGTCAGGGTATCCTCTCACGCTGAAAATACCTTTCCGAGGGAGGGAACCCCAGTTATTAGGAAGAGACAGGAAGTAGTATAGTAATGGGGGATTTGATTATTAGAAATATAGATAGTTGGGTTTGTGATGACCAGGAGAACTGCATGGTGAATTGCCTACCAGGTGCAAAGATGGTGGACCTCTTGAAACATCTAGAAAGATATGCAGTGCTGGGGAGGATTGGTGGTCATGGTAAACATAGGTAACAGTGACATGGGGAAAGGCAGAAGAGAGGGTCCAGAGACCAAATTCAGGCCGTTAGGAAAGGGCTTAAAGTCCAGGACCTCCATGGTAGCATTCTCTGAAGTACTTCCAGTTACACACACAGAGCCACATACCCTGCAGTTTTGCCTCTCTCAATGTGTGGATGAGATGATGGTGTTTGGAGGAGGGATTTAGGTTTATTAGGAACTGGGGACACTTTTGGAAAAGGAGGAGCCTGCATAGCTTCCTATGTACTTCATACCAGATTATACCTAATTTATGAAGTTCAAAATTTTGGTGTCTTGAAGTTTGATCCCCAATTTAGCAATCCAATGCCTCCCATGCCAATATTTGTAATTTAAATAGTTACAAATGAACATGTTATTTTGATATTTCTGCTAATGTCTTAGCAGAGAAACAATTAATATTTACCTTTGAATTGCTATCATTGGATTTCAGAGTTAACAAAAACTGTTTGTAGCTTCGAAAATTCAGGAAAACAACCCTGTTTTGGTTTATATTCAGAAGATTCCTTGCAGCCATGAAAGCTGCAAACTTATTTTTTAATATGAAAATTTCAGTTCAGAATACAATTTTGCAGCAGACAATCTTTTCCACGGCATATTTGGAATGCTGGCTGTACCACCATAGATTGTTATTTGGATGATCTCAAACTAAGCAGGTTCAGGTTGTGTCAGTACTTATGTAAGAAACCTCCATGGAATTAGATGCTGGTGATTCAGTAAATGATAATCTCTTGACTGACTCAGTCCTGAACAAAAGCCCTCACACGTTATACCAGAGGGCACAGCACAGCTAGAGTAGCTGTCTCTGGGATGTGGCATAAAACCTAACTTGACCTCATCAAGTCACTAGAGAGCCCATGACACTTTTCAGAGAGTAGAGAAGTTCAGCATTTGGTTAGGACACCAAGGTTATTACATTCTGCCTACCTAAAAAATATTTCCTTGATCCAGATCCTAGATCCAACTAGATTTTTATTTTATAATTCCTTTCCTATGGTCGTGATATATTGCTGTTTAAACTGTATTTTTCACCTCAGAAGTGACTGTGAAAGCGGTCAGTAAGAATGATTGGTGAAGCAACTGTCATAGCATTTTAGAAGAAAGGTGCCCTAAATAGAACAGATCATTTTTGCTACTACTAGATTGATGTCAAAAACTCCAGCCAGAGCCTTCAAATGTATAGTATTATATGTTGGCTTATTAAAATTAGTTCTGTTTAATGTGTTCATGCTGTTTTTATAACGTACTTACTCATGAAAATACTGGGCATCCATATGCAGAGAACTTAGACATCTTAAAAAAAAAAAAATCAGTTCCCAAATATTTAGTTTTCTTAGTTTCAGAAAATGCCCAGAGTTAAAAATACTGAGATTCTTACAACTGCACATTTATGCCAGTAAAACAATGTTCCTTTTATTAAGTTAATACAACAAAAAAGTCATATTTTATATTTAAATTAATCCCTGCCTCTCCCGAATCCCAGCAAAGAAGAACACTGATTACACATTGGTTTGAATATTTATAATTGTACCATGTGATAGGCAACTAAAGCAAATCAATGAGCCACTTCAAAGGCTTTTTTTTCTTTTGAGGGAGAAGGGAGGAAAGAAAGGAAAAAAGGCAGCAATAGAACAAGCTAGAAAAATGTATAAAGCAATACGTCAAAATACCTTTATATTTTTCTTCTGAGGACTGGGAATTTCAAAGTGTATACAAGTATAAACAGTCATGAAGAAAATCCTGTTTTAAAGACCATGTTTGAATAAAATTAGCTGGCCTTTTTTTTTTTTTTTTAAGGGCGCATTTATTCTGAGTCATATTTCAGGACAAATGTAATTAGACAAATGATATTACAGCCAGCAGTAACTCCAGACAGTAATCTCTTAAATGTCATCACACAGACTGATGATTCTGCTGAAAATACTACTTTTAAAACATGCATCACAAGTAGTATCAAATTTTAAATTTCCTATCACTGCAGAATTCCAATATGCTTAAAGACTACAAAAAAAAATCCAAAGTAAACACAGAAGCTAGTTACAATTACCCTTCAACACCTGAGACTCTGTTCTTGAGGCTACAGACTGGCATTCCTTTTGAAAATATCAATGAAAAGAACACACACCACCAACTTGAGAAATGTTTGCTAAACAATACATATCCAAAACAGTGGAACAGCACTTCATTAAAACTTTGTTAAATAATTTTCACCTATATTTCCACTACAGCTGTCAAGATTTTGCATTGTTTCTGGATTCGAATATTTCCAAATCATCTTCATAGTAAAATTTTCACCACGTATTCCTAGGCTCTAATGGTTAACTTTACTGAAGTCAACAGTTACTCATCTTAGTAACATTAAGCAAGTGCACATTTAGAGGACTAGGGACAGAGTCTGATCCTCCTGGGCCTTATTTCCAAAGTCCAGTAAGACTAATG
>NW_020664490.1:3431508-3433949 GCF_002925995.2 Terrapene triunguis | reverse complement strand
TTTTTTTTCATCCGAAGAAAATTTTCCACTCAAAAGCTGCTAGTACTAATATGAGACACCAGCATTAAGGTTAGGAGAAAGTGTATTTTCATCTGTGACTGTTCCTAACAATGACAGATGGAGACAAACAGAGTAAGGAACAAGGAGATGGTTAAGGCCAAAGGAAAGAGATACAGCCACAGGGGGAGGGGAAACAATATTAAGGGTGCAAGGCAGAGAAGAGGGGATAGGGCACACAAACAGAGGGCTATTGGGATATGGAAGTCATGGGGGAATATCAGTGTGGGGGGGACAATATAAGGGGGACAGTGAGGCAGCCTGGGATGGAGGCAGTGGAGGAAAGGGTATAGAGGAGCAAGATGTGATAGGACAGTGTATGAAAGGGCACAGCTCAGGGAGCTGGACTGGAGTCCAATGAACTGGAGGCAGAAAGGCAACATGGGACTGGGACAGGACACAGACACATGGGGGGGGGGGGGGGGGGGGGAAAGAGGCCATGAAGCAGGGCACAGACATAGCCAGGGGAAGGTGATGGGAGGGGAGATGAGGTAGCCAGTACAGGGACAGGGGACAATGAGGCAGGAGTGACAGAGGCAGGGTGCAGACACATGGGATGACAAGGGGGGCAATGAGGCAGGAAGGATGGGGGCAGGCTCCAGACACAGGAGAGGTGGCAGGGAATAATATAGCAGCAGAGATGGGGAAGGGCACAGACACAGGAGAGGTGACAGGGGTCAATGAGGCAGCAGGAACGAGGCAGGGCACAGACACTGGGGAGGTGGCAGTGGAGGGATAATATGGCAGCAGGGACGGGACAGGGCACAGAATGTGGCGGGGGTCAATGAGGCAGCAGGAATGGGGCAGGACGGAGACGCGGTGGAGGGGGTGTATAATACGGCAGCGGGGACGGGGTAGGACCCAGACACATGGTGAGGGGGGGTGGGGGGTAACACGGCAGCAGGAACGGGGCAGGACGCAGACGATGTGGCTGGGCTCAATGAGGCAACAGGAACGGGGCAGGACGCAGACGCGGAGTGGGGGGTAACACGGCAGCAGGAACGGGGCAGGACGCAGACGATGTGGCGGGGGTCAATGAGGCAGCAGGGACGGAGCAGGACGCACACACAGGGTGGCGGGTGCGGGGAGGGGGGTAATACCGCAGCAAGGACCGGGCAGGACGCAGACACAGGGCGAAAGGCCGGGAGTTAATGAGGCAGCAGGGCCAGGGCAGGAAGGCCAGCAGGAGGGGGGCGGCAGGCACGGCCCGGGGATGACAAGAACCAGGGGGCCGGGGCTGACCCACGGGAAGCCCCCTCCTCACTCACCCGTCTTTCCGCTTGGCTTTGTAGACGTGCCCGTAGGTGCCTCTCCCCACCTTGCAGCCCTCGTACTCGAACAGGTCCTCTACCCGCTCCCGCTCCCCGGTCAGCTTCACCTTGAAGTCATAGTCCATCTTCAGCGCCCACCGCCGGGACCCGCCGCCTCCGGCCGCCTCACAGCCCGCCGCGCCGCCGGACACCGCAGGGACCAGGGAGGAGGAGGCCCCGTACCAGCGATACGGACCATCCAGGGGGAAGCCGGCGGGCGTGAGGGCTACTCCCTCCCCTCTCTCGCCCCGTCTCCTGCCGCTCCCTCCTCGCCTCAGCCAGGCAACGGCACAACAGCCGGTATTTCACCCGGAATACGGCAGCCCCGCTTCACCGCACTGTTGAAAAAGCGTCGCAAGCCGCTCTCACAGCGACACCTCCCCAGCAGCAGCGACTAACGCACCACGTGGAAACTAGCCGGCTGAGAGCGCCCACTCCAGCTCCGGGGCCGGCATGCATTGCGCCACCGGGGGGCGGAGGAGGGAGTTTGCATGCTGGGAGTTGTAGTACAGAATTTGTTAAGTGCCCCGCTTTGCATGCTGGGAGTTGTAGTCTGGGGGGTGAATTATACCAGGAGATGTAATTGGAGTGGGGAGGAGCTAGGGCAGATGAATGTGTAAGTGCTGGGGGTTTGGAGAGTGGTCGCAGTGGAGCACTGCATGCTAGGGCTGCAGTTTGGAAGGGCACGGGTAAGGACACATTTGGAGTATTGCATCCAGTTTTGGGCCCCCCACTACAGAAAGGATGTGGACAAATTGGAGAGTCCAGCGGAGCGCAACGCGAATGATTAGGGGGCTGGGGCACTTGACTTATAAGGAGAAGCTGAGGGAACTGGGCTTTTTCAGTCTAGAGAAGAATGAGGGGGGGATTTGATAGCAGCCTTCAATTACCTGAAAGGGGGTTCCAAAGAGGATGGAGCTCGGCTGTTCTCAGTTGTGTAGATGACAGAACAAGGAGCAATGGTCTCAAGTTGCAGTGGGGGAGGTCTAGGTTGGATATTAAGAAACACTATTTCACTAAGAGAGTGGTGGAGCACTGGAATGGGTTACCTAGGGAGGTGGTGGAATCTCCATC
>NW_020664490.1:3416666-3431498 GCF_002925995.2 Terrapene triunguis | reverse complement strand
CCATCCTTGGAGGTTTTTAAGGCCCAAATTGACAAAGCCCTGGCTGAAATGATTTAGTTGGTGTTGGTCCTACTTTGAGCAGAAGGTTGGACTAGATGACCTCCTGAGGTCTCGTCCAACCCTAATTGTCTATGTTTCTAAGGGGGGTTGCAGTGGGGTGCTGTACGCTGGTGACTGTAGTTTGGAGGGTGGGGTCAGGGCAGGGCCCTGCAGGCTGGGGGGTGGGGACTGTAGTTTACAGGGGAAAGGGGTCATGGCCAGGTGTGCATGCCAGAGGCTGCAGTTTGGAAGGCAGGTCACAGTGAGGTGCTGCACACTTAAGGCGGTAATCTAAGAGCCAAGCTCAAAGTGTCTCAGACATGTAGGCAGTGCACTGAAGTCTTGAGAGTGAAATCAAGCATTGGCGTGTAGGAGTCATAGTCAGCAGGTCCTTGCTGGCGTGGCAGCCTGTTGTGGCTCACTGGGCTCGCTGCCTATGCAGTGGCATGTGGGGCACAGAGTCCTCTGGCAGAGCCCAGGCCAGTGGCGAGTGGGCTGGGCAGTAATGCCCACATGCACACCCCATTTTTACTCGGAGCTGTGATCTGCAAGGCAGAGTCTATGGGGGCCTCAGATATGGGGAAGAAGGTCTGCAGATTCAGGTTTGTGGATACTCTGGGATTTGGTGGGTGGGGCCTTTCCTAGTTTGCCTCCCCTTAAGGTTTGGGGAAGGGTCTGCAAGAAATTGGAGGAGTGCTGCAGGCTAGGGACAATAGGACAGCATGAATTATGTTATGTGCAGGATTGGGCTCTAAAGACTTGTCTTCGCTGCAAAATTAGATTGTGTTAGAGCACAACTTCGAGGAGTCATGTTAACTAGCATGATGTTAAATTTGATTTTGCAGTCAGCATAGACAGGGTGGGGGGCCATCATATTTAACATTGTCAGCTTAGTTATGGTTAACTAGGGTTTCAGTAGCATCTACCCCAGATCAGCTGGGAAGATGTCAAACATGACAGTTCTTGTCTATATTAACCATAAAGTCACATTTAACATCATTTTCATTCATACAATTCCTCAAGGTTGTATTCTAACACAACCTAAATTTTTTAGTGAAGACAACCCTTATGTGTAAATGCATAGGTAAATTTGGACCATAGTCTCTCTGGTTTCAACCAAAAAAATGCAGCAGTATGCTCAGGGCCGTCCCTAGCTATTCTGGGGCCCTACACAGTACCCCTATGGGGGGGAGGGGAGGCAGGCCTGGCTTGGGGGGCGGGGGGAAAACCACCTCCCAGCACTCACCGGCAGCACAGCTGGGGCCAGGCCGCTGCACTTCCCCCTGCCGGTGAGTGCAGGCCCAGCCCTGCTGCAGTCCTCAGGGGTGGGAAGAGGCAGGGCTGGGGCAGAGCAGGGTGTGGCCTTTGGGGAAGGGGTGGAATGGCAGTGGGGCAGGGGCAGAGGCCAGAGGGAAGAGGCAGAGCAGGGGCTGGAGCAGCACACAGCTGCGCAGAGCACCAGGAAATTTGGTGCCATACACAGCTACGTACTTTGCTTATGGGTAAGGATGGCCCTGAGTATGCTTAATCGCAAATCTGTGCCTTTTTGGCCAATGAAGGGCTATTTCCCGATTCCTTTACTCATGCTGAATAGAAATTTACTTCACAAATAGCCTCTCATTCTACTGGCTTTGATGGGATTATGTAAATTCAGTAATGATATCAGAATGTGGCAAATAGGCACTAGACCCAGTCTAGCCACTCTTCTGGCATTTCTACTGGTCATGCATATAATACTGTCCCCCCACATTTCATGTTTAGTATACGGTGTTGGTTATAATGCATTTTGAAGTACGTAACTCAAGAGTTCAAAAAAAAAAAAAAAATCACTTAGACAACACTGGAGTCTATCCTTTTTAAAAAAAAAAAGTCACTAGTTTTTCTGGAACCTTCTGAAACCCTTCATTTTTAAGTTATCCATGCATAAAGATGGGTTTCTGAAAACTAAGGAGCTGTGAAAGGAGACAAGAGTTAGGGCAGCTCTACACTTAAAAAGCTGCAGCAGCACAACTGCATTGGTGTAGCACTTTACTGAAGATGCTACTACATCAACAAGAGAGCTCACATCAGCACAGTTAATCCATCTCTGCAAGAAGTGATAGCTATGTTAATGGGAGAAGCTGACAGAGCACTGTCTATATCAGGGGGTTAGGTTGGTATAACTACATTGCTTAGTGGATTTTTCATACCCCTGAGCGATGTATTTATACCGATGTAAGTTTGTAGTATAGACCTTGACTAAAAATGCTTAGTACAGAAGGATATGAACACAGATATAGGATCAAGAATAGAGTTCTGGGGATCTGCACTATGTTCTACTTATTTACACTAAAGCTGGAAACGCTTTCATGAGCCAAACATTGCAGGAGTCAAAGCCTTCTGTTTTTAATGTGGTTATGTTCTGACAAAGGATTAAAATCCAAAAGAATGTTTAGAATATTGTCTTCCTACAAATGTTTCTCTTGCATGAGTGTCATAGTAATTGGAATATTTGTATCCAAATTGCCCCATCACCACTATAACCTTTGGGCTCTTTGCTCTCGTTTCCAGATGTTCATAATGGATAACACATAATATGTTAACACAAGGCTCAATGAACAGAGCACCAGACTGGGACTCAGAAGACCTGGGCTCTGTTCCCAGGCCTGCTGGAGGACCATGGGCTAGCTCCTTCACCTCTGTGCCTCACAGTTTCCTATCTGTAAAATGGAGCTAATGATACCAGTAGAGAGCTAAATTGGAAAGAATATCTTAATCTTTTTAACAATAAAAAATTGCTGCTGACATTTCAGGATCACCTTTCAATTTTATTTCAGTACATATAGTTCATGGAAAAGACAAATTTCTGAAATAAACCACAGAAAAGTGTCAAGTGCAACAGAGTTCTACCAATGACAAAAAAAGGGCGGGGGGGGGAAGGCATTTTTGGCCCCATTTTTAAAGAGAGGACTATGCTCTAACCTACTACTCCCGAAACTCAATGTCTAAGATGTTTTTTCTGAGGACATTGCTGCTTCCCTTGATTGACAAGAAGGTTTTTTTATTTTGTCTCTACCACTTCTGTTTCTTTGTCTTCTCTCCTCCCTGCTGTCATTCATACATGGATTCAGCAAAGTATTAAAGACAGTGCTTAATTGTCTTGCTCAATTTAGGGCTTCATACCTCTTCTACTCCCATCCTTTGCCATTCTTCATAACCTCCTTCCCATGATCTTTTTACTCCAGGCTTGTGCTGTGTTTTTCATCCCCACATTCTTTTTGTAAATCTCTTCCTATTACCTTGCTTGAAAGGCCAACACCTCTAAATAAAGCTAGTTATCAAATAGAAGTGACTAATCTTAGCATTGATCATGGAATTAAGTGTATCAGTGGAGACAGGTACCGAAGTGAACAGTTTCTGTTCTTAGAACAGAGCAGGGAGGTCACAGGGAATTATCATTAATGGCTTCTGAATGTAGGGAATTGTATTACAAGCACAAGTCCTGAAGCGTACAAGCCTGGCTGAGCTCTAGCAGCCTGTACATGCTAACTGTTGGAGTAGGACACTAAACAAAGAAGGATCTGAATTGTAGCAGTACTAGACACAAAAATTTTGAAAGACAGTAGGATGTTAAATGTACTTAAGTATAGAGCAAATAACTCAGACAACCAACCACAACCCAACATTTAGCTTTATATGAGTTATTTATTTCCTCTATATTTTGCAGTCATTACAGATGGAGAAAATGAGAAAGGAGAAACAGTTTTAGACTCAACTAAAGTATATCGCAGATGGGGACTTGTCTCACTTTTGGACTGTGGGGACTTAACTCAGGCTACATCTACATTACAGCTGGGATCGACGCTCTGAGATCAATCTACCAGCGGTCAATTTAGTGCGTCTGGTGAAGACTCACCAAATCAACAACAGATCACTCTCCAGTCAACCCCTGTACTCTACCCCTGATGAAAAGAGTAACGTAAGTTGATGGGAGAGTTTCTCCTGTTGACCCCCCACAGTGTAGACCCTGTGGTAACTCGACTTAAGGTAAGTCAACTCCAGCTACGTTATTCACATAGCTGGAGTTGCGTAGCGTAAGTTGACTTAGGCTATGTCTACACTACTGCAGTAAGTCAGAAGTACTGAAGCAGGAAGCAACTGCAGTGCCACACACTTGGCAAGAAGAGGTGTGATAAGGCAGGTACACCCTGTGACATTGCATCAAAAAAGCACTGCTTCCCATAGACTTTAAGGCAGGGGTGGGCAAACTACAGCCTGCAGGCCTGATCCGGCCTGCCAGCTGTTTTAAGCTGGCCCTTGAGCTCCCACTAGGAAGCGGGGTCTGGGGCTTGCCCCACTCTGGCACTCCAGCAGGGGAGCAGGGTTGGGGGCCACTCCACGCTGCTTCCAGAAGCAGCGGCATGGCACTGCTGCTGCTCCTATGTGTAGGGACAGTCAAGGGCTCTGGTCTGCAGGCTGCCCCTGCCCCAAGTGACACCCCTGCAGCTCCCACTGGCTAAGAACTGTGGCCAATGGGAGCTGCAGGGGCGGCGCCGGCAGATGGGGCAGCTCACAGAGCTGCCTGGCTGTGGCTCCACGTAGGAGTTGGAGTGGGGACATGGCTGCTGCTTCTGGGAGCAGCTTGAGATAAGTGCCGCCCGGAGCCTGCACCCCTGAGCCTCTCCCTGTACCCCAACCCCCTGCCCTGATCCCCCTCCCACCCTCCAAACCCCTTGGTCCCAGCCCAGAGCACCCTCCTACACCCCAAACTCCTCATCCCCAGACCGACCCCAGAGCCTGCACCCCCAGCCAGAGCCCACACCCTACTCCAGTCTAGAGCCCCCTCCCACACCCTGAACTCCTCATATCTGGCCCCAACCTGGAGCCTGCACCCCCTCCCACACCCCAACCCCAAGTTTGTGAGCATTCATGGCCTGCCATACAATTTCTATTCCTAGATGTGGTCCTCGGGCCAAAACGTTTGCCCACCCCTGCTTTAAGGCCACCTCTGGCACACGATTTGCTCATCTGCCTATCTCTCTGGCTTGTCAAATATTACCATACTAATTATCTGGGTGCAAAGTAAATCAAGTCAAATGGCAAGCCAGTGGCAGGACTGGGAATATAATCCACATCTGCTGCTGTGCCTAAGCCACAGAGTATCCTTCCTCACATTATTTAATAAGTTAAAAAATGCTTAATTTAATTAAACTTTAACAGCACAGTGAACCCTATACTGTATCCAGTGTCTCTTCCAATACTCTCTACTCCCTTTACTGGAGTGTTCTGATGACTTTGTAGTGACAAATACAGAAGGACTAGATCATGGGTAGTCAATTAGTTTTTGTCAAAGTCCAGATTTCTTGGTCAAGATCCAGACTCCAGAGAAAATTTAAAAAATAAAAAGATTTCAGGGTCTGTTTGAAAGCTGCTGGCAGTCTGGATTTAGCCCATGATTCACTATGACTATCCCTGGACTAAATTGGGAGCTCCTTACATTGATAAGCAGCTACTCATAAAAGTAGTCCTATTGAAGTCAGTGGGACTACTCATGTGAGTAAATGCACAATCTGGCCTTAAGTGATTAAGCACCAATCCTACAAGGTGCTGCACACGCTCCACTCCTACTGACATCAGTGGAAGTTGAGGGCCCTCAGTAGATCAATTCACTCTACTTATTTTTTGGTCTACGGAAAAAAATATTGCACTTCATATCAGACTGATACTTCCATATATTTAGCATCTTTCTAGAAATACTAGAATTGAATACGAACAACATTTAACATTGCTACTGACAAAGCCTTAGGCCCAGATCCTGCAAGCCCATATGCATGTGCTTCACTTTACACATAAGTAGTCTCACTGATGTCGATGGGACTATTGATGGACTTGATCTTAGCATTAGAATCATAGAATATCAGGGTTGGAAGGGACCTCAGGAGGTCATCTAGTCCAACCCCCTGCTCAAGGCAGGACCAATTCCCAACTAAATCATCCCAGCCAGGGCTTTGTCAAGCCGGGCCTTAAAAACCTCTACAGAAGGAGACTCCACCACCTCCCTAGGTAACGCATTCCAGTGCTTCACCACCCTCCTAGTGAAATAGTGTTTCCTAATATCCAACCTAGACCTCCCCCACTGCAACTTGAGACCATTGCTCTTTGTTCTGTCATCTGCCACCACTGAGAACAGCTGAGCTCCATCCTCTTTGGAACCCCCCTTCAGGTAGTTGAAGGCTGCTATCAAATCCTCCCTCATTCTTCTCTTCTGGAGACTAAACAATCCCAGTTCCCTCAGCCTCTCCTCATAAGTCATGTGCTCCAGACCCCTAATTATTATTGTTGCCCTCCGCTGGACTCTTTCCAATTTTTCCACATCCTTCTTGTAGTGTGGGGCCCAAAACTGGACACAGTACTCCAGATGAGGCCTAACCAATGTCGAATAAAGGGGAACGATCACGTTCCTCGATCTGCTGGCAATGCCCCTACTTATACAGCCCAAAATGCCGTTAGCCTTCTTGGCAACAAGAGCACACTGTTGACTCATATCCAGCTTCTCGTCCACTGTGACCCCTAGGTCCTTTTCTGCAGAACTGCTACCTAGCCATTCGGTCCCTAGTCTGTAGCAGTGCATGGGATTCTTCCGTCCTAAGTGCAGGACTCTGCACTTGTCCTTGTTGAACCTCATCAGGTTTTTTTTGGCCCAATCCTCTAATTTGTCTAGGTCCCTCTGTATCCGATCCCTACCCTCCAGTGTATCTACCACGCCTCCTAGTTTAGTGTCATCTGCAAACTTGCTGAGAGTGCAGTCCATACCATCCTCCAGATCATTAATAAAGATATTAAACAAAACCAGCCCCAGGACCGACCCTTGGGGCACTCTGCTTGAAACCGGCTGCCAACTAGACATGGAGCCATTGAACACTACCCGTTGAGCCCGACGATCTAGCCAGCTTTCTATCCACCTTACAGTCCATTCATCCAGCCCATACTTCTTTAACTTGGCGGCAAGAATACTGTGGGAGACCGTATCAAAAGCTTTGCTAAAGTCAAGGAATAACACATCCACTGCTTTCCCCTCATCCACAGAGCCAGTTATCTCATCATAGAAGGCAATTAGGTTAGTCAGGCACGACTTCCCCTTGGTGAATCCATGCTGACTGTTCCTGATCACTTTCCTCTCCTCTACGTGTTTCATAATTGATTCCTTGAGGACCTGCTCCGTGATTTTTCCAGGGACTGAGGTGAGGCTGACTGGCCTGTAGTTCCCCGGATTCTCCTTCTTCCCTTTTTTAAAGATGGGCACTACATTAGCCTTTTTCCAGTCATCCGGGACCTCCCCCAATCGCCATGAGTTTTGAAGAATAATGGCTAATGGCTCTGCAATCTCATCCGCCATCCCCTTTAGCACCCTCGGATGCAGCGCATCCGGCCCCATGGACTTGTGCACGTCCAGTTTTTCTAAATAGTCCCGAGGACTATTCTGGGAGGACATTATGACATCAAGCTTACTATAAAGCTGCAGATCTATAGAACCACAGTTACAAGTCTAATGAATAGCAATGAAACCTGGGTACTGACAAAAGCTGAAGAAAACCAGATTGATGGTTTTGATTCTTGTCTTCATCAACTGCTCCACATTACGTGTAGAGTTAACAACTTTCTACTCCCAGAAAACCAAGCACCCTTGCCCTGTCAAGATCGGCTTACAGTTAGTGTCTATCTACAGTTACTACAAAAACAACAAGGAGTCTGGTGGCACCTTAAAGACTAACAGATTTATTTGGGCATAAGTGAGGTTTTTACCCACGAAAACTTATGCCCAAATAAATCTGTTAGTCTTTAAGGTGCCACCAGACTCGTTGTTTTTGTAGATACAGACTAACACGGCTACCCCCTGATACTTGACACCGTACAGTTACTACAGCAACTCCATAATTATCTGAGTTTTGCTGCCCTCTATAGACTACTTATTTTTCCAAGTGCAGTAGAACCCTACTTTACAAACTAATTGGGGATTGAGAAATTCATAAAATTGAACATCTCAAAATTACAATAGGCATGGCATATAAATTGCAGTATGCTGCTCTATCACTTTCTAGAACTTCAGTGATCTCCAATGCACTGAAGGCATTGGAATGGGAAGTGGATGTCTGTTTTTCATCATCTTTCATTAGGTGACTTTTTTCCAATCAGGAAAAATGGTTAGTGTAACTTGTTCATAATAAATAATAATAAAAAAAATCAAGGCTCCTACTGTAAAGTACTGTATTTGGAAAATATCATTGCAGTAAATATCTGGGAAAAGAGTATGGATGTATTGGAGAGACAAAGTGGGTGAGGTAGTGTCTTATTGGCTCAGTTTATGTTGCAGAGGGAGACAAGCTTTTGTGCTTACACAGAGCTCTTCAGGTCACTGAAGAACTTTCAGGCTCTGAGGAAGAGTTTTGAGTAAGCCCCAAAATCTTGTTTCTCTCACCAACAGAAACTGGCCCAATAAAAGACACTACCTCACCCACTTTGTCTCTAATACCCTGGGACCAGCACAGCTACAACAACTCTGTTAATAACTAAAACAACAACTACATATGCATATTGGAAGAGAATACTGTAAATTTTCCTGTATTGTTGGAGAGATCAGTCTGATTAAAAAATTAATTGAAAATTGTGCAGTAAATTTGGGGATAGAACTATGATAATTGAACTAATTTTCTGAGTAGCTTTTTCTTTTCTACTTCAATGTGAGTTTTGCGTTAAGGAGAGGAAGCAGGACAGATCCAGGAACACTTTACACTTCCTCACTGTACCCTTCTAACATACCTCTCCCATCTTCTGGAGGAGCAACCCTCAGGGTGAGTTTGAGGGAAGGAGACATTTTGATTTGACTAAGGGAAATTGATGTGTGGAAAAACTGATTGCAGGGAAAAACTGATGGTAATGAATTTCAAGTAGAATTGAGTCACACTGGGAGAAAATGGACTGATTATGTATGTTGAGGCAGGTACATTGATTTTTATTCTGGATGGAAAATTGATTCTCATGAATGATACATTTTCGTTTGTCTACAGGTGCAGGAAATTGTGAGAGGGTGGCAAATTGCTATTGAATGTGGTAAGGAAAATAAATATGAAAGTGCAACATCCCATCTGCTGCCAGTAGATTCCCTTGGTGGGAGGGGAAATGTGTCATGCTGTCTGGACTGCTTTGTGATTGTGAGTGCCTACCTCAGGGCAGACTGTCAAATAGCAGGGCACACACCCCAAACACATGGTATTTTCTATAACTAGATTTCACTAACCCAGTATCAAATGTGAATTCCTGAAGCACTGTACCAGTTTTACCATGGAGTCACAGATAGTCCCCTTGGGCATTCCAGTCTATTTTTCCACCCAGGCAAGCTGGACCTAGTGATAGTTGATGCTATACATCAAAGATTCAGGTTGCTTCCCGTCCCGAGACCAGCTCAATTTGTACCTCAGATCTCAAAGACATCACTTGTAGCCAATCCTATAATAAATCCTTAGTTTAGTAAACTAGGAAGAAGAACTTAGTGTTATTTACAGGTTAAAGCAGGCAACATGTATACACAAATTAGTTACAGTCTATGGTTTTAAAAGGTGACAGAATTGTAGTAATCTGTCAGCACTGAATATCTATTAGGGCTAACCCAGGTTGACCCTAGGGATCTCTGCTTCTGTTTCACAGCAAAGAGAAAAATTTTCTTTTGTCCCCGATTTATCCCCTTTCTCCAGCATTCAAGCTGATGGGATGAACTTTCTTGCAAGTAGCACCTTCATGGGTGTGAGAGGGCCGTTAACCAAGTCTTTGTTTAGTGATGTTCCACAATGGCCCATTTAATTTTGAGAGTCCTTTTTGATGGGCAGAGGACCATTCCTCCTGACTGGGTTCACAGGGCAAGCACTTTTATAGTTCTAAAGCAAAACTTACATATCACCTTATAGCATATGATACAGACATTCCAAGTGAAATTAATGCATGCAGCAACTTACAGACATTCCAGAGAGTCTAAATGCTAAACACACTCTTATAAGTACAATACTGATCTTGAACAATACTAACATGCAGGTGATCTGGTCTGGTATCCAGCTATGAATTTGTCAGTGCTCAGCTGACTCTTACAGCTTTGGCAAGAGCTGGTACCTAGTCTGCCAGCATCACAATCAACTATGAAGGTTCCACACCCAATTTGCGGACAGATTCCCTTGGTGGGAGGAGAAGTGATCTATGAGATGGCCTCAATGCAAAAAGAGGAGTCCCCACTATGAAAAAGTTTAGGTAGCTCTGTGCCTGTGCATAGGAAGCAGAAAGCAAAACTAACTAGAAATTGACAAGTTTCATAAGGGATACCATTTCCTCTATTTTTGTAACTCAGTATTTATCCCACACGAGAATAAACTAATCCCAGGGTCTGTCATCTAACAGGCAGCCCTATTTCCCTATTCACTGGCCATCACGCAGCATCCTCAGCTCCCAGCCCACTTTGCTCACACAGCTAGTAAGAGCCGTCTGGGCAGGGGGACCCAGCTCTGTGGCTGGCAGAGCCCTTCGGGAGCAGCTGCCCCAGGGGGAGCCCTCCCGACACACAGCCCCTAGCTAGCCCCATCCCTGTACCCTGAGCTACTCCCCTGCCTGCACACAGCCCTTTTCCCTGCACCCTGAGCTGCCCCCATGCCTGCCTCTTTGAACTGAGCCCCCCACCTTTGAGTTATAATTTTGATTGCACCCTCCCCTCCAACCCAGACAGGTGGGTGGCCTGCTGAGGTGAGTAGGCGGGGAGGTGACCTCCACCCCTGGACCTGCCGTGCAGAGCTGGCTCAACCCCTGCCCATCCAAAATAGAAGTCAAACTACACCTATGCCTGAGCCTTCCCCCCGCCCCCAACTCCCTGGAGTTTTTGTAGCATGTTGTGGGGGGGGGGGCTCAGAAAGAAAAAAGGTTGAGAACCCCTGAAATAGAAAGCAGATTGTGGGGAAGGAAGAGAAACAGAGCAGAAAAGCTGGAAGTCCAAAAGGTGAAGAGACAGAATCAGACTGTACGGTCCAAAATGCTAAAATCCCAATCTTCAATCAATTCCACATGCTCAAACTCCTGTGCCCTGGCACACCTCACTAACTTCATTGGTGGCATCACATGGGCAAAAAGAATTCACCTTCCAAAACTGCAGCCTAACAGCATAGAACCTAATGGTGCAATGACATTGATTTCCCACCATGTCCCCAGCGGGAATGATGCAGGGGTCTGCCTGCACCCGCTGGCTGGTGAGTCAGAGATGTAGCAGCCTGGACAATGCAGTAATACCAACTCAGTTTTTACTGCAACTCCAGTGACTTTTGGGGCATTTTTCACCTGTCTCATGAAAACATGGTGAGAGGTTGTCAACTCACAAATTTCCTCTTACTCAAAATGGGCACCATCTCCTTTTACTGCTCATGGGGTTGAAGCCAGCAAGATGGCCACAATTTCCCAGTGTATCTTCATGTGGAAGTGAGGCTGGCCTTAATAAAGATGCCTGCCACCTCCTATTGTTTTCATAGGAGTGAAGCCATGTCCATAGGCAAAATGACTGTCACCACTCTATAGTCAGAGTGTCTAGACAGGAGACACTATGAGGAACAACAGAGTCACTCTGTGAAGGTGGATGGGAAGAATGAGTGGGAACAGGAAGCAGATTTATGGGGAGGCTGAGTAGGGTACAGAAGACAGTCATGGGAAAGGAAGGGATTGGATGTCAGCTCCCCTAGCCTAGCGACATGGTGGGTCAGGGGAGTGCCTTCTGAATAGCCAAGGGAAGGCAGTGCTATAGTCTCTCTCAAATTGATTGCAAGTTACAGGATTTTGGCCTCTGCCAGAGGATCTGTTGCTCAGTGCTAGAAGGTCCTCCAATTTTCAGAGGTGGGCAGAGCTATGTCTGAGAGACCTGCTCTGCTACTGAGCCTTGCCTTCAGTCTAGAGTAATATCTTACCTCACTCACCTTGTCTCAAATATTCTGGGACTGACAGGGCTACAAGAACACTGCATATAGGCAACGGATGGCAGTTCGCTTATCTTGAGGTGAGGAGAGGGTAAGTGGCATCTTATCATGAGCAGCCAGGGACAGGCATGTATAGAGTGCACCAAACGATGATTAATATCAGGTTGAAACGTCAAACACATCAGCAGGAGTTGAGGGGAGTCACGGAGCCCAAAGCCTAAGGAAAAGTCATGGGCTGATGGGATCTTTAAAATCTGGGGGTCTCTGGAGCCAATCCACCATGCAAGGGGGGGGGCACTCGCCACCTTTCACCTACTGATAGGATTGCCAACCCTCCCAGTTTTGCCGGGAGTCTCCCAGAAGCAGGGTCTATCTCCCGGAGGCCATTGAAGCCAAACTGGGAGATTTTAGGCCGCTGAAAGTCCAGCGGCACACTGGGGCTAAGGCAGGCTTCCTGCCTACCCTGGCCCCATGCCACTCCCAGAAATGGCTGGGGCAAGCACGTCCCTGCGGCCCCTGAGTGGGGAGCAGGTGGTCTCTGTATGCTGCCCCTCCCCTGGGCGCCGATTCTGCAGCTCCCATCGGCCAGGAACTGCAGCCAACGGGAGCTGCAGGGGCAGTGCCTGCAGGCAGGGCAGCACGCAGAGCCCCCTGCCCTGCCCAGGGGCCACAGGGATCTGCCGGCCTCTTCCAGGAGCGGTGTGGGGCCAGGGTAGGCAGGAAGCCTGCCTCAGCACCGCTGCGCTGCAGCCCAGGAGCTGCCCAAGGTGAGCACCGCCCAGCCAGAGCCCACACCCCTCACCAACCATCTGCCCCAGCCTAGAGCCCCATCCCAGAGCCAGCACCCTGTACACCCTCCTGCACCCCACCCCCCTGCCCTGAGCCCACACCCAACTCCCTCCCAGAGCCCGCATCCCATGCCCAGCCTGGAGCTCTCTCCCACACTCCAAACCCCCCAGCCCCACCCCAACCCCCGCCTAGTGAGATGAGTGAGGGTGGAGACGAGCGAGCAACGGAGGGAGGGGGGCTGGCATGAGCAGGGTGAGGCGTCAGAGAAGGGGCAGAGACTCAGGAAAGGGGCAGGATGCAGGGCAAGGGTGTTTGGATTTGTGTGATTTAGACAGTTGGCAACTCTACCTATTGAGCTTGTTAATACTGCAGTGACCAGAGGAAGGAAGCTACTGGCGCTCAGGCGCGCCCCTCCGCCCTACTCCCATGCTACCCCCGCCTCCAGCCCGGCTGCCCCTCAGACTCCCTCTCACGTGCTAGAAGGGCCAGCGCGCGGGCCGCCCGAGGCTATGCGCAGCGGGAGAAGAGATCCACCTGTGCGCATGCCCAGGGCGGCTCCGTCTCACTGCGGAACATTTGTTCGCTGCTCAGTGCAGCCACCCGGACGAGAATCACCGCTCCGCCTCCAGCGCGCGGGGCTGGGGAATCGGCTTCTTTCCGGCGCTGGCGACGGCTGCTCGGAGGTGAGTGATGAGTAGGGCCGGTGCGTGCCGCCCCCACGCTGGGCCCCCGGCCCAGAGGGCGGCTCCGCGCAGCGGGGAGGGGGCGTCGCCCCGGCAGGGCCCCTCTGCAGCGCCCGCAGTGAGCTGGATCCCAACTGCGGCTGGGGAGCAGAGACAGGGCCCACCTCGCCCTGCCGTAATTGGTGTCTGGCCGCGGCTGTGACCGGTGATTGGAGAGGAGCGGTGTCAGTCACCCGCAGCGCTGCGTCTGCTAACAGGCGCCGGCCGGGGGGCGCGGGGAGCCCGCCCCACGGGCGTCAGAGCCGCAGCCCGGGCTGAGTGGAGCGATCCCCGCCCCCCGGGAGTGCGGGGGAAGGGCCAGCAGCCTTGAGCCTCCCCGCCTGGTCGGGCCCCGGTGGGGAGGAGAAAAGGGTCAGTAGTCCCTGGCCCTAGTGTCTGCGTTGGCTTCGCTGGGGCTGGTTTGGGGCCAGGCCAGCGGGCCTAGCTCTTGGCGCTGCGTCTTTAGTTACTTGGCTATTTCCGTTGGTTTCAGGTTTTCTTCAAAGCCCGGGGACCTCGTCTCGCCTGGAGGGTCAGATTTGACAGCAATGTCGTGTGTGCCTGTCTGCAAGGGAGGCCTCCTCTTCTAAACTCAGCCCTCACCCTCCTGGCAGCCACGGGAGGGCCTTTCAGAAAATGATCACTTATTTGAATCCTGGATACAAATTAATGGAAAGAGGCCAAGAGGAAAAATAATAATCTATATAGCGCTTTGATTAAAGTGAGTGCACATTCTTTGATCTGAGAGGGTTATTGTATTGGTTCTGGATTTAGAAAGGTATAGAATAAAATCATGTGTAATTTCTCAAACTGTGGGGAAAATTGCAAATGAAGAATTCTGAGTTATGCCTGGATTATTCTTGCCATTGTTCTATTTAATAGTTAATAAACCCCCTCAATTTAGGGTCTTGTCTACATTTAGGGCTGATGCTGTACAACTGTAGCGCTTCAGTATGGAGACTGTCTACAATACATCAATGGGAAGGGTTCTCCCATTAGCATTGGTAATTCACCTCTGAGAGGCTGTAGGTAGGCCAACAGAAGAATTCTTCTGTCAACCTAGTGCTGCCCACACAAGTGCTTAGGTTGGATTAGTTTAACTACATCGCTCAGGGGTGCGAATTCACACTCTGTGCGCGACACAGCTGGGTCCATCTGATTTTCTAGTGTGGACCAGCCCTTAGTTTTGATGGTGGTCAGTAATGTTAAATATAAGATTGCATGGATGCCATTTACTGTTATTTTAAACAGACTGGGTTACTAAATATTTAACACATATAAACACTTCTTACTGTTCCCAAGTGAGAGACAAG
>NW_020664490.1:3395142-3411666 GCF_002925995.2 Terrapene triunguis | reverse complement strand
GACATACAACCTAGTTCACGTCAAGTTCATATTAATAGGTAAACTAGGTTAAATGAGAAACTGAGCAACTGATAACTCGGAGTTATACTTCACTGTACTGATCTTTGGTTTTGTTCAGAACAGCCTGTTTATCTCAGCATGGATCGATCTAGGTCTCGTTTGGGGGGAGATGATGAACAAGCCTCTCCCCTAGAACACAGTCATGGTGAAGATGAGAGACAGTGGCAGCAGGAGCGCCTTAGCAGAGAGGAGGCCTATTACCAATTCATTAATGAACTCAGTGATGAAGACTACAGATTAATGAGAGACCACAATCTTCTTGGCACTCCTGGTAAGATATGGATGGTTACAGCAGATGAGACAGTACACCGGTATAAATCTAGAATGGTGTTATGCCAGCATAACTGAAAGTACAATTTGGTCTGTGTGTCTGGGGAATGACTGAAAAGTGAGATTTTTTTTCTTTTAAAGTTGATGGCATCGCTCTTTAAAAATGAACAATTTTAAATGGGTATTAAAGCTTGTGAAACAAAAATTCATCCTCACAGCATAATGTTTAGATTTATAATATGCATCTAAGTTACAACCTCTGGGCACACATACAATAATTAAAATATTCATTTACAAATATACTTAAAGTACACCTTGTATAGAAGAGAATTTCTTCAGCATCTGAATTCCTAGAACATACTGATGCTAATAAGTTGGCAGGTTATAATGACATGCAGTCTTCTGCTTAGATACATGTAGCCTCTTTGTTTCTGGTGCCTACTTTTTTATTCTATTGTCTATATTTGTATTGATTGTAATTTTATAATCATGCTGGTGTCTCTCCTATGTCTTACTGTTTTTACTTTATTTCTGAAAATTGTCAGTAACAAAAAAAAATATAGGAAACAGTTTCATTGTTATGCTTGTATAAACAAGTAATATGCAAACGTTTTTGAGACAATCAAAATATCTTACTGAAAGGCTGAGGGCATATATTACCTAAATATGTGAACTATTTCAGGAGAAATAACAGCAGAAGAGCTACAGCAACGTTTAGAGGGGGCAAAGGAGCATCTAGCATCCCAAACTGATGTAGAAAATAGGGAAGGTGAAGGAGAAACTGCTGGAGGTAAGCTTTCTTCATTTACTTCTATGCATAAAGCATTGATTTTTTTTATTTTTTGGGGGGGGTATATTAAAATACTGGCCTGTTCAAGTGACATCCATGCTAAGTCAGTTGTTTCTTTGTTCTATGTAGCTCTTTTTCTCCAAGTAGCAAAATGAATAGAATGTATCCTAATGATGTGAAAGTAAATTAACGTATAGTACTTCACAATAACTGATTTAGATTTGCAACAAATTACCCTGACCGTTCCCCTCCAAAAAGCAATATTTGCACAGAAATAATTTACTTATTTGTTTCTGCCTTTTAAAAATAAGGATAGATTAAGCTATTTTCTTATTTATTATAGAAGTTGTCAAAACAGCTAACATAAGGAGAGAAGTGATATCCATCTGAAAAACTAAAGTTAATCTTTAAAAAAAAAAAAAAAAACAACGTTCCCTTCTTTAAAACAAGGTAAATTCTATGTTGAAATTAATATTATCTCCCTAGATAGATGTTTAGGTTAAAAAAGACTATCAGTAGTTAAGTGGATATTCCCAAATTAATGGCCCAACATTTGATTAACTTCTTCCCTTCATGAATCTGGCTGGGCCAAAATCTTGCTCTATGTGAATAGGGACGAGGGGTTTTTATTTTTCGGAGTGGGAGTCGTTTTTTTTTTCTGTAAACAAAATCCTCCCAAAACTTAACATCCCTCTCTGTGGGCAGGAAGGAAACCTGTACATATAAATGGGTAGAAGAAAAGAGTTGGGCAGGGAAACAGACTTAATTTTCCAGAGTCCAAGGGATAATTCTAAGTAGTCAGTAAAAATGTGGCACTTTAAAATTGAAATATCTTGTCTGTGTTCTCATTAACCATTGAGAGAACGCCGAATGATTAGCCAGGTTTTTTTTGATGAAGACTATAAGTTGTAGTAGTGTGGTCAAGTGAAAAATTTCTAGTGTTGTAGCAGCCAGGAGCCCCACTCATGGACTTAGAATCCCATTGTGCTAGGCACTGTACAAATGCACAATAAAACAATAGACAATCTAAAGGTAAGACAAGACAACAGGTAGATACAGACAAGTGAGGAAGCATAAAGAGAGAATAGTATATAATACGTAATAGGCAGTCATCTTAGCATACCAGCAACCTAGCAGCTTAGAATAAATTCACGTAAGTAGAATAAATTCACATAATCAGAAAACAAATGCTTGTATTGATTCCATCCCCATAGCATATGAATGCTTTCCAAATTAAACTAAAAAGAAGTCTTTATTCCATCCCAGCTTGTAGGAGAAATACTTTGATTAAGTCATTGTGTGTAACTGATTGGGAAAGCAAAATCATAGATGTTGTGGTGCATATATCTTTCATGTATGCTTTTCATATACTTGAGAGCCATTAGTCCTTGTAATCCAAAGTTTTTGTTTCTGACAGTGGCCAGTGTTCAATACTTGAGAGAAAGGTGCAAGAAAATTCATAATACCCAGTTATTAAATAACCTGTCCAAATGGAAACTTTTTTTCCTAACCCCAGGCAGTTAGTGGCTGGCCTGTGCCTTGACGCATGAGGATTTATACTCCATAAATTTTCATCCTGTATTATGACTGGATGTGATGACTTAATCAACAACTAAGTGATATCTTATAATCTAATTAAACTATTTTCAATGTTTTGTTTATATTTATAGCCTTGATCTTATAAAACTAAAAATCAGTTAATCACATTTGATTATCTGTATATAATCCTCAGTGCACATGTGTGGGCTTGATGATTCCATGTGACTTCTTCCCCCACTTTTTTAAACAATTTGATCCAGTGGTACCAGAGGAAACTTTTCCTCTTGTGTCCACCCACCCACCCACCAGAAGTAATGGAATGTGCCTGTGCCCCCCGTGCCATGTGTGGAGTCACAGGTGGGCCAGGGGCTGCAGCCAGGAGTGGAGGCAGAGGACCAGCATCCGGGAGTGGGGGCAGGGCCAGGGCGGAGCTGGGGGCAGAGTAGGGCTGGGTGGTGGTCCCTCCCCACCCCCACCCCTATGGGGACAGGCCAGGGCCCCGCCGTACCCCCCGGACAGTCCTCCATGCCCCATAGGAGGGCGGGCCCCACAGTTTGGGGACCACTTGTTTAATCAATGGGTATGGGTGCGTCGGGAACTCTTCTTTATAGTACTGCACGTATACTAAAATCTAGCAAATGGAAACACCTGTAAAGCAGAAAACACAGTGCCTTTTTCTCCTTACCCATAATTACAACTTGGACTTAAAAAATGTTACAAATAAATCCAATGTGAAGCATCTATATGGATCTCATTTAAATCTTCAGAGGCTGTTGAAAACCATGATTACATTGCATTTTCAGCATCAGATGAATGGAATTAGAATCCATTTTGTGACATCTAATAATGACTACACCTTTTGTAAATCACTAAAATCCTAGTCTCCTTTAATTACCTTTTTTCAGCTTGGAAGTTGATCAATTGGGGAAGGTTCAGAGAAGAGTCATGAGAATGATTAAAGGATTAGAAAACATGCCCTTCAAATTGCTCAGTCTATTTATCTTACCAGTGAGAAAGCTAAGGGACGACTTGATTTACAGTCTATAAGTACCTACACGGGGAACAAATATTTGATAATGGGCTTTTCAGTCTAGTAGAGAAAGATATAAGGTGACCCAGTGGCTGGAAGTTGAAGCTGGATAAATTCAGACTGGAAATAAGGCATAATTTTTTAACAGTGAGGGTAGTTAGTCATTGGTACAATTTACAAAGGATTGTGGTGGATTCTCAATCACTGGCAATTTTAAAATCAAGATTGGATTTTTTCTAAAATATATGCTCTAAAAATTATTTTGGGGGAATTCTATGGCTTGTGTTAAACAGGTGGTCACACTAGATGATCATAATGGTCCCTTCTGACCTTTGGAATCTATTACACTGCATACTAAAGGCAAAGGTTTATCTTCAGCAAAACAGCATCAATATAGCCATATATCTCACATACTACTGAAACACGAAGAGAGCTTTAAAAAAGGCTTATAGGTAATACATGGTTTAGAATGCATCATGGTATGCAAAATGTGTAAGCTTTTAAACATTAGAAAAATAAGAGTTCTTTATCTGCTTACAGATTCAGAGGTTCTTGGGGAAAATTCAAATGGTGACTCTCTGCTAGAGTGGCTGAACACCTTTCGTCGCACAGGAAATGCTACTCGCAGTGGACAGAGTGGGAACCAAACTTGGAGAGCTGTGAGTCGGACAAATCCAAATAGTGGGGAATTCCGGTTTAGTCTTGAAATCAACATAAATCATGAACATACTAGTTTTGAAGCTTCTGGTGATGAATATATGGACATTTCACACTTGGATACTAGCACAATGCATATGGACAATCGACATCAAAGAGCAGTCAGTCCAGTAGCTACACGAACTAGGAGCAGGACCTCAAGAGATTCTAATGGTGAAACTTCTAACACTGCAAGGACCAGAACTGTGAGAAATTCTGTGGTACAAAGCGCTGAAGAAACCTCTTCTCCTGTCTTGGGAAGGCTCAGAAGCAGAACTAGGGAGTCAACAGGCCTTTACAGAACAAGAAGCACTGCACGTAATATTTCTTCAGACACTGGTGAACACAATGTTGTTAGGCGAAGGGAAATGCAGGAAACAGTTACATCCACTGGTCTCCAGAGAGGTAGAGCTAGAGCTAATGTTCAGATGAATACAAGACAAAGACTAGGAATTCTAAGGTTAAGATCTACTTTGAGTAGTCGAAGCCGTTCTCCATTGCAAAGACAAGATGGCTCTACTAATTCTGAGGAGCTTGGTCTGAGGCAAAGTAGGAATTTACAGCAAATCTCTAGAAGGTCTACTAGGAGATATACAGCTCAGCCGCCCTCTGAGCCAGATGAACAAACAGTAGGTAGCACACAGACGCCACAATTTTTTAATTCAGCCCCAACATTGGGCATAACATTGGAAGAGGATGAATCTGGTAGATCAACAGCTGCAGTTAGAAGACATCCAACTATTACACTAGATCTTCAGGTGAGAAGAATTCGTCCTGGGGAAAATAGAGATCGGGATAGTATTGCTAGTAGAACGCGCTCTAGAGTGGGAATGGCAGAAAACACAGTTACTTTCGAAAGTGATAGTGGTGGATTTCGCCGTACAATTTCCCGATCAGAACGTGCAGGTATACGAACCTACGTTAGCACTATACGGATACCTCTTCGTAGGATTTCAGAAACTGGGGTTGGTGAACCTTCATCAGTGGCTCTTCGGTCAATTCTAAGGCAAATTATGACTGGTTTTGGAGAACTAAGCTCCTTAATGGAGACTGAATCGAATTCAGAAATTCAGAGGGGCAGTCAGCACTTATCAGATATGCAATCAGAGCTGAATAACTCTCACACAGTAAATGATAATAGTGAATTAAGTGAGACTTCAATTAGGCATAGATATGTTGAAGAAGGCAGTAGTGAAACAAATGGAGAGAATGATGGGACTCAACATTATAGTCTCAATAATGAAAATCGGGAGAGCAGACAGTCTCAAGAGGCAAACAACTTGGTTGAAAATGGAACACTGCCTATTCTTCGTCTTGCACATTTCTTCTTGCTAAATGAAGATGACGACGACGAGCACTTGAGAGGTTTAACCAAAGAGCAGATTGACAATCTGTCTACCCGGAACTATGGGGACAGCCACACAGAGAGTGAAATAAGTAAAACATGTAGTGTTTGTATCAATGAATATGTAACAGGGAACAAGCTAAGGCAGTTACCATGCATGCATGAGTTTCATATTCATTGTATTGATCGCTGGCTTTCTGAAAATTCTACTTGCCCCATTTGTCGGCAGCCTGTATTAGGGACTAACGCAGCAGACAATGGATAAAGTTATTTATATTGTTTAGTATTTAATGAATTGCTATATTTATGGTGAGCCAAATAGGATAAATTATAATTTGGATAAGGGTACATTTGCGTGGAGATTTGTTAGACTTGTTTAAAGATATAGGAAAGTTGCCTAAACTTAGTGTAAATACTATGTTTCTCCTTCCAAAGTGCAGATCTAGTAGTATGTGTAAAGCCAAATGATACTAATAAAATTTATATTTTTTTAGGTAATATTTTTATGCTAAGCACTTTTGTAAATATAGAAATGTAATAGTTAATCAGTCCTGCTAAATGTATGTTTGTTTTTAATGGTGTACTCACTTTATTTAGATTACACATGGTTTCACACAGGCTAACTACTGTGTTGAGAAATTGGTGTCTAAATAGCCATTCATTAGCTTTTTGTTCTAAGAACAATTTCTTTGTTTGCTGAAGATATTTAAGTTACTTGAAATGCTCAATTTAATACACAGTATATTTTTTTAATATTGAAATATCCTTTCTGAAAACCTGCAAGTTTGGTTCTATTTAAGCTTCTTTATAGCAATTTTTGCATGTGGTTTTACACAATGCTTAATGTTCACAAGTTCTTATTTGAAAGTGGATTGGATTAGTAACATTTTGAAATGTACATAATTCTATGCAGTGTCTCTGACAGTCGCTGTCTTTCAATAGACGGCAGTCAGATCAGTCAAAATGACAATTCTAAGAATGCCTGCCTCATTTGAACATAAACACTTGTTGAAAAAATAAACGTTTTAAGAGGTTTTATGCAACTCAAAATTATTTAATCCTAGTGTGACGGGTTTCTCCTGGGGTGCCACCTGGAAGTGGGGTACCACTGAGCCCTCTGACCCACCAGCCTGGGCTCCCTCTGACACTGTGCTGCTGTGATAAACTGCAGACACGCTCCTGGTTTTACACTTCCACCAGCATACACATGTAGGGACACACCCAACTCCAGTTACATGCAGGCTCTCTGACTAGCCATTGCACAAATCAGCAGTAGAAAGGCTAAAGCCAAGGTAACTCTCACCTCTCCAGGCATGTGCTCCCTCTGGAGCATAAACCCAATATTATACTGTCTTGCGCTGCACAGGGAACTGTACAGCGTAAGCTCATAGAATTTGCCCCCTCCCCCCTCAATGTGGAGAGGAATATGCAACAGCATCTCTGAGCTAAGATTCCCAGGCACTTTACTCCAAAATCTCTGATTTAGATTAAAACATAAACTTTATTAATTACAAAAGATAGCTTTTAAGTGATTATGAGTGATAGCAAACAGATCAAAGCAGATTACTTAGCAAATAAACAAAAACGCAACCTAAGCTTAATACTAGATAGATTGGATATGACTAGCAGATTCTCACCCTAACTGATGGTATAGGCAGACTTGTAGAGTCTTAAGGCAAAAGCTGCATTAGCTTTACAACTTGGGTTTCTCAGGTCTTTATACACAGGCTAGAAATCCCTTTAGCCTGGGTCCAGCATTTCCCCCAGTTCAGCCTTTGTTCCTCAGGTGTTTCTAGGAGTCTTCTTGTGTGGGGAGTGAAGAACACCAGACGATGTCACTCCCTGCCTTATATACCTTTAGCATAGGGCGGGAACCCTTTGTTTCAAAACTTGGTTTGTGGAAAAATACGGACATCCCAAGGTGGAGTCCAGAGACATGTGGTCTGGTCACATGACCTTGCATACCTTGCTGAGTTATAGCAGCCATTACTTACAGGCTGTCTAGAATGTTTACAGGAAGGTTAAGTTCTTCTGAGGTCCATTGTCTTTGCTGATGGGCCATCAGCACGGTCTGGCTTCTTCATTGTTGTACTAGAAAGGCTAGTTGTGGGTATCCCCGAGAGTAAGCACGATTGAAATACAGATACATAGTCAATATTCCTAACTTTAGATACAAAAATGATACATGCATACAAATAGGATAATCATATTCTGCAAATCATACCTTTTCCAGTGACATCTCACATGACCCATCTTGCATAAAATACATTATAATTATGCTATAATCATATCATAATGTCACTATGAAGAATATGGGGTGCAGTGTCACACCTAGCTCATGTTTCTTTTTAAGACATTTTAATTTGAAGATGGAAAAAACTCCTTGAACATCGTACTTTATATAACAGGCATGATTTCTAGATCCTACTTGAAAATACAGATTTATTGTGTTTTTGTATAAAAACACAAAGATTTACAATATTAGTCCTCTTAAAGTTAACTCTCACTGATGACCAAATGGCAAGACACTAAGAGTAAAAAGAAATCTAAGCTTCCTCCCAAAAATCCTGTATAATTGGACCTTAAAATTTATACCAGTAACTTATAAAGTTATAAAATTGCAGCAAACAAACAAAACAAAATGAAGTCTTCATGTGAATCACTATTGCATCATATTCTATAGCAGGGGTTCTCAAACTGGGGGTCGGGACCCCTCAGGGGTTCCCAATGTTACTACGTGGGGGGTTGTGAGCTGTCAACCTCCACCCCAAACCCTGTTTTGCTTCCAATATTTATAATGGTGTTAAATATATATAAAAAAGTGTTTTTAATTTATAAGGAGGGTCACACTCAGAGGCTTGCTATGTGAAAGGGGTCACCAGTACAAAAGTTTGAGAACCACTGTTCTATAGGCTGGGAGAAAGATGTCATTCCTAATGTATGGCCGTTACACTGAAGTTAAGCCTACCTCCCTTTGTTCCAGGTCTGTGTAGACATACACAACTGTAACAGAATAGGCATATGTGTACATTGACTTTAGTGGAAGCTTTAATGTGCATTTAAGAGCAGGTCTGGCTTATTTTTGAAATTCTTTCAAGTCTGTATGAAGCACTGGAATTTTAGGGCACATCTACACTAGAAATACCATAGCAGCACAGTTGCAGTGCTGTAATGTAGACACTTACTACAGTGACGGACGGGGTTCTTCCATTCCTGTAGTAGATCCATCTCTGAGAGGCCGTAGCTAGATTGATAGAAGAATTATTCCATCAACCTAGCACTGTGCATGCTGGGGCTTAAGTTGGCTTAACTACGTCTCTCAGGTGTGAATTATTCATATCCTTAATCGACTTAGGTCGACCTAAGTTTTAGGTGTAGACATGGCCTAAATCTATTTCTTAGTCTGAACAAGGAGATAACTTAGGGAAAGGTGGTATAACAACATTTATATATAGTTTTAGACATATTTAAAGTGAGGAGAGTTACACTAATCTCTTCTCTGCTTCCAGAAAGTCTTTAAAATCTCATGCACTTTACCTTAGTACAACTCTCCATGCAATCACTTCTAAGCAACATTCCTCAGCTTTAACTTGTATAAGTGCTCGGTTACTATGACCCTATTCTGATCCACTGCACGCTCCCACGAGGCCTTCTGTAAATACTAAAATATGGAGAGTGCAAGGGCCCTTGTGAGGTTGAGATTTACACCACTTAATCCAGCGGTTCTCAAACTGGGTCGGGACCCCAAGTGGGGTCTCCAGGGCTGGTGTTAGACTTGCTGGGACCAGGGCCGGCTCCAGGCACCAGCAAAGGAAGCAGGTGCTTGGGGCGGCCAATACAAAGGGGCGGCACTCCGTCCATTATTGGGGCGGCACATTCGGGTCTTCGGCGGGAATTCGGCAGCGGGTCCCTCAGTCCCTCTCTTCCTCTTTGAGCTGCTGCCGAAGTGCCGAGGAAGAGAGGGAGTGAAGGACCCGCCGCCGAACTGCTGCCGAAGAATGGAGCGGCGCGATTGAGCTGCCGTCGAAATGCCGCCAATCGGCTTTTTTTTTTTTTCCCACTGCTTTGGGCGGCAGAAAACCTGGAGCCGGCCCTGGCTGGGGCCTAGGGCTGAAACCAAAGCCCGAGCCCCCACTGCCCAGGGCTGAAGCCCATGGGCTTCTCAGCCCTGGGTGGCAGGGCTCGGGCTTCGGCTTCAACCCTGGGTGCAGGACTCAGACTACAGGCTCCCTGCCCAAGGCTGAAGCCCTTGGACTTCGGCTTTGCCTCCCCCCCCGACCTGGTGTGATGGAGCTCAGGCTTCATTTCTGACACACACCCCTGCCCGGGGCAGCAGGGCTCAGGCGGCCTCAGGGTTCAGTGCTCCCTCCTGGGGTCGTGTAGTAATTTTTGTTGTCAGAAAGGGGTCACAGTGCAGTGAAGTTTGAGAGCCCCTGATGATCCTTGCTTTTATGAACAGGGTCTGTGGATTCAAAGTCTGCAGCGCTCAATGGGCCATTCCACTTAGTGAGTACAGCCAGCTGGGAAGAGTGAAGCTTTTTGTCAGTTACAGAAGTAGATGTGGGAAGGTGGGTGTGTTCATTTTGAAGCGAAGGAGCTGTGCAGAAGAGGCCTTGCATTGGCAGCCAAAGGGGTGCCAAGCTAGTCAGGATGATTCTACTTGACGGCAGTACAATTTGTGGAGAATGAATATACTTGTTATGAGGAATCCTAAGCATATAATGGGCTAAGCCTGTAACTTTTTATCCAACCCCCAATTCTGCTCCAACTTATATTTTGGTTGTGTGGATATAACAGAAACCAAGAGATGGTTCATATCCAGTTCCATAAAACCAAAACCTGGTGACCAAGGTTTTTCAAGCCCTACATGCAGCCTGCTTAACCCATCTCATTGTAAAGGTTAAAGCATAGGGGAGGGTCTTACACAGGAATGTAATGAGTAAGGCTTAACCCTTGACACATATTGGAGACACAGTAAGGCAGGAAATCAAATACAATAGCTGCCAGTCAGTTACAGGCAGTTAAATATGCTGCTGTTGTCAGGCTGGTATAAAATATGACTTCCAAACAAGCAGCGAGACCTAGAAATATCAGAACTCCACTGGTGCCGGAAGTGCCTGCAGTGCATAAAATAAGTAAATGGACAGCTAAATATAACCACTCTTCCCTGAAGACTTATCACTACACTTCCATATTGTACTAAAATTAATTCTAGGAATCTAGGCAGTTCCATCATTAACCCAGAATCCTAGAAATGTAGGGCTGGAAAGGGCTGTGAGAGCTCATCAAGTCCATCCCCTCTGCTGAGGCCAGACGAAGTACATCTAGAAAGAAGTAACCTCATAAATTAGTTCAGGCTGTAGCTGCTCCTAAATTTTATCACATCAGTAACACAGCGTGCTGAATTTAAATTGTCAACCAGTAATTAACAGACCTTTAACATTTAGTTACTGTACAGAAAGGATGAACATAAATTAGTCTAGGGTTTCCCAAGGGATTTAGTTATTAGCACCATTAAAATGCTCAGGCATTTTTTAAACAGTTTTGGTTGCATCTCTAGAGACTGTTGCACAAATATGGGCAAAGGAACTGAATTGTCGCTGTAAGAAAGTGGATCAATGAAAAAGGGTGGGAGAGAAAAACCAAGGAACTTCTTGGGTCTGGTGTATGGGAAATTATAAAGTATATTCTGGGATGACTTGGGGGTTCTGCCTGTACAAGTTTTGAGTTCTGGGTGATGATAATGAAGTTACTATGAAAATTGCTGTAGCATGAATGCTCCTCCAGCTATGGGCTATGTCACTAAACCACATACAATGGAAGAACATTAGAACTCAATGACCCTATTCAGGTGATAACATCTTGGAACAATGTGTGAATTTGGGCCTAGGAAAAAACAGTTACCCTCTCTCTGAGGGGAGGCAGGAAGTAGAGAGAGGAATTTACCAGGAGCAGAACAAAGGAAGCCAGGTGAGTCCAATTAGCGGCTTCAATAAAGATTCACAGGGTAGTAGAGAGAGATGGACTCTCAGGAAGTTTAGGAAGGAAGGGCATGGATTAGCCAAGGGCAGGGATAGGGAGCCATGTTTCAGAACCCAAAACCATCTGCAACTGAAGGACCCAGATGGCCTTAGAGGACCCTAACCCCACCCCAAACACTGGTGCTGGTACACCCCGGCCCTTTCTTGTAATCTGTGTCCCAGTGGTTACAGCGTTCACACAGGGTATTGGAGACCCAGATTCAGTTCCCCTCTCTGCCTGATGTGGAGCAGGGATTTAGACCCACATCTCTCACTTTTCCAGAAACTGCCTTAACCTGCGGGCTGTCATGGGGTGGGGGTCTCAATATCTCCTTTTGAAGCCGTTCCACTTTGCATAAGTACTTAGTGAATGGGCCAGGCAGAGTGAGATTGACTATATAAGCTGGTGGTTAGGCCATTCAGTGGGATGTGGGAGAAGACACACATTCAAATCCTTATTCCCATGTCTTTTTATATAAAGTGGAAGGCTTCAACAGGAGAGAGTGAGATCCCCTCCAGAATACCCCATGGCTTAGAGCACTCTCCTGAGGGGTGGGAAACATAGGTTTAAATCCCTGCTCTACATCAGGCAGGGGCAGGGGTCTCCAAATGCTGAGTGAGTGCTCTAAGGAGAGATGGCACCATCTCCTCTGACCTGGATTTAAAAACTGAGGTCCCCTGGAGAAGAGGTGCTTAGGAAATGCTAAGGACAGAAATGTGGCCTATTGGCGATCTTAGGTAGCTCCCAACTCAGCATGCTGTCTTTTGTGGTTCCCATTCTTAAGGGCCTAACTCCCCATGCCTTGTATAGGGAGCCTGGGTACCTAATGTAGAGTTGAGGACATGGGCGGCAGGTGAAGCCCCCCTTTGGGGAGGCTAGCCCCTGGCTCCGCCCCTTCTGTCCACGCCCTCCTCATGGCCAGAGCCCGAGACCCCCTGCTGTCCCTCCACCACCCTCCTGCCCAGAGCACCCCCCCTTGGCTGCAGGAGCCCTGGGCAGGCTGAAGCCCTGAGCATCCCCATCACCCGGCTGCAGGAGCCCCGGCCAGCTGAAGCCCTGAGCGCCCCCCCGCCCCTCGGCCAGAGGAGCCGCGGGCTGGCCAAAGCACCAAGCCTCCCTCCCCCCGCACCGCCTGGAGGAGCCTTGAGCTTGCTAAAACCCTGAGCCACCCTATAACCCCTCCCACAGAGGAGCCCGGGGCTGATGACAGCCGTGCCACACCTCCTCTCCCCGGACCCAACCCGCCCAGGGGAAAAGCATCTGTTAGAAGACACTTTTGATATGCCCCATGCAGGTTCTGTTCTGGGGCAGCTGAGGAGGTGGTATGTGCTTCCTCAGCTGCCCCAGAACCTGCATGGGGCATAATAAGCAAAAACTTCTCTGCCAAACCCCGCAACTGGGGGTCTGGCGGCTGCAGCCGCACCGGAGAAGGCAGAGCCTCCCCATGCCTATTATACCCGCCGCCCATAGTTGAGGATGCCATTAAGTGTCACGATGCCTAAATTAAGTCATTGCAATATTGAGCTTAAGTCCCCTTTGTGGATCTAGCCCTGCGTCTCTATACAGGTTCCTCCTTGCACTCCTCTTCGTGAGAGCTGGCCCTTAGGTTGGAAGTATTTCAGGGCAGGGTCCATGTATTTCTGTATGTTTGTGTTGCACTTAGCACGGCTAGACCCAGATCCTGACAGGACCCTTTGGGTGCTGACGTTGTTTAAAGTTAATTTTCCTCAATTGATGGGGTACATTTGAATTAACTATATATGGTTTCCTTTCAGGATGAAAAGGTAGAAGAGGCTTGAACAGCAGTAAATCCTTGGGAGGATCCAATAGAGCAAAGGAAGAAGCTATAAAAACTGACACAATACTGACAGGCTCTGAGCCAGTCTATACAGAGCAGTGGTGAAAACATTAGTGGCAGACTTAAATTAGCCCACTGATGGAGTTGCCTTGGTGCATTGCATTAGTGTGAGATTTCCCTGAAGCTGCCAGTGTAGACAAGGCCTTAGGGTTATTACTGACAATTATTTTTAAAACTCATGGCTAAGGGAGCAAGGTTCTGAAAATATGGAGAAAGCAAATATTGGGCATATCATGGATTTATGTAGTGGCATTGTGATATGATACTTCTACTTAAACAACTAATTCAAATTGGCTTACATAAGTGTAAACCATAAAGACAACTGTGTGGATTGAAAGTTGGCTAAATAACAGGTCTTAAATTCAGCCAGAGCTGTCCAGAGCTCTGGTAAATATTTTCAAACCTGCAGAGCAGAAGCCCTGAGCCCCGCTACGCCCTGTGGGGCAGAAGCCCCAGGACTCCAGGAAATACTCTATAAGAATTTAAGCTCTGCTATATAATAAATGTTAATGATAAATTACAATATACCATCAAGTTGGAGATAGCATCTAGTAGGGTGGTGCAGGGATTGGTATTGCTATCAGCCTTGACATCTTAATTAGTGATCTGGAAGAAGGAGTAAATAGGATGTTCATTAAATTTGCAGAAATGTTACATTAAGGAGCTGTTAGCACTATTCAAAACAAACATATAATATAGAAGAGCCTAGAGGTTAGAAGTATGGGCAGAAAATAATAAAATGAGATTCTAGTTGGAAAATGCAAGCTAAGTCATCTGGGGAAAACTAATCCAAACTAATGTATGCAAAGAAAGGGACAAACTTGGGAAGCTGTAATGCTGAAACAGACCTAGAAAACTAGATTTTCAGAGCTCTAGGAAACATATAGAACAATCTCAATGAGACGGACTAGATGATCTAATAGGCCCTTTCCATCTCTAATGTCTATGACTGACTTTCTAAGTGGTTTACTTGTTCTATATTTCTTTCTAATTGTTTCTTGATGTCTCATGTACCCAGAAATAGATTCCTGCTGTCTGATGTAAAGTCATATAACCACAACTTGGACAGAAATCTTGGACAGTTTCTTTCAGCTCCATGGCCTCTTTGCTCCTCCTGTTTCTAAGCCACCAAGTTTCCATTCCTGCTATTGTTCTAAGCCTTGTCATGCTTCTAACAGCAGCATTCACTCCTTCATCCTAGAAGCACACTGTGTTCCAAAAAGTGCCTTCCTCTGGCACTGCCAAAGAACTCCAGGTGAACTGGCATCAGTTGTGTGTATGAAAGGAAGAAGAGGTTTGCCACTGTGACCAAGAGGGACAGGCCCCGTGAGAGGACCTGAAGGACTTTGAAACCTTCGAGGGTCTCCAGGTGGAAGACAGGTCATGCCTGGCAAGCTAGGAATGAATATAGACTGTTTATTGTTTTCAAAATATGTTTCCACTGGCATGCTTTTGTTCCAGTTAAGAAATAGTGTGCTTTATGAAGGCCAGCTGGTGACTGGTTAACCTTGTCATTGCCCCTGAGAGAACAGGACTGCTGGTGCTGAATTAAAGTCAGACTTGGTGAGGTGATCACAATGAATTGCAGGAGTCTGCTGCCTAAATCCCTGGCCTGGAGGGAGTGAATCATGCGATCCCACCCCAAGAAAGGTGACTGCTGGAGGCCTGAAACCTAGGTGGGGGTGCTCTTAAAGAGGTCATAAAGGAATCAGAGTTGCAGTTACCTCAGGAACTATGATAGTCACATATCCCCATCTTCAGAGCTCAGTCCTAGTCTCAAGGGTTGTTAAACACTGAAAGTGTCCCAAAATATTTTTTGGACCAATATAATGGCATTGGATGTCTTATGTTGTGACAAAGCTATGTTGTATCGCACCATAATGATACTGTCTTGTAACATAACAGTGTTTGCATGGTGTCAAGTATCAGAGGGGTAGCCGTCTTAGTCTGAATCTGTAAAAAGCAACAGAGGATCCTGTGGCACCTTTAAGACTAACAGAAGTATTGGGAGCATAAGCTTTCGTGGGTAAGAACCTCACTTCTTCAGATGCAAGAAGAAGAACCTTGCATCTGAAGAAGTGAGGTTCTTACCCATGAAAGCTTATGCTCCCAATACTTCTGTTAGTCTTAAAGGTGCCACAGGACCCAGTGTTTGCATGGTTATTTCTGCTTTGACTTATATATATATGCATAGCCGGGGGGAGCTGGGGGGGGGGAAGGTGAGAGATTATGAATCATGAGCTTGATCCTGCAAGCTGCTGAGCCCCCTCAAATGCAAAGAGACTTAGTGGGAGCACAGGACACTCAGTGCCTCCGAGTGACTCAGCATCATTATCTACCTTATTTCTGCTGTAGGTCATAACCTCCTACTTCCCTTCTATGATAAGAACTATTCTTCAAGTCTAGTGTCCTTGGAAATGAACTATTGATCCAGAGAGGTCTCAGAAACCTCTGGGAGTAACAGCAATCCAAGACTCAAAGATATTATTTCTTTCAGACATCTGCCATTGGGGGGGAGGGAGGGGGTGAAGTCACTGGCATTAATGAGATTAGGTTGTGCCCACAGGGTTTGTAGGATGAGGACATTGGGTCTGATTCCCCTCTTGAGTGCACCATAAGAACACCAGAGCTGCTCTATTGGCTTCAGTGGATTCCAGGGCCGGCTCTAGGCACCAGCCAAACAAGCTGGTGCTTGGGGCGGCACATTTTTAGGGGCGGCATGGCCGGCGCCAGAATGCCGCCCCTAAAAATGTGCCGCGGCCGCCCTAGCTCACCTCTGCTGCTGCTGCCTGGGAGGGAGGGGGAGATCCCAAGCGGCCGCGGCGCGCGAAACAGCTGTTTCGCGCGCCGCTGCTCCCCCTCCCTCCCGGGCTTCAGAGCCTGGGAGGGAGGGGGAGAAGTGGCGCCTGCGCCGC
>NW_020664490.1:3379391-3395042 GCF_002925995.2 Terrapene triunguis | reverse complement strand
GGGGGGGGGGCGGCCAAAATTGTTTTTGCCTTGGGCGGCAAAAATCCTAGAGCCGGCCCTGGTGGATTCACATCAGTGTAAGTGAAAGAAGACTCATTTGCGCCCATTACATTTAACACATAACACATCACTTCATTTCCTTAGCAAAGCTCTTCCCCATACACCTTTCTGCTGCTCAGGCTTCAGATTGCATTCCCAACTAGCATAAGGTAACTGACACAAAGGGAAATGCATTACATGATGGCTACATTGCTGTGATCTCCCCCTGCAACTACTGAAGCTCCTTCAGTCTGGTCTAATTTCCAAAGGATTGGCGCTGGCCCCAGGATCAGGGGAACACAAATTTGGCTTAAAGCCAGTTTTCCACCAGCCTCTTGGGTCTTGTGCCAAGAATAGCTCAGGTCTGATTCAAATCTCAGTTGAACTGGTTTTACAAGTATAATTCCATTGACTTCACTGGACTTATTCCTGATTTAGACGAGTCTGAATGAGACTCATGTTCCAGATCTGTGTAAGTAACACTGTTTTGCCGTTTACACCCATTCTCTGAGTAGTTTACACCACCACTTGCTTTTCCACTGAATTTAGCCCACAGTGTCAAGGGGTTGAAAGGCAAGTACGAAGCATGTGTATCACTCAAAAAAAAAATCAATTTTCTTCTACATCTTTAACAATGGGATGAATGGGATTAATCTGGCCTATTATTTTTAAGCATGTAGAATCTTGGGCTTTATAGCAAACAGCCGGTGTGTGTTCTTGGTAGATTGAGATAGAAATGGTACATTTGTTACTACTAAAGGCTCTGCAAAAAGCCCATTAATTTTTATCATAAGATCCTCCCTTCACAGCTCTAGCTTGCTCCCCATCTCTATTAAACTTTTGTCCATGACAATCCGCAATATAATCTCTCTCTCCCTATGCATCATTAGTTCTATGTTGCTAAACACCCCCAAAACACACCGTATGCAGCCATGTGAGATATTTTTGAATTTAATCCAGCTCTGAGCTAGATTAATGGTGGTTCATCCCTTTAACCTTAGGCATGGATGCTCAGGAAAGTGTCCGGTGCTGCTATTTCAGTGTGGGAATCCTGCCCTTACCCTGACAATTGATCCACAGATAGGACAGTTTGGTTGCCTTAATAAAAAAAAAAGAAAAAAAAACCCACAAAACCAATTTTGCTTGCAAGTTCCTGTGTTAGGGCAACACTAAGGCTGCAGATAGAAGCATTCAAGGGCCAGAAAATGCAAACACTGCATTTGAGCAAACAACTTTAACTTGGGTGTATGTACTATGGTACAGTCTTTAATTACAGGATTTCATTGTATGAATTGAGTATCTAATATTGTTGAAAAATAGCATTTTATTGCTTTGAATTATGTAGGGAAAGGTATGTGATTACAAGAATAGTATCATAGTGCAAGGATTAATGGTGCTTGTTCAGCCCTAACTTTTGTATTTCCGGATTTGTGTCCCTCACTGCACTGCTTTTTTATTGTAGTAACTCAGAGCTAAATCCTGATTTTCTTATTTAGGCAAAACTCACATGAAATAAATGGGGTAAATCCTACCAGATGCTATGCACTTGCCTCTCCAGTTAAGTCAGTGGGCCAAAACTGAAGCCTTTAGTAATATTTTTCTTACCCCATCTGTGACAGTTTCCCCCCCACCCAAATGCCACTAGATGTGCTGAATGCCATTGAGTCAGCCTATTTTGTCAGCCTGGGTCCCCTTTTTCTGGCCTTGCTGGGCTGAGCTCCCAAGCCTCTTCCAGCCAAGCACACAGGCAGGGGCAAGCCCAGCTGCACAGAGAGACAGAGATCCACTCTGGAAAGATTCAGCCTTAGGGGCTTGCCCCAGCACTCTGGTGCCCACTCCATTTAAGGGGTACAAACCCAAAGATTTTATGAAATTCACCCCCTCCCTCAATGTGGAGGGAGATATGCACAACTCCCCCCCATTAGAAATTAAATATTTCTTGTTTATAATATAATCCAGTTTAAGTTTATTAACTACAAAAGGTGAATTTTAAGTGGTAAAGAGGTAGCAAACAGAACAAAGCAGATTACCAAGCAAATAAAACAGAACAGAAACTAAGCTTGATTCACTACAGAAATTGGTTACAAATAGTAATTCTTCACCCTAGATATTGTCTTAGGTAGATTCCTTCACAGGCCAGATATCTTTCCACCTGGGTCAAGCAGTTCTTCCCCTTCCCCTCAGTTCTAGTCCTTTTGTTTCCAGGTATTTTTAAGTATCTCTTTGGGCGGAGAGGCAGAGGAGTAATGAACTGAAGACTTTGATTGTTTTCCTCCCCCGCCTTATATAGGATTTCTCCATCTCCCAGTGGAAAAGTTCAGCAGTCCAAGATGGAGTTTAGTATCAGGTGACCAGGTTACCTGACTCCATAGTTTCACAGCGGCCATGAGTCAGTGGCAGTATGGAGAGTCCACAAGGCGGCCAAACCTTTTCACAGTCCATTGTCCTCACTGATGGGCCATCAGCCCTGTCTGGCTTTTCCATTGTTGTACCTGAAGTGTTAGCAGTGGGTGTCACCCAAAGTAGCATAGTTGATATACAGATACATAGTCAATATTCCTATCTTCAGATACAGAAACGATACAGGCATACAGATTGGATAATCACATTCAGTAAATTATAACCTTTCCAATGATATCTTACAAGACCCATCTAGCATAAAATACATCTCAGTTATATCATATTCACATCATAAGCATGTTTTCATAAAGAATATGGAGTGCAACATCACACCACCCTCAAGCAAATGCTTCTATTGAAGCTTATGAGGGATTCCTGAGTGAAGATGGAGTAAGAATTTCAGGATTTAGCCAACTGGATTCTCCTCCCCTCTCCATTTCTTTATAGAAGTGAACATTAAAATCAATCAGATGGAAAATTAAATGCTTCTCTAAGTCAGGGGTTCTCAAATGTCATTGCACCATGACCCCCTTCTGACAACAAAAATTACTACATGACCCCAGGAGGGGGGACTGAAGCCTGAGTCCGCCTGATTCCCACTGCCCCGTGGAGGTGGGGGAGCCAAAGTCAAAATCCGAGTCCCACTGCCCTGGGCGGGGAAGGGGTCAAAGTCGAAGCCCAAGGGCTTCAGCCCCGGCAGGGGGCCTGTAACTTGAGCCCTGCCACCCAGGACTGAATCCCTCAGGCTTTGGCTTCGCCCCCAGGCGGTGGGGCTCAGGCTTCAGCCCCAAGCCCCAGCAACTGTAGCAAGTCTAAGACAGCCCTGGCAACCCCATTAAAATGGGGTCTATGACCCACTTTGGGGTCCCAACCCGCAGTTTGAGAACTGCTGCTGTAAGCTATATAAAGATTGTAAGTGCAAATAAAACTGACCATATCTTCCTTTTTCACTCCCTTTCCTTCCCATTATCAGAATTGTGAAATGTTCAGATGTGCACAATATATTGATTTGTTCCAAAAGCTTAGTACTCTTCATGCTAGACAACAAATTGGACCAAATCTCAAAATCCTGATTCAGATTCACTTGTACTTTACTTAGGAATCACTGAAGTGCTATGGCTGCATAATCAGGCCGGCAGCTGGTAGTGGGGGATGCAGAGGGAGAGAGTATGTGGGTACATACACTGTGGAACTATCCATGGTGCTGCAGTTTCTCTTGGTTTTCATACAGAAGACATGTAGATGCCATATAGACTCGTGTTTCTATTTTCTTCCATGTCTACACTATGGGGACTATAGCAGCATAGGCCTGTAGCACAGATGCAGACTACAGCCTTGGAAGCAATTTTTCTGTTGGTGTAAGAACACCACCTCCCTCAGTGACAGTAGCTAAGTCGATAGAAGCACTCTTCAATCTACCTATCAGTGTCTATATAGGGGGTAGGCTGGCATAGCTATGTCATGCAGGGATATGGATTTTTCACACCCCTGAGCATCACAGCTATGTTGACCTGAATTCGAAGTGTAGACCAGGCCTTCGTACCTATGGACTGTATGGGCATAATACATTCATCCTGATATCACTCATAAAAGCAATAATGTATACTATATGGGACACAGGTAACTCCGGAGATAAAGCACTGGTCTGGGATTCAGGACATCTGGGTTCTATTTTCAGCTCTGTTACTGGCCCTCTGGGCAACCAAGGGCAAGCCACTTTCTCTCTGTATGCTTCCCCCCTCCAACTGCAATGATACCTACCCCCTTTGTAAACACTTTGAGTCTGAGAGCAGTAGTCTTGCTATGTCTAACAAACCCCTGTCGTGCAGTAGATATTCTCAGACATGAAAATAATCTCACTGTCATATACTAGAGTCACTTCGTAACAGTTTCCCATATAGCAGTGATGAGGGGGATCGCTATACACTGTTCCCAAGTAATCCAAAACACTGAAAAAAGGCAGTTCAATAAACTGGGCTTGGTAGAATGGGGGGGGAGGGGGAAGCCTCTCAGTTGTATTAAAACCATGTATTAGCCTAGTGGTTTATAAAATGCTTTTCAATGAACCAGCTTATGTGAAAGACTACATTTTTAATTTTCCTATGTGCATACATTCTTAAAATAATGGTAACTAATTGTTTTACTCTTAACTTACACTGACCTCTAGTGCCAACAACCTGACAGCTCTGAACAATTCTGAACATACACTTAGAGAAGAGCAATTACTTTTATTGCAGTATGTAGTTTTCCCTGAATATGTCTGTATTTAAAAGTTAGTCACTCACTGTAAGCGTGCGGACTCACCCCTGCAGCGCCTCCTGCTGGTTGTCTGTGGGAATTAGCTCATCCCAGCTCCGGAGCGCCCTCTGCAGGCCGGTGATTCACCTTACTGCTGCTCTGGCCCCCGTGTCCCTCCCAGGACCCAGTGCCCCTTCACTGGGTTTCTGCCTCCCTTGCAGAACCCCTCAATCTCAGTCTCAGGGTCTCTCCACTCAGGGGAAGCCCCCCCCCCCACCCACTATCCCCACTTCGCCTCAGTCTTGGCTACTGCCAGTCATCATTTAGCCCCCGTTCACTGGGGCCGACTGCAGTGTATCAGCCACTCATCACAGGCAAAGGGGTTTGGACCTGCTGCCTCTGCCTACCCGTGGGCTGCCCCTTTGCAACCCCAGTACCCAGCTGACCTTACCCTAGGCCTGCGGCCTGGGGGGGTTCCAGGCCGGAGCTCCCCAGCTCCTCTTGCCTTCCCCCAGCTCTGCTCCACCTTAGGTACCCACATACGCTCCCTAGCAGCCAGGCCCTTCTCCCTCTAAAGGCAGAGAGAGACTGCTTGGGCTTCTGGCCCACAGCCTCTTATAGGGGCCAGCTGGGCCTGATTGGGACATGGCCCCAGCTGTTACTGCCTTCCCCAATCAGCCCCGGCTTTCCTTCCCAGCCTCAGACCTCTCCCAGGGCTGGCTTTAACCCTTTCTGGGCCGGAGCGGGTGACCACCCCGCTACACTCACTAAAACATGTTTTGAATGTCTGATTATATAAAAATCAAATACAGTGACACTTGCCTTTCTAGTATTACTTGCTTTATAGTCACTCTTAAGCATGTACTATATGAAGGCCCTAACTTTTCCTTTGCCTTGTTATTGTATAGTCCTCTACAACAATATCTAACCAATTAGAATGGTTGCATTTTACATCTGCTTTGCACTCCCTTTGCATTGGTGTTGATGACAACACAACATACAAGGCAGTCACACACTTGTATTTCTTGCATTTTAATAGAGGTCTAAGAAAATGACTGGAAATGGTGAAAACACACCTAATACACCATAATTATCTAACAAAATCCAAATCTACTTTGAAACTTATGATTTTATTTAAATTCTTCAATTATTTAGCCCTTTTCTTTTTTTTTTTCAGGTAATTCATTTGTTTCTTCAGTACTACTCAGTTCTTATGCTTTTCAACATTCGAAGTTTATATCTCATATTACTCATAAAACAGATTTTAAAACAAGCCATTAACACCCTTCAGAACATAAACATTTAAAAAATAAAATTATATGCACAATTCAGAATCCTGCGACTTAGAAGGCATCTCTTGCAGTTCTTATTCAGTATTATATATAGCTCTCTGCCTAAACCATTTCTAAGGGCTTGTCTACACATGGAGTTATTTAAGAGTAACTAGTGTGCTTTAAATTCATCTCCCATCTTAATCCAAATTAACCTTTTTGTGTACACAATCCCTGATAGAGTCACCACCACCACCACAGTATCTAAGGCCCTGACTACACTAGGCAAAATAGTACCAGGTATTCAAGAGTGGTGTGGTTGCACTGTTCAAGTGCTAGAGTAGAAAGAGGAATTTTGGTGGGGTTTTTTCATCATGTCATGAGAACTTGCAGTTCAACTGTTTTTCAATAATGTATTGTTAAGCATTTCCCCCACTTTTTATTTATTTAATTTTTCACACATGCAAAATTATGGGTTTTAAGCATTTTCCTTATTTTTTATCAATTTAAATGTCATATTTGCAGGAAATTATGGGGCATCAAACAAATATTTGTCCATGCATCTGAAGAAGTGGGTTTTTTACCCATGAAAGCTTATGCCCAAATAAATCTGTTAGCCTTTAAGGTGTCACCGGACTCCTCATTGTTTTTGTGGATAAAGACTAACACAGCTACCCCCTGATACTAGACAAATATTTAATGACAGATGTTGAGATTCAAAAAATTAAACTTTATAATTGGTACAACACAAATTGTCAACATCACACATCAAAATGTACACAGTAAATATCCTTAAATCAAACTAAGTTTTCAAGCAGCATTTTTCATTCTCTTTCTATCTTTAAATTCCAACTGTTATCAATGGAAATATTTTTTCATCAGTTTGTGTGTGTATGGTGAAATCGACATTTACTGACAATAATCTAACCCTTCCAAGCCTAATTATATATGGCTATGGATGTTATTTGTTGCTCTGCCTTGGAAAATGCATTATATAATCTTTCCATTAAAAGTGATTTTTGCAAAGCATTTCTTTGTTACTGCTGACATCAATAAAAAGGAAAGCCTAGTGAGCCATTCATTACATTTACTTAGCTTTTTTACATGAGCAGACATATTTTAAGGTTGTTATTACATTTAAATTTAACTCATGTTTTACATCTTTCTTATTGAATAGATAACTGGTATAACTGTGTATCACATTGTCTGGAGTGATTTATGACCATGAACGCCAACCTCAGGGCAGACTGTCAAAAAGCCAGGCAGACACTCCAAACTCATGGTATGTCCAATAATTAGATTTCACTAAGCCAATAACAAATGTGAACCCCTGAAGCACTGTACCAGTCTTACCATGGAGTTACAGACAGTCCCTTTGGGCACTCCAGTCTATCTTTCCACCCAGGCAGGCTGAACTTAGTGATATTTGTTTGCTATACACCAAAGATCATAAAAGATTCAGGTTGCTTCCAGTCCCAAGGGACTAGTCACTTACCCCAGGTCAATTTGTACCTCAGATCTATATCTGATATATATATATATATAGTTAGTAAACTAACTAAGGATTTATTAACTAGGAAAAAGAAATGAAAGTTATTTACAGGTTAAAGCAGGCAAACATATATACACAAATGAGTTACCATCCAAAAGGTGATAGAATTGTAACAATCTGTCAGCACTGAATGTCTTTTAAGGCTAACCCAGGTTGACCCTGGGGATCTCTGCTTCTGTTTCACAGCCCCAGCCCGGTGAGAGACCAAACAGCAAAAGAGATGAAAATTTTCTTGTCCCCTATCTTTATTTCCTTCTTCCAGAATTCAGGCTGATGGGATGAGCCCTTTTGCACATAGCCTCTTTATGGTGTGTGGGGCAATTAGCAAAGTTTTACTATACTTAATATTTAGTATAGTCGTGGCCCACAATGGCCCATTTAGTTTTGATAGGCCTTCTTGATGGTTAGATGATCCCTTCTGACTGGGTTCACAGGTTCAGAGCAAACATTTTTTTAAAGTCATAAAGCAAAAAAATTAAATATTATCTTATAGCTTGTGATAAAGATGTTATAAGTGAGACTAATGTATGCATCAACTTATTTCATATTCTAAACATGTTATAAGTTCAATACCCGTTTTAACCATACTAACACACAGGTGACCTGGACTGGTTTCCAGCAATGAATTTGTCAGTATTCAGCTGAGGCCTAAAGCCTTGGCAAGAGTCGACACCAGGTCTGCCAGCATCACACTGTGTATTTCACAAAATTCAGTGAATTGCAGCATACAATCCAGGAACCATATAACTCAATTCATGTAGCTCCCATCTTGTGTTTCCCCTTATTTATACATGTAATTAATAATTTCTACCTGTTAAATTTAACCTTGTTCATAAGCATTGTCCTTATTTTCTTTCAGGTTTCCCAGGCATAGATTCCTATTCTTTCACTGTTTCACCTTTATTATACTCACAATACTTTTCTCCACATGCCTATTCTTCATTATTCAAAAATTATCTGAAATGTCTTGGTTCGACTGCTGATGAATGCTTGAGTCCATTGAAAAAGTTGCATTGATTTCAATGGGCTTTGAACAGGCCTTAAGTAAAAAATTAAAAATGCACCTAAGTTTCCAAATATTTGTCTCTTTTTTTTGTCTCCATCATTTAGTTCAATATGGTATTTTTGTTTTTCCATTTCCACTACAACTCGCATACTACCATAGTAGCATACCTTCTTTATTTCAAGCTTCAAGACAAGATCAGGTTTCAGAGTAGCAGCCGTGTTAGTCTGTATCCGCAAAAAGAACAGGAGTACTTGTGGCACCTTAGAGACTAACAAATTTATTAGAGCATAAGCTTTCGTGGGCTACAACCCACTTCTTCGGATGCATATTGAGTGAAACAAATATCGAGGAGATATATATACACACATACAGAGAGCATGAACAGGTAGGAGTTGTCTTACCAACTCTGAGAGGCCAAGTAAGTAAGAGAAAAAAAACTTTTGAAGTGATAATCAAGGTAGCCAAGTACAGACAGTTTGATAAGAAGCAAGTGTGAGAATACTTACAAGGGGAGATAGATTCAATGTTTGTAATGGCTCAGCCATTCCCAATCCCTATTTAGCCCTGAGTTGATTGTGTCTAGTTTGCATATCAATTCCTATTGTGGAATCAAAGACTTCCATAGGCATAGACAAATCTATGAGGAGTCTACTGGATCATCTGAGAGACTGCATTTGGTGTATGTTTCTATCAGTGTTTGTGTATGGCTCTAACATTTTACTGATGCCCAGAAATTGCATACCTTTGAGCATGTCCACCATCAGTGTATTAAGATTCTATGTTCCTCCAAATGAGACCATAGCTATTTTATACATTTGTTTAAGTTTAACCAAATATACCGCCAGTAAATAATCTCGAAATAGTTTTCTCTAGGACGCTACAACTAGTAAATTATGCCTTTTTGACCTCTTTAAAGTGGGTGATGAACGATTTGACAGGTACCTCTTGTTCACTCCTACATATTCTTTACAGCATGCTGTTTTTGAGCTCAGCATGTAACTGAGAGTGAAATTTGGCCCTACAATGTAGATTCTGTTGAAAACTGCTACTGACAGTCACTATCTCTTAGTGTTGAGGAGAGTGAGGTCACTCCAATGGGAGTTATGTGGGTTCAGAGCCCCTCAAAATCAGGCTAGTGATTAAGTGACTAAATATGGATTGAGGTGCCTAGTTTGAAAATATGGGCTTAAGTGACTTGCCCATGGCACAGAGGACATATGTGGCAGAGCCAAGAATAAAACTAAGATTCTGACTCCAAGTCTTGTGCCTTGATCACAAGGCCATCCTTCCTGTCCTTGGAAATACTGCAAGCAGCCCACAATGTATATTGAGCTCTCTGTTTGAAAGTATTCTGCTATAATTGTTAGAAAAGTAGGTAGAGTGTAAAAAGACTACTTTCTTAATGGTTTTTTTGTAATACATAATTAATACCATGGAGCCATTATGACAGGCCTCAGAGATTAATATTGTCATGACTCATGGTTCCATAATATGCAATACAGTTTAGCATACATCAGCAGAATGACACAGACATGACACCGTATAAGAGAATGATACATTGCTTTTATTTTCAGATAACCTGCTACCTATTTTATCATGATAAAAAGCAACGTAACATGTTAGAGCTCCCCTTCCCTTCCAATGTAGTTCCTAACTAATGAACATGGAAACGAGTCTTCAGAATCACAACACTCTGTAACTCATCTGAAATTCACCTCAAGCAGAGGCCTGTACACTTAACTTCCCATCCAATCCTTAGCTGGGGCCCTTTGCATGGGGCTGAATTTCAACCAACATAAATAAATAGTTGCAGTACTGATATTTGGCTCAATTCATCACTGTTATGTATTCATTAAATGTAGTCACGTAAGGGAAAAAATAGTTTTGCTCTCTTAGAAGGGACATGAACACTGCTTTTCCTTTCTGACCATGACTCCTCATTGAAGTGAATGGTCCTATATGGAGGTTAGAGTTTTGGAAACATTTCAGTAATGCTGCTGTAGTGATCTTGTTGTACAATTCCGTATTATGAAAGTGAATTGAGGTGCTGAATGTTGAGAGCATAGAATGCTGTAAACGACATCATTATGCAATAGAATCACTAGGGCCCTACTTCAGATGCAGTTGTCAAATATGCCACTTGAAGGGAGGAGCACTTGTGCTTTTTGACCACTGATGGGCCTAAACCAAAACTCCTAATCTAAACACTGCCTGAATTTCTGGGGTATTTGAAATCCAAACCTGGATCTGAATTTTATGATTGGCTCTTATCTTTATTAATTAAAACAAAACTTCAGATTTAAATTCCCCTCTCTCAAGTTTGGGAATGTTTGAAATTGAATCTAATTTTTGAGGCTTGTTCCCAGCTATAATGAAAACTGTTCCTTTCTTTTTAAGGGAACAAAATCCATTGATTTTTATTACTGTTTATTAGGGCTGTCAAGCGATTAAAAAATTAATCGTAATTAATTGAGTGATTAAAAAATTAATCACAATTAATTGCACTGTTAATAATATAATACCATTTGTTTAAATATTTTTGGATGTTTTCTACATTTTCAAATATATTGATTTCAATTACAACACAGAATACAAAGTGTACAGTGCTCACTTTATATTTATTTTTATTACAAGTATTTGCAGTGTAAAAAAAAAAGGAAAAGTATTTTTCAGTTCACCTAATACAAGTACTGTAGTGCAATTGCTTTATCATGAAAGTTGAACTTACAAATGTAGAATTATGTACAAAAATAAAACAATGTAAAATTTTAGAGGCTGCAAGTCCACTCAGACCTATTTCTTGTTCAGCCAATCATTCAGACAAACAAGTTTGTTTACTTTTGCAGGAGATAATGCTGCCCGCTTCTTGTTTACAACGTCACCTGAAAGTGAGAACAGGAGTTCGCTTGGCACTGTTGTAGCCGGCATCGCTAGGTATTTACGTGCCAGATGCACTAAAGATTCATATGTCCCTTCATGTTTCAACCACCATTCCAGGGGACATGGATCCATGCTGATGATGGGTTCTGCTCGATAACAATCCAAAGCATTACGGCCCGACGCATGTTCATTTTCATTATGAGTCAGATAACACCAGCAGAAGGCTGTTTTTCTTTTTTGATGGTTCAGGTTCTGTAGTTTCCGGATCAGAGTGTTGCACTTTTAAGACTTCTGATTAGCATAATTGACACATAAATACCTTGCAATGCCGGCTACAAAAGTGCCAAGCAAATGCCTGTTCTCACTTTCTGGTGACATTGTAAATAAGAAGAGGGCAGCATTATCTCCTGTAAATGTAAACAAACTTGTTTGTCTCTTAATGATTGGCTGAAAAAGAAGTAGGACTGATTGGACTTGTAGGCTCTGAACTTTTACATTGTTTTGTTTTTGAGTACAGTTATGTAACAAAAAATCTACATTTATAAGTTCCATTTTCATGATAGAGATTGCACTGCAGTATTTGTATGAGGTGAATTGAAAATTATTATTTCTTTTGTTTATCATTTTTACAGTGCAAATATTTATAATAAAAAATATACACTTTGATTTCAGTTACAACACAGAATACAATATATATATTCTATTGTTTAACAGTGCGATTAAAACTGCGATCAATCGCGATTAATTTTTAAATCACAATTAACTTTTTTTAGTTAATTGTGTGAGCTAACTCTGATTAATCGACAGCCCTACTGTTTATATACAAGTATTTCCTTAATGTTTCCACAAAGTAAGCCATGCTGCACAGATATTAATTTGCAATTACCTCAAAGAGAGATTGTCCTCCGCTTCAGACTTCTAGTCTCTTTCAGAGGGGAGCACAGCAGTGAATGGAGACATGCAGAGATCAAAAAGTCTTGCTGAAAGTCTACTCTTTTAAAAAACAATTGCAATGCAGAAACTATTGTTTTTATTATGCCATATTCTTGCACCTTCTGACACTACAGTGTGTTTGTTTTTGTATTAATTAAACATTCACTTTAGAATTAGTCCCCAGAAATTTACAGCACTGGAGTCATACACAAGAAGACTAAAAAGGGGATCATATTTTCTAATAAAGTTAGTAGTTAATGAAGCAGAAAACAGTTGTTAAATAACTTCTTACTCTAGTTAGTGCTGCAGAGACAAGATGAAGGAGCTGTTTTACATTAGAACTTCTGAATTATGAACACCTCAGGAATGGAGGTTGTTCATAACTCTGAAATGTTCATAACGCTGAACAAAACATTATGGTGGTTCTTTCAAAAGTTTACATCTGAACATTGCACTATGATGAAGAAAAATGCTGCTTTCCCTTTATTTTTTAGTAGTTTATGTTTAACACAGTACTGTACTGTATTTGCTTCTTTTTTTCCCCCCCACTGCTTGATTGCGTATTTCCGGTTCTAAATGAAGTGTGTGTTTGACTAATCAGTTCGTAACTCTGGTGTTTGTAACTCTGAGATTTCTACTGTATATTCCTCTTTGGGCACCAGCAAAAGAATTGCTCACTATGGTCAGAGTAGTTACACACCTGTTCAAATTAGCTGAAGGCCCTGGGGTTGCACAGATGTTATTGAGGGCATAATTTGAAGACAATGGAGTTGTACAGGGGTCACTGAGGTTACAATTTGGCCTGCAGAACCCTTTCTACTGATGATGGTACAGTAGAAGGAAATAATCCAACTTAACTCTCAGATTCTGGGATCAGCTTACAAGGCTGGTGGTTTGAAAGGACATGCTTTTACTTGTAAATGCAGAACATTTTTTAATTGAAACAAAATAAACATGGAACCTATTGGTGCCATTTTTACATTGTTGCTTTTCAGACTACAGTGGAAAGATTACAATTCAGGGACTGGGAATGGGAGACTAAACTTTACATACCTCTATGTTTCCAGCTCAAATCCTAAATGACCCAATTTTAAATCCATTTTCTAGCTGTCGGGTGGCCTATGTGAAATGGTTTTGTGTCCTCAATATAGTTTCTAGTGGATATAGAAAAGCCTGTCTCAAAGGAAAATAACTGACACTATCTGCAGAAAGCCAAAAAGAGAAGGCAATGAGAGTAAACTGCCCTCTAGCCCTTTAAAGCAGTTCCTCAGGTCAGGGCTGAGGACACTGGTGGGGGTCATGTGGGGAAGCTTGCACTGCCACTGCTTGTTCTGTACCTCTTCTGGGGATAATCACATGATTTCATTCTCCTGAGAGCTCAGGCTGGCTTAACTCTCAGAGTTAATTCTCAGGAGTGTTAAATTCAGTAAAAGAAAATGCTTCTTACAGGCTAAGAATTTATATCAGAAGTATTGGACTAAGAGTTCGTTTTTCCAGATGGATTAAACCAGTGACGCCAATAGAACACATTTCACTTCTATAGCACCTTGCATTTGAGGAGCTCAGAGAGATTTACAAACATTAATGAACTTACTCATTAGTTATAGCCTGTTGTGAACCTATCATTATCTCCGTAGTACAGAAGAGGAAACGGAGGAACAGAGAGATTTACTGATTTAGTCTCATAACAGATCCAAAAAGAACCCAACTCTCCTGACTCCCAGTCCTCTACTTAATCATGGAGTAACACCTTCTCCATTGTGACCAATCAGCTGCTTAAAGGACAAGATTGCATTTGATTCTCAGGGATGCTCAGGTATTCAAATGAATCCTAATGCTTATGCAGGAGGTCCCCCTCAAACACAATCTCTTCTTACCTACAATATGTTTTCCTTTCTTTTAAATCTGGGTTACCAGAACTGGAAGTATATATGACCCTTGTAAAAGCTCACCTACTAGGCAAGACAGGTTCTGTGAGAGGTAACAACAAGGGTGCTGAGAGACATTGAACCAAACTGTAAACCCTGTAGATAATGGAGGCCATTTCAGCACCCCTCAGACCCCTAGTTCCAGCACCTGTGGGTAACAACCATTCCTGACTTATGCTGATCAAGGGTAGCATGTGTAAAGATTGGTGTGCTTCTTTCTGATTTATCATTGTTTTTTATTTTCCTTCTAGCCTTGGTTATCTTTGGTACCTCTTTGCTGTAAACATTTGCACAGCATACTGAAGAAATAAAATGTTATGTACTGTAAAAGGTAAGCAATATTAGGATTAATATTTTTCTTAATTTCTTATTTATCCTTGATTTACTTGGTGGTTAAATCTATGTAAGAACTACATATTTTGGATAAACTCTGTTTATAAACTGGAAGGTGGTGTGCAGTTTGCTGCACAGGAAATGGATGGTCTAATGACTGAAGGTACATTCTTAGGAGTCAGGAGATCTGGGTCCTAGGCCTGGCTTTCTATAGACTTTCCTGTACATACTAGGGCCATTCACTTACTTCTATGTGGGGATAATTCTCCACTGAATTGAACCTTGTGCAAATTAAGTTGTAAGTTGATATGAGATCACAACAGTAGTACTTTGCTCAAGCACAAATGGCTACTTGAGGTGCAAGGCAGTAGAGAATCAGAGTCAGATTCCTGTGTACTATCTATGAAATGGGCCAATAATGTATACATACCTCCCTGTATTGCTGTGAAGCATTAGATTCTTCTACCATGGTGATGAGCGCAGTAACTGGGTATTTTAACAAAGCATCCTGAGCTTCTTGTGACAGGTGCTATACATTATTTTTATTAATAGCAATAGCGTGGATTGTAAAGAATTGGCTCCATATCCTGCCTTCGATTTTTCCACAAAGCTCCTGTTGCCTTGGGCGCCTGACCTTGGTGAACAGTGTGATGTCGCTTGTGATAATGTAGCGCTTATATTTCGAAAAATAACTCTTAAAAAAAAAGGGCAAATGGCTTTGTTGCATTAGCACTGTGAATCATGCCCAGCCAAGGCAGGAGGTTCACCCAGGCACTTGATAGTTTTATCTCACTGCCAGGAGCAGGCCTCTCTCCAGGCTGGCATCCCCCAGGGCAGGGCCGGCTCTAGGATTTTTGCCGCCCAAAGCAAAAACAATTTTGGCTGCCCCCCCCCGTTTTTTAATTACCCCACCCCCGGCCCCGCCTCAACTCCGCCCCTTCCCCAAATCCCCAGCCCTGCCTCCTCCCCCCAGGCTCTCAAGCTTAGGAGGGAGGGGGAGAAGCGGCGCCCGTGCGGCCACTCACAGTCTCCCCCTCCCTCCCAGGTTTGAGAGCCTGGGAGGGAGGGGGA